>NC_056524.1:86735144-86779778 GCF_019175285.1 Sceloporus undulatus | reverse complement strand
GGAGGGAATACTCCTCCCAGGGAGGCTTGCCCTCCCGGCCTTCGCCCCGCCCTCACTGCTGTGGCGACGGGGGCGGGGCTAAGGCGGGGAGGGAATACTCCTCCCAGGGAGGCTTGCCCTCCCGGCCTTCGCCCCGCCCTTGCTGCTGTGACGACGGGGGCGGGGCTAAGGCGGGGAGGGAATACTCCTCCCAGCCTGGGGGTGGGCGAAATCCCAGGGGCGGGGCCAAACCGGGGCGGGACCATGCGGCCCCGCCCAAAACCAGGAAAGTCCCGCCCACCAGTGGGATATGGCAACACTAGCTGTGCCCAAAGAATCTGTAATGAAAGAGGAAGATGACTGCTAGAGATATGGAATGGGCCTATGTGGGAGGGGGAGAATGTATGAATTGATTTTTTAAAAAAAAGATTAAAATAAAAACATAGACACATTCCCTGAGATGACAAATTTTGTACAGTATTATGATTGGAGAGCTACATTTGGGTTATACTCTTAGATTCTGCAGTTGAAAAGCTGCAGGATCTTTTGAAATTGCACCAACTGCTGCAGGGTTGCAGGGTGTTTTATTTTGTATAGATAGTCACTCTGTCTGAGCATGCAGATGCCAATGAATGCTTATCATAGAATATTAATCTTTGTAATTCAAAGAATGTGAATTTTGTGCCAGGTTTAACTGCAGTATTTGAAAGGCAATGGATATATTAAATACCTCTGATTCTTGCTTGCTTTTATGATGTATGGTGTTCCATTTTAAAACACGTTTGTGTCATTTTTCCAAGGTACAAGCGGGCAATAGCAAGTATATTTCTATATCGCTTACCGGTGTACTACCAGTAAGTGGGTTTCTACACTTGTAACCTATTTTGAATTCAACTTGAAATTGGGCCTTGTAACTTGGATGACAACTATGCCAGATTTTTAGTTGTCTGTCATGAGCTCCTATTGAATGGTGGCTGTCCCCCTCCTTTTGTTTCAAGAAATATCCTCTCTGGGGACTAGAATTTTAGCTTCAAAGTCAGCACTGCAGTTCAGATGACAAGCAGTACATCAGGTTTGGAAGTGTCTACCATGAGGTCCTGATGGCTGCCATAGAACAAAGCATTCTGTATTGTAGATAATATTCCTATCCTGCCTTATATTCAAAGATTTTGAGATGGGGTTTAGTTAAAACACACACAACTTAAAACACTGTAAGACCACTTAGATAGTCAAAACTTTTCAGCATCAATTCTAACAGTCCATTAGATAAAAACCAAGCTATTATTACTGATCCCCAAAACCTTGAGCAAACATTGCTGTTTAAATTGAGCACTCGAATGAGATCAATGTTTTGGGCCTTGGAGAGAAGGACATTCCACAAGTGAAGTGCCAGAGCCATGCAGGCCCTTTCCTGCTTCTCATCAGACATGTAATGGGAAACAGAGCCCAATATTTATTTAAATTTTGTATCTGTTGGGTAAGGGGGAAACTTTGATCTTTTGGAGAAACAGCTCACTTTGCTGTGTTTGTTTTGTAGGAGACACATGAAATTGTGGCCATTAAGAAATTCAAAGACAGTGAAGGTAACTTTTCCCCATTTGTATATATGAATGTATTTGTAATGAACTTTATTAGTTTTGTGTCCTATGATAATTCATCATTTTAATATGATTGTAATGAACATTGATTAATTTCTGATATTAAGTAGAGTAATTTACAGGAATAAGGATATATTGCTGTGTGTCAAAAGGGGGGACATGATGAGACCACAGTGCTTTTCCAAAACTTCTTGTGATAAGGCTTCCTGAAATAGTGTTTAGGAGGTTTCTGAAATGTAGATGGATTTTATTGTGGATTTTTTTTCCTCACCTGGGGCTCTCTCTAACCAAGGCCTTTTTAAAAAATTACATTTTTGGTAATCCTGGGCCCAGTGTTATTCAACATCTTTATCAATGACTTGGATGACAGAATTGGGGGCATACTTATCAAATTTGCAGATGACACCAAATTAGGAGGAATAGCTAATGTCCCAGAGGACAGGATCAAAATTGAAAATGACCTGAATAGACTAGAAAGCTGGGCCAAAGCTAACAAAATGAAATTCAACACAGAGAAATGTAAGATGCTGCACTTGGGGTGGAAAAATGAAATGCACACACATAGGATGGGGACACCTGGCTGAATGAAACTATGTGTGAAAGGGATCTAGGAGTCCAAGTAGACCAAAAGTTGAACATGAGTCAACAGTGTGATGTGGCAGCTAAAAAGGCCAATGCAATTTTAGGCTGCATCAATAAAAGTATAGTGTCTAGATCAAGGGAAGTAACAGTGCCACTGTATTCTGCTTTGGTCAGGCCCCATCTGGAATACTGTATCCAGTTCTAGGCACCACAATTAAAAAAGGACATTGAGAAACTGGAGCATGTCCAAAGGAGGGCAACAAATGGTGAGGGGTCTAGAAACCACGACTTAGGGAGCTGGGTATGTTTAGTCTGGAGAAGAGAAGGTTAAGAGGTGATATGATAGCCCTGTTTAAATATTTGAAGGGATGTCATATTGAGGAGGGAGCAAACTTGTTTTCTGCTGCTCCAGAGAACAGGACCCGGAACAATGGATGCAAGCTACAGGAAAAGAGATTCCAGCTCAACATTAGGAGGAACATCCTGACAGTAAGGGCTGTTCGACAATGGAACACACTCCCTCAGAGTGTAGTGAACTATCCTTCCTTGTAGGTCTTTAAATCGAGGCTGGATGGCCATCTGTTGGGGATGCTTTGATTGAGAGTTCCTGCATGGCAGGAGGTTGCACTGGATGGCCCTTGTGGTATATTCCAACTCTATGATTCTAGGGCCCGTTACAGACGGGCCTGAAAATACAGAATGGGTCCGTATTAGGGTTAGAAAGGGGCGTCACTTCCTGACGCCCCTAACCCTAGTACGGACCCAGTCCATACAAAATGGCGGCGGCCGTTCCACACGGCCGCTGCCATTACGACGTCACGACTGCACCGCCTCCAAATGAGGTGGCACGGATGTGATGTTTTTGCGCCATGCGAGGAGAAAGGGGCCAAGCGGCCCCTTTCTCCTCCTCCCCGCTGTCGCCAGGTGTCCTTGGGGCTTGAAGCCCCAAGGACACCCCTTTCCAGGCCATGGGGAAGCGGCCTGCAAAGCGGCGGATCGGGGCCTCGGAGGCTGCTGGTCTGGCAGCTGAGGCCCCGATATAGCGGGGAAAGGGGCTGGTGCAGGCCGCCCCAAACGGGCAGTCTGTAACCCGCCTATGATTCTTCATGTTCCAGTCTGTTGTATAAAATACACAGACTGTCAGAATGATTTAAATTAGGCCTCACTGAACTACAGAGTTCAGAATGCAACAGGAGGCAGCCAGAGCAATAAAAGTGGAATAGCAGCACTAGTTATCAGTGATGCTTCTGCTTTAGTCTTCAGTTTTCAAACCTTTTATTAAAAAGCACAGAAGTCTCCATTTTGAAAAGAGATTTGCTATGGTGACACTAAGTTCAATTTCACCTACACTTAACTGTTTCTTGAAGTGCTGGATATAAACTCAAGAGCAATTTTAAATAATGTCACATGGATTTCCTGTTTATCAGTTTGTTGAATGTCATAGAGCTGGTTCTGCTACATAATCCACTTTCTGTTGCACATTCTGTATCCCATGTATAAATGAGGAAAAAACAGACTGTATAGCTGAACTGTGAATCCTCCTGCAGTTAGTAAAACAGCAGGAACTAGATCCTGGGATATTCTGTGAGAAGGTTTATCCCTTTTTTAAAGACATCAAATGTCATTTTCCTCTTACCTCCTGCATAAGGTAAGAGCTGTCCGATGACAAAATGCAGGATTTTAAAAATTATTTCTTGATGCCTAAGAGAGCAAAAATCCATGACACTACACTGGACAAATGGAAACTTACTGCTCTTTGCCCTGGTTCCCTGTTGAAATCCTGTTGTCCAATAAAGGCGACAGCACTTAGTAGGTCAAGAGCAGAAAACTGTAGTGGTGTTCAGTGAATAACATCAGTTCTGTGTCTTGTAAATCATTCTTCAAGACTGTACATCACTTGCATCCAGATACCACTTCTCCCAAATACACAAATGTATTAGTATGGTGGTGAAAGAAAATGTAATAATACTCTGGTTAGTTCATTCAGTGCTGTTGCAATTAATGTATGGAATAAATGATATACATGCAAGCATCGTAAGTTTATCTACTCAATAAATAATGTGACTAATTAAGTGATGAAACTTGTATTCTGTGTGCCTTATGCTGTTTTAGGCTGCATCTGCATGGCAGAAACAATTCAGTTTGACACATTTTTTTTCTGCCATGGTTCAATGCTGTGGAATTCTGGGAATTGCAGTTTGTTGTGGCACCAGAGCTCTCTGACAAAGAAAATTAAATGTTTCACAAAACTACAATTCCCAGAATTCCATAGCACTGAACCATGGCAGTTAAAGTGGTGTCAAACTGGATTATTTCTGCAATGCAGACAGCTCCCTAGTAAACTTTTTTGGGGGGAACATCTTGGAGGTGACCTGTTTATCTGGTGTTTAGCTGTGGCCCCAGTGTTCCTGCTTATCAGTATATTGTAAAACAATGATTCCCAGGCTTTGGTCCTCGAGATGTTTTGGACTTCAACTCTGGAAACTGCAGCCAGCTTGGCCAGCAGTCAGAAATTATGGGAACTGAAGTTGAAAATATCCAGCAGATCAAAGTTTGGGAGCCACTGTTGTAAAGAGACACATAGTTTTATTTCTCGGCCAGACCCAATGTGAAAGACACTCACATCAAAGTAGAAACAACAATACACTGGATGGGAGTAGCCAAACATCAACTGCAGTACCATGAAACTCCCCAAATGCAAAGTTTGAATGTCAGCTGACAGTTGACTATGCAGCAGATATCTCCTTTTTAGCGTCCCAGGCAGACCTAAGGAGGAACCTCTTTTCCCAGATTGGCTGGGGTGAGTTAAAGTGCCCTATCGGGAAGAGAAGCAGGTGACGAACCTGCACTAAGTCTGGAGCCCTAGGTATGCTCTGTGTTATCAGGAAGTAGAAGAAGACATCCTGTTGACCCATTTTTTCTCTGCACATTCCAGAGCAGGGTCCAAGTAAGAATAGGAAGACCCATGTTTCTTGTTGCACATGATTCCAAGGCTGCCTGGTGCCTGATTAATAGAAGCCTAGTATATTTGTACTCACATAGTGAGTTCATCCTTGTACTCTTTCAACCTGATTCAAGTACAGTATCTGCTGGAGTTTCTTTCCAGGACCCTCCATGGATACCAAAATCGGGGAAAACTCAAGTGCCATTATATACAATGGAATGGTAAAATGGTCTTCCTAATATGAAATTGTTTTTAGTTTGCTTTTTGTAATTTAAAATGTTCAAGCCATGGATGCTTCAATCCATGGATAAAGAATCCATGGATACAGAGGTCTGTCTGTATTTTTATTCACCAGTAGTTCCCATTTGCTTGTTGTCGTAAGTGTAACTGAGGTATGTCTCTTCTTCCCCAACTGCTTTTCTATAGGGCAGTGTTCTGGAAATGTGTCTTTTGGACAATAAAGGGGCTAGAGCACTGATGGGATAGAAGGAGTGGAGGAAGAAGTGTTTTGGAGTTGGAAGGAAGTTGATTTAGAAAGATTTAAGGATTTCTGCTGTGCTACGGAAGCACCTTCCCAAATTGCACACTGATTTGTTCTTGTTGGTGCTCTCCACTATTTTTTCTACATTTTTATGTCTGTGAGACTAATTCATTTGTTGTTCATTTGCAGTAAGGAATGGTATTGGATAATGTTCTGTACTATTCTTAATGATACTTAAAGCTACATTTTCAGGAGGAATTTAGTTAGTAGCCACAGGCCAGCAATGAGAGAACAATAAATAAAAAGTAAATACATTTCAGACAAACTTGTCCAAAGGCAGGCAAACAACAAAGGAAATCTGGATTAATTTTTGGAAAATGAGTTGTGTCTGTTGAAGTAAACCAGTTCAGATATTCTACAGCCATTTAAGTCATAGTTTTTATGTTACAGACATTTAACTCATAGCTTTCATATTATGGCTTAATAGTTAAATGACTGAAACACTATTCTGTGTTTTGTATTTTGAAACATTGTTAGTCTTGTGCTTGCTGTAAATGTTTGGGACAGGTTATTTCCTCTGTGCTGCCGGTGGGAAGCAGTGTAGTAGTAAAGTTTACCAACTTTTCTTTAACTTTCAGAAAATGAAGAGGTCAAAGAAACCACCTTACGAGAACTTAAAATGCTCCGTACTTTGAAACAGGAGAACATAGTGGAACTAAAAGAAGCTTTCAGAAGGAGAGGAAAACTATATTTGGTGTTTGAGTATGTAGAAAAAGTAAGTTCATTATTTAGATGGAGGAAAGTTGATGCATGTGACTAAAAATACCTCTCCAGCTTAAAAAAAAACCTCCTGCAGCTTAATTATCAAAGGAATGCCAATATAAAAAGGCTGTGTGCCTAGAAGAAGAAGGGCAACAAGGAGTGGGTAAACCTAGCTTTCCTATATTAGGTTCCATTCTCATTTTTAGCCAATTTTCTCTTAATCATGAGGAAAAAAAGGTAAAATAAAGGTACTGCAACATTATGCAATAAATTAATGACTTCAAAGACTTAGTAATATCATTTCTGTTGGAATAAAAAACTGTAAATTCTTTGATCATTTCCCTTTCCATTTATTGATGTGTGTTAACTCCTTTTAAATATCATGTGACTTTATTCAGCCTGGTTTTATTTTATTTCTTCATTTGATTTTTATTGCTAGCTGCGCTGTGTCCCATTTTGTTTTTTGCATTTTGTATGGATTACAGGGTTTTGTAATACATGGTTTTGTTTGCAGTTCTAGGTACATTTTACAGAAGAGCAAAAAGCAGAATATTTATAAATATTTATTAGTATGATATTATTGCTTATGATCACAAACTGCTTAAAATGTTCTTAGCAGTGTGCTTTGTGTTTTAATTTTTGTATTAAGGCATTTTTAAATTCATATTATGCATTTACTATATTGTATGCCATCTTGAATCCTACACTGGGTGAAAGGCAGGATATAAATTAAGTGATAAAAACAGAAAATTAGTTCTTTCTTACAGAAATTTGGACATTAAAAGAATGCTAAATTACATTTTGAACATCAGTTAATAACTGATAAATATCTAGTTGTATAAATTTCTTTATTAGTATGGTGTATCTTGTAAGCCTGCAATGCGCAGCTTTAAATATATCAGTCTTGAAAAACTGAATGAAAACAGTGGGGATGAAAATTCAATCATGTTGGAATTCTTGGCTAAAAGTTCAGTCCCTCCCATTTTCTTCATTTAATGCTTCTGAGCCCCTGACTGTATTATTAACACTTAATACAGTATTAATTATACAGTCAAGTGCAGTCAGTGGAACTTTCTCTGTGGGGAAAAGAATTTCACTCTTGCTTTTTACTGCTGCTCCTCCTCCACAAATTTTCTGAATTGGATTGGAACTGTGCCCATCCCTGCAGAGGTCCAGCACTAGCAGAGCTCTCATCCAAATCAGAGCAACTGTGGGAGGAGCAAATAAGAGTGGTTTCATACTGCAGCAGCATAACCACTAACTACCCCTGAAGGCAGTTGTCATTTAGCAAAGGAGCCCAGCCTTACCTGGGATTCCTGTTTGCACCTGTGCAGTGGGACAATAAAGTGGTGGGTGGGGAAATAGTGTTGCATGCCACAGCTTATCTTGTGCTCTCCCACACTCTGGGGAAGGATGGGAACGGTTGGCCAATAGGATTGGATTGACTAGCTGTCAGGGGAAGGTTTTCCCAGGCCAGCCTTACTGTTAAAGATTTTACTCAGGTCCACCTGGGGGACATAAAACTGTCTGCCTGATTAAACTCCTGCATTCCATATGAAAGTGCCCCCTTGACTTATTACCTTGTTTTTTATTTGTTTGTTTATATTAACTCAGTCAAAACTTTTGGCAGGTTGGCCATGGATTTGGATAAATTGGGGTGGGGGCTGGGTGGGCCTGGAAGCTTGGACTGAAACTAAGAAACATATCCAATTTGGGAAGGTGTCTGCCTTTAGGTCCAAGTGGCAGGAGAACCATGCAATGGCTTTCTCCCATGTGGAGTCCTGCCTAGTAGGTGATTTATTGGCCAACAGACTGCCCATTAAAAGTATCTGTGGCTTTTGCAGAGCCAGCCTTTTCAGTTGTAATCAGTAAAATCTGTGTCCAGTTTTTCTTCCACACTGTAATATGTCTAAGTCTTTAGGAGGTGCAGTGGTTAAATGCCTGTACTGCAGCCACTCACTCAAAACCACAAGGTTGCGAGTTCACGACCAGCAAAAAGGCTCAAGCTTGACTCAGGCTTGCATCCTTCCGAGGTCGCTAAAATGAGTACCCAGATTCTTGGGGGCAAATTAGCTTACAGTTCTAAACCGCTTAGACACTGCTTAGGCAGTATGAAGTGGTATATAAATGAAGCTTGTTTGTTTGTTTATTGCAGCACATAGTCCTACATCACCACTGAGAGCTGCAGTCCTTTTTCACTCTGATCCTACCTCACAACCATGTAATCATCTGTATATACCCAAGGCTCTCATATTGAATAAATATTCTGAGAAAGTAGATTGGAATATCCAGCAGATCATTTTAAAATAATTGTTCATCTTAAAGGTTCCATAAGGCTCCTTTTTTACTTTTTGTTTAAATGGAATAACATGGAACATGGATCTTGCAATGGCTAACCAGATGATTGCATTCTAACCACATATATTTTATTTCTTCAAATCTATGTGAAGGTTATTTCCCCCTTTCTTCTTTGTTGTTCTATTTCCCTTCCTCATGAGAGTTGAAGGTACAGTACTTTAAAAAAGGAATACTTTCCCATAAAGGGTATTCATCCCACTTTCAATCCTTGCAAATGTTGCAGGTTTTACATTGTTTTAAAAATACTGCTGACAAAAACAACAAATCTTAGAGAAAATTGTTTGGAACACATTCCAGTGTTTTAAGACAATATGGTATGTCTGTTTCTACAATTTAGAACCAGTTGTCTTTTTTTAAAAAAAACAACAACAACTCACCAAACCCTATTTCAGAAGATGAGGCAGTGAATCAAAAATGAATATACAATGTGTCAGAAGCAATCTAAAAGCAATTTCAGCTTTGATCCTAGTCTAGCTGTAGGAACATTGACAACTGAGCCCTTTTGTGGGAAGACAGAGCTAGATGTTATGCATTCCTTGGTCAAATCCAGGCTGGTCAACTATGCATTCTCTGTAGGGTGTTACTTTTAAATTATCTGGAAACTGTTGTTGGGACAGTATGCTGCATCCAGACTTCTATCCATACTACTACCTATATCACATTGGATCACATTGGTTGTTGGTTGATCTACACTGGCTCATTATATCTAAATACAACTCAAGAAGTAGATTTCTTCTGTTTAAAGATCTGTATGATACCTTAAAGACATTCTCTTGCTTTATGAACCTGCCTGCTCACTGAAATCATCAGATACTTCAGTTTGTGTTCTGCCACCATCAGATGTGCATCTACCATTGAGCAGAATAAGGCAATGTTTTGGAAATGTTCCTTTTTCAGATCACACCTCCCACAGTCCTCTGCCAGACTGTCTTTGCTATCCGCGGGATTTGGTCACTGTGGTAAAAAAAAATGCTGTTCCAATTTCTAGTCTTTGTGGGATAGTACAATATCTATAGGTTATTGTACAGGTCTCTAGACTGAAAGTCTAGATCCTGTACAATAGACCAAAGACCCTGTTTTCTTTAACATCTTGGATACAGGATAATTTCTACCTACCTGGATTAGTTGTTTCTCCATACTACCAAGTTCTAGTTTTATGCCTAGTTTAGGAGCTGGAAAAGTGCCACAGTACAGATATTGTTGGGCTTCAGTTCCCATCATTCCTCACCATTGGCTATGCTGGCTAGTTTCTTGGCAACTGCAACCAACAAAATCTGTAGGGCTACACTTTGCCCACCCACGATTTAGCCTCTGAGAGAAATGCCATAAATGATAGGTGTTAGATCCTGGTTGTTTCGGAAGCCGCCAGATTGGATTAGGGAGGTTCATGGGAGCAGCTGTATTTTTTTCTGCTGCAATTACTCCAGTTATGTTTTTGTTTGTTTACATTATTTGTAACAATATTCTGAACAGTTACTTTTGTGAAACAAGGAGTGACCTCTTCGTACTGATAGAGACCCAGAAGTTTAACTAAATCAATTTTTCTGGTTAATTAGCCAAACTTGAAAGACAGATTTATGCTTGGAATGAATTTAGTTTACAGTATTAATATTGGATTAACAGTTCAAAGTGTTATACTGCATGATTACTTGTCTACTTGTGCTTCTGCAAAACATTTTAGAGGTAATCTGGGTCAACCTCCATTTAACCTCTAATATAATTATGTTTAACTTGTAGAATATGCTTGAACTGCTGGAAGAAATGCCAAATGGAGTCCCACCTGAAAAAGTAAAAAGCTATATATACCAGCTAATTAAAGCAATTCATTGGTGTCATAAAAATGATATTGTTCATAGAGGTGAGTATATCAGAGAAACTCTCTTATAGGCAAAATTTGGAAGCATTTTGAAGTTCTAAAATCAATATAACTTCACTGATAATTCATTATTGTTTTCGTACCCCGATCATTTCGTATCCTGAGGCACCACTGTATATTTGTGCCCTAAAGTAAAATTAACTCCTCCTCGATTGTTCATGGAGAGTGAGAGAACAGACTGTTCTAGAAGAAAATTAACAAAGTGTAGGGCAGAGTTACCCTGGAAGTAGTAATATGACATGTATTCTCTAACGAAAAAGCTTTGTCTTTTTTGTTAAATTATTAGTTAGGAATCCTAATTATTGTATTCTTTGTCTTTATTAGTTTGCTGTTTTATATTTTTGTAGTGTTGCTAAAAAATAAAAAAAATTCAGCAGCAAGCTAAGAAACATGCTTTAGAGCTGTTCATGTTGTGGCTGAACAGCAAGTATATATGGCTCAGGTCCACACTATTTGACAGACCATATCTCCTTGTATGAACTGGAGAGGCCCTCCTCTCCGTCCAAACACCATCACAAGCATGGTTGGTGAGGATGTGAAAGAGGGCCTTCTCGGTGGCTGCCCTACACTCTGGAAGTCCCTGTCGAGAGAGATCAGAATGGCTTCCTCCTTGATGGCCTTCCATGGGCAGGTGAAGACCTACCTATTCACACAGGCTTTTAAGGAATTGTTATAAGGACAGGCTGGGATGTTGTACCATTTCAAAAAAAATGTTGATGCAGTTTATTATGTTTTTAATTGTACTGTTTTTTAATATTCTGAAGCTGCTCTGAGTCCCAGTTCTGGGATAAGAGCGGGATACAAATAAATATAATACATAAGTCCCCACGTCAGCAGCAGAAATTTCATTAAGAAAAATATTTCAGTTCTCTACTGAGAGTGAAGGCGAGAGAGTTGGTTTAAAGATTATTGTATTTACAACAAGAAATGTAGTCAGCTCTGTGTGTGTTTTGTTTTAAAAAGCAGATTAAATGGAAGATAAAGATTCAAAGGAAAAAGAAAGAAAAAGCAAAGGATTATATCAAAGAGATTTTGTAGACGAAAGTTTGGATAGGAAAAAAGAATTAAGAAAACAATTATTAAAAACGGTGGTGCAAACAAATTAATGAGATTAGGTAGTTTTTTGGCTTCAGCTGAGGATAGTTGCAATTTTGAGAATCCCATTCAATCATTTCTGGCTATTAATGATTACCAGGTTTGACAACTGGATGCCTGTGTACCCTCCTCTGAATGATGGCTTTAGTCAGAGTTTGTAGCTTGCCATGCTTTTACTTTCTGCTTTGAATATAGCACAGAGTGCAGCATCTACAGGTTTGGTGAATCTATATCCTTGGTATCTGCAAATTGCATTGAGTTATTTAAAAGCTTTGAACACTTGTTGAGAAAGATGTTTTTAGTTGCTACAGTGCTGTTGCAAGTACCTTAATCTCAGCTGACACTCTGTTTGGCATGTCTCTTAACTTAACAGAATCTTTAGTAATATCTGTTGCTGCCCTCAGTCCAGAATGTTTACCTATTTGTCATGGGACACAGATGTTCTAAAGGAACAAATTGAAAACTTGGTAGCTTCAGAGTTATTCATGCTGTTACTTTGTGTACAATCTACTAAGAAATTAAAAATTTAAAAAAAATAAATTCACATTCAGATGATGAAATCTTATTAATTTCTTATCCTGATTCTACAAAAGAATTTTTTTTAAAAAAGCAAAAAATAAAAGTAAACTAAGCATTTTGAGCTAAAAATTGAGAAAGCTACTGAGTGGAAGTGTAAATCCACCTGATTGCTGAATCAGATCAGTGTGCCTCAAATGAGATTGAAGAGAGAGAGAGAGAGAGATGCCAAGGGCAAGTGGTCTTATATTGTGAAAAATGATGGCGACAATTGTGAGTGGTCAGATGGAGATGAGCAGCTTATCTCACTTTGAGGTAGGATGTATATTGTGGATGATTTCATGTTACTTTTATCAAAAGTAATTAATGTTTTAGGTCTTGATTCTTTCTGTCCTGGATTTAACCTCTCATGGCTGAAAAGGTGACATATACTAGATGTGCAACATGTGGTAGTTATACAAAACTATTTTGAAAAATGTAAGCAATTTATATCATTTAATTCCTGCATATTAGGTCAGCAGTTCAGTAATCAAAGACTATGTTTGCTTAGTGTATCAGGTTTTGCATTCTACACTACTATGATTGGCAAAGCAGTCTAAGCCAAAGAGTATGTGGGTACAGTGGCAATTATATAGGTGCTTGCTATAGATTCAATTCTGCTGGAAAGATGTAAGGCTACAGTTTGGAACATACCCTCTATTTTTATTCAGCATTATAAAATAGATTAGTGTAAATCAGCAAAAGGGGGAGGGGTTCAGAAGGCGGGTACTTCAGCATGTTTTGTGAGATGGCTTGCAGCCATCCCGACCTTTAAGGCAAACGGGTTTGGCTATGTCCCACATTGTTATGCTGTTTTGTGCCTACTAGAAAATGAGACATTTTGCCCATTTTTCTAAGGTGTAGGGGAACAGTTCACTGTCACACATTTCAGTGATTACAAGCTTGCAAGAGATGAGTTTCTATTCTTTCATTCCATTTAAATCTGGTTAAGGCAGGGCTGTAGAAGGAAATCGAAAGGCGAGGGAGATGAGAAGAAGAATATTCTATCAGATCATGCAATTCCAGCTTCTCACATGGCAAATGCAAGGGCTAACTCACATAGTTACAGATTGCTCTTTGCATCTCAGAACAGTAAGCTTTTACACTATTTTAGCATACCTTGAATTATTTAGTGTCTCTCTCTTTCTGTCTTGTGTATGATTACTTGCAATTAGAGAAAAAGTCAAGGTGAGTGCTATGAAATGTTTCAATATTTCCAGTTGAAAACAACACTCTTGAATGAATACGTAATTTTAGTTGGATTTTGCCTTTGATTTTCAAAGCCATTTGATAATCACTTTCAGAAACACACAGATAATAGTATTTGTTAAATATTCTTGTTAAAAGAACTAGTATTAAAAAATTCTGTTAAATTAATAATGCAGACTAAAGTGTGTACTATTTGTTGACATATATCTGTGCATTTAATATTTCAGATATCAAGCCAGAGAATCTCTTAATAAGTCACAATGATATTTTAAAATTGTGTGACTTTGGTAAGATTGTTTTTCATTTTGTTATGCATCAGTTTATTTTAAAAATATTTTTGTGTATTGTATGTCTTTAATTTATAATTAAACTTAAAATTTAAGTTTTAAGTGCTACCTGAAAAATCCCTTACCCTTGTTTTAAATCTATTTTATTTAAATTAGTAACCTGAAATCATACTCAATAAATAAAGAACTGTGTCTCAGACTTTAATATGTATTGTATGGATGGTATTAGTTTAACATATACAGTGATACCTCGGGTTACGAAATTAATTCGTTCCGCGGCTCCGTTCGTAACCCGATACATTTCGCAACCCGAAAAGCCGCTGGAAAGCCGCTAGCCGCGCTTTGCGTTTGAATTTCGCGCCGAAATAAATTTCGTAACCCGAAAAAAACATCGTATCCCGGAACAGTTTTTTCCAATCTAACTTTTTCATATCCCAGAAATTTCGTAACGCGATCAATTCGTATCCCGGGGTACCACTGTAGTTTTTATTAGGTTTGTTAACAGTAGGACTGTTTCTTCCTTAAACCAGGAACAATTTAGAAAGGCAGTAAGGCTTCTTAAGATGGCAACATAAGGTTTTCCTTAGAGGGCAATGCAAGGGTATATTTATTTATGGATTAATTTTAATTAAATAAATTAATGTTTAAAGAAAGAAACAAATTGTTTAAAACATTTAAGTGTGGATATATGTGTGGGTGTATATGTAGCTTATATAACCACATGTTCTTGGTTTTTATGTTTAAAAAAGAAAAATATGAGAGAGCTTGACCAAACCAGTAATAATAATAATAATAATAATAATTTGTTTTATTTATATACCGCTATTCCAAAGATCATAGCGGTGAACAGCAAGCAAGCTAATTAGCAAGTAAGCTAATTTGCCCCCAACAGTCTGGGTACTCATTTTAGCGACCTCGGAAGGATGCAAGCCTGAGTCAAGCTTGGGCCCTTTTGCTGGTCTTGAACTTGCAACCTTGTGGTTTCAAGTAAATGGCTGCAGTACAGGCATTTAACCACTGCACCACCAGTAGTCCATCATCCTGCTGCTGTTGCCCACCAGTGAGCTAGATCTGGGCATAGAGAATATGGCTTTCTGATAGTTACTGGACTGGACTGTAGCCAACACGGTGAAGGATACGGGACACTGTGTTGGGGGTCTAACATATACGACACACGTTTATACATTGTACCATATAATACACACATTTATGCATTAATCATGTGTACAGATACAAATATATTATAACCAGCACATATAAAAAGTGGCAAATATATTTGAAAAATGCTACCTCAAAAACATTAAAATATGTAATGTTGAAAATTTAAATCCATACAAGGCCTAAAACTAATTTTATTTGAAACTAAAATTTAAATGGAAAACCAAACCAGTAAAGAATGGTGTGAGTTATTGCCCAACAACATTTGTGGGGGCCACAGACTGTACAGAAAGGACAACATGCAAACAACTCACATAGTGGGGGAAATCGTTAGCTATGTGTGTTGAACAGATGAGCAGATCAGTAGTAATGGTACCAAATGTCTTTAAACGATATTCTGTATTGTTTCCACCATTAAAATTAAATTCTGTTTTTGTTTTCTATGGGAAATCTTAGCTTTTAGAACTGTGTGTATGTAGCGTTCAGGCTTTCTTTGACGACATTGGTTTTCAATCTGACTTCAAAAATTGTGTAGTTCCTTGGAGGTTTATTGGAGTTCTTCAGGAAAATGCTCAGTAATAGCAGACAAGCTTTTCTGAAAGATTGCTTTCTTACTGTGACTGGTAGAAAAAGAAAGCCTGCATGAAACCTTGCTCTTTTTAAAAATCAGTATGCTTTTATACAGCAGTTGGTGAGTTTTATTACTTTAATTATAATTATTATTTGTATTGCAATAAGCAGCAGCAGAACCCTTTTGATTTAAGTAGGGCAACTTTGACCCTTAGTGAGCCTGACCAGTACCCAGTGTAAATCCTCACACACACACCAAAGTCCTCTGCAATCTGCCTGCAGAGGTTTGTTGACAGAGGAAAGGTTTATGGAGAAGGTTACTTGAAAGCTTAAACTTCTACTGTGCCTTGAATATATACGTTCAATAGGGATTAAATTTCAGTGAACTCAATAAATATTTTTGGATCACCCCGGAAATTAGCAATCTATTGTGTTCTTTTAGGTTTCTATTAAGAGTACAAGGGCTATACAAAAAGGCCTTTAAAGGGTGTAGCCTGTGCATGTCTGTTACATCTTGGCTGGACAGGGTTGTATGCATGCATAATTTGCAGTAGGCAGCTGCTTAGACACATGTTGTGTGGGTGTGGTTTTTTTCTTGTAAGAATGTAGAAGGAAGAGTACTAGGCATAGACTAATTATAACAGATGTACAGTACTTGGTTATTGCATTCTGGTGTTTCATTCTCCAATACATCTGCTATGTTTGAGAGTGTTTCCCTCCCACTACTCCAGCATTCGTCATTTGAACATTTATATAAAACACTGCATAGGATTTTGCTTAGTCCAAGGAAAGATCAAAGTGTGTTGAATGTGTACAGATGGGTCAAAAGCACCATGCAGATAAAGTAATTCAGTTGTATATTCAGTCAAAACCTTGAATGTTAGTTTGTGCCAAATGAGCATCTGGGTTGAATCTCAGATTTTGTGCACTGATAAAATCTTCATACACTAACAGTCTTCTATAAATGTACTTACACAAGAATTCCCACAACCTGTTACTATAATTCTTCCATTTCTAGAGATGCTCCTTCTCTTATATCGATATCTTATAAGCAGTTGTTTAGCATGTGATCTGTCATCTGGAAGGCTGTTTCTTGCTAGAAATAGTTCTCTTCCTTCTAGTAGGAAATGAATCCCAGCAGGTTTTTAAGAAATTGCCCTAGAAAGAGAGTACCATTTTCTCACACAGCAGTAACATAGGGGCTAGAACTTTCTATCTTGTGGATATGAGTCTTAAAGAGGCCACCTCTTTCCCCCACAGTAGTGAGAAGTTTGTTATGTGAGCTTCCAGAAGGCAAGAGGAGAATCTGAGTAGAAGATACCATGGCCCTATTGGATGATCTACGTCACTCGTTATGCAGAAGAAGTGAAAGAATACACTGGATGATTTAGATTTCCCCCCACATTTCTAGGTCTAGTGTAAAAGGTTATATAGGTCCTTTTTCTGTATTTGTTGCCATTGTCATTTTGTTTGAGATGGAGAAGCAGGTGGGCACAAGTCATGTTTCCTTTCAAGCTGCTTCTGTGTACCATGCAAAATGGTTCTTGCTGTTTACTATGGTATCGATGCCCATGATACAGAGTGCAGCGCTCTAGTCTTTTCTAAGTGAAAAAGGCACACCAAAAGTGGAGGATTGTTGATGTAGTGTTTTAATAGAGTAGTGGCAGGGCTGCTTTCATGTGGAATAATCACGTTAATACACAAAAACAAACTAGATAGAAATGATCTGAGCATTTCATTTTAAGAAACTTTTAAACTTGAAAAGTTTTTTTAAAAAGTAAATGTATTCTAAGTGATTTTTCAAATCACCTTAATGCAGGTTTTGCACGGAATTTGTCAGAAGGAAGCAATGCTAATTACACAGAGTATGTGGCCACCAGGTGGTATCGTTCACCTGAACTCTTGCTTGGGTAAGTATTCTTGGAATATGTAGGTAGATGCTTGGCATTTTGTAAATCTTACTCATCTTATCCATTATTTATTAATGCATATTTATTCTAATGCTGATAGAATATACTGCTTCATACAATATGGCTACAGTTTATGGAGCAGAACAAATTATTTTCTTGGCTGCATATTTGCCTTGTGTAGCTATGATAGTCAGAACTAAACTGAATGCTTTCCCCCCTTGAAGACTGACTGACCTAAACAAAATCTTGTTAATATATGATTTGATTTGGTTTTTGAGCAAGTTTCTTATCCCTACACAAAACATAAGATAGAAATGGCCAACAGAAAATGCACCCAAAATAAATGTTTGGGCATCCATTAGCAGAGGCATCCATTTGCATGAATTGATGAATCCATCAAATCATAAAGTCCATAGAGGTCAGAATGTTGTGTGTTATAAACCCTTTCCTTACCACTAAACAATAACACATATGCCACATATTGACTTGTTGAAACGGTTTAGAATCCTCTTTAGTTTTTCTGTCTATCATTCATAGTCTTCAGCACATGAATTCATGTACGCAAAATACCTAGTCAGTTTGTATCTCTCTTCTTTATTGCTCCCAGCCTCCCTATTGATGACCAGCTTCTGCACTTCTTTTGTGTTTGTTGGGCTGGCATGCATGTTCTCACAGATGAGAGCATGTGCATGCATTTGTATGGGTGTGTGTACATATGTCACAGAGTATGTCCATCTCTAAGCTGTTGCTTTTTTTATCTTGGACATAGGTTTTAGGAATAATTTGGGCAGTAAATATATCCTTCACATATGACTTTGACCTTAATTTGACTTTGACCTTAATTCATAATTAGCTGTGTGTATCACTGCAAAGGAAGTATCTGCATTGTAAACACATGAAACTGTATATTGTGTGCATTTGTATGCATGTACAGGCAAGAGATATAAAATATCACTAGAATGTAAGTGAAACAAAGTAAGTTCCTCTCAGATATCATTTCCTTGGATAAAGTCAATTCATGTGACCAAAGAATGTTTAAGACAAAATATTTTCCAAGATATTTTCATCTAATTAGATCTGCATACTTTTTAGGTGTCAGGCACTACATATTGAACAAACTGATTTGCATTTTTAATTTAAGAATAAGTCTGCTGTGGTTTCTGAACTACACAAGTGCTATATTTGCTAGGGACAAATTCTAGGTTGTGGAATTTTCTTAGTATCACTTAACAAAGATTAGTAAGGGGTGAAGCAGGTGGGCAGCAAGAAGCGGCCTCTGGCCCCTCCAACCGTGATTGGCACAGAACCAAGGCAACCAGGCCACCGGCAGGAACGGATTAAATTCACTCCTTTTTCTGGTAGCTTCAGGCCACCTTTATATATAAGTTTATTTATTTATATATAAGTTTTATTTATAAACTGCTATTCTGTGTTGATCATAGCGGAGTACATGTAAAAATTGCAATATCAAATACAAAATACAGGATAAAAATTGCAATACATAAATAAAACTTCAATAAAAACATTTCAAAAAACAGATTAAAACCATACATCAAATCCAGGCCAGCTAATGTGCTCGATAATGCTGTACATATAGGGGGGAGTCATATATCATCAAGGAGCATCGGGGAAGGCTTGCTGAAACAGGAAAGTCTTAAGTCTCTTTTTAAAGAGATCCAGGGAGGTGGCGGAGCGGAGTTCCTCAGGAAGGGTGTTCCAGATCCCAGGGGCCGAGATAGAAAAGGCCCTTTGTGAGGTTGATACATATCTCGTTATCGGGATCCTCAACAGATTCTTCCCAGACGACCTGAGTGTGCGGGGCGGACTATATGGGGAGAGGCGGTCCTCCAAGTACCCTGGGCCCAAGCCATTTAGGGCTTTATAGGTTATAACCAACACCTTGTATTGTGCCCGGAAGCGAACAGGCAGCAATGGAGATCATGCAGAATCGGTGTTATATGGTCAGCCCTGGGACATCCAGTGACCAACTTAGCTGCCATATTCTGCACTAGCTGAAGCTTCTGGGTTTGGTACAAGGGTTGCCCCATGTAGAGCGCACATGGTGGTCTGGGAGCGGCTTCCAGCTGCTTTGGGGGCATGTGTCATCTAAATGCCAGAAGCCACTTCTTTTGGCCCATCTGTTTCAGGCCTTAGTCTTACAACTTGCTCAGGAGTTCACTGCCTGACATTTCAGGTGCATAAGCCTTCTACTGAAAGAAATGTAATGTTTTTTGGAAAAAACATTGCTTTTATTTTTTAGTACATTATTTGAGCCTTCGCTACTGTTGTAAATATCATATTGCTTTTGCTTAAGAAAGAGAACATTGTTGACTAAATGACCTACACAATCAAAAGTCCTGAAGTCATTGGTTCTGTTTATCTGTAAGGTCCACACATAGATGAACGAACGAAAGCATTAATAAATCTTTGAAATCTGTTTCTGATATGAATTACTATAAAGGCAGTCAGAGTTGGTCCAGTTCCATAAATTGTACTGAAAATTAAATTAGTATATTTCCCTGTATCATAAATCTATTAAATAATTTGCTTGGGAGCAGGATTTTATACTTTGTAACACATTATCTTGGGTAAGGGGAGAAATGAGAGCTTCCTTTATAAAGATGCAAGATCTTGGATACCGATTTGTGTCCTTTGTATCAATATTGGGGGAAACGGAAATCAGTTAATTTTCATATTTGCATTAGTTTGCCAAATAGCAATAACTATGTGCTTTCTTTTCAGAGCCCCTTATGGCAAATCGGTAGATATGTGGTCTGTAGGCTGTATTCTTGGAGAACTGAGTGATGGACAGCCATTGTTTCCTGGAGAAAGTGAAATTGACCAACTTTTTACAATCCAAAAGGTGCTAGGACCACTTCCTGCAGAGCAAATGAAGCTTTTCTACAGTAATCCCCGTTTCCATGGGCTACGGGTAATGCATACATTTTCCATGCTTATTCTGAAGTAGCTAATTTACTAAGTGTGCCTACCAAAATGATCTTCCTGATTTTACATTATTAATTTAGTTACATTACTGTGATATTACATTATTGTTTTCTACTGACATAACAAATCCCTATTTATGGTTAATTATAATAGCACTGAATTGTTGAGATATGCAAAAATGTTGATATTAGGTCAATGCCAAGTAAAGTGGGAGGGGCAAAAGTGTGCGGTGGAAAATGTGGAGATGTATGTTGCTGTTTTGACAAACACCTACTCCTTCCCTGCTGCCTCTCACTGGCTGACTTTGGTTTAACATCATTGTGAGGCGGAATGGGGACTAAGGCGAAGTGGGGCTGCATGTTGGTGCTTCAGCAAATGTCCCCTCTTTCCCCACTTACCTGTTGCCCCTCTTACTCCTGCTGGCCCCAGTTTAACATTGCCCTTGGGAGCCTGAGAGGCCAGAGGCTGAACAGGGTGGATGCAGCCAGCAAGCAGCGGCAGGTGGAGAATCTGCCAGAGAGGAATGTGGGCTGAGTGAGGGAAACAAAATGAGCCAGCCAGCAGCACAAAAAAGTAAGCAGATAGGCAAGAGAGCAGACAGGTGAGTGGCAGGCAGAAGCACCTCTGTCGCAGACCATGCATACCATGGGTTGGAAAGGGCCGTTGGCAGGAAAGGAAATGACCGCCCTGTCATGCCACGGTTGCTGCTGAAAAAAATCTCTTTTAGTGTCATTGGCCGGTTACAAACCGGCACTTGGGACGTCTGCAGGACGTCCCATTTTAAAAAAGGGGTGTCTCTTCTAGACACCCCTGGGTCTAATACAGACTCTGTCCGTACAATATGGCGCCGGCTGTTCCACACGGCCGGCGCCATCTTTACGTATTGGACGCTGTGCATCCGAACGTGTCGCGGCGCCTGTGATGTCGCGAATGCGCCCCTGGCGCCTCACGACGTCACAGAGGCGCCGCAGAAAGAAGCTCCATTTTGGAGCTTCTTTTTAGTTCCGTAAGGGAGCCGCGCAGTGTGGCTGCGACGGCTCCCTTACGGAGCAAACGGCGGCGGCGGCAGACCGCCTCAAAGCGGCAGTCTGTAACTCGCCCCCGTCTTCTTTTTCTTCGAGAGAAGGACAGCGACACTGAAGATTTCTGTAGCAATATCGCCATCCTAGAAAGCAGTGGGGGGAAGGCTTGGAGACTGTTAACTCAGGCAGTGGATCAAGATGGAGGCAGCCTCAGAGTGTGGTTGAATTTTTTGCAGCAGCAGAGCCTATAGTATGCATGGTTGTGTGGTGGGGGCTTAAAAAACTTGGGGTTTTCCCATTTTCCCAAAGATTCTGCACTTATAACCCCTGAGAATGCTGAGGGCCAACTGTAATTAATTTTACATTATTTGTGAGGATTGTGTATGTAGAATCTCAAATAGGTTTCAAGGTTTTATTAACTTATCTTCTTGCTGCTTTTGACAGCATATGATACAAATAATATTTTGACAAGTTTTCTAAGATTGTGTATATGTGTTATATGTATTTTTATACAGTTCCCAGCAGTCAACCATCCACAATCTTTGGAAAGGAGATATTTAGGAATCTTAAGTGGCGTTTTACTTGACCTTATGAAGGTAGAAATGTTGTTATTCTTCTGTAGTTTTCTGTTCCCAGTGGCCCTTATAGTATACTCATCTTAATAGTAAAAGCGTGTGACTTAACTTTGTTATGTTAAAAATATATCTGCTTCAAACACGTGAGGTGGTCTTGGAAAATATAGCTGTTATTGGGTACCTTTAGCACCTGTTCTTATGACTTTTATCTTTATGTCAACTTGTTTTTGTCCATTTTCTATTAAAGCAGCATGAATCATATATTACAGATACGTAGAACTATTGGCAAAGTGTAGCAGATATTTAATTACCATCTAGTTATTTTAGTCAATAACTGAAGCCATTTGTTCATACATTGTTAATCATAGTAGTTGGATCTGCAGTAGTCTTGTTTAGTCCAATATATGCCTTCTGCAACTTATTGAAGCAAATGAATAAACAAAATTGTTGATGAAAATTGGAACCAACTGATATTTATTTAGACTCAGATAAGAAAATAAACATGGTTGCTGCTCTCTGGATTAACCCAGGGTCCAATTTGTAAAGGTGGCAGTACTAACCAGCTCCTAGGACTTTTTCATTCTTGATATAAGTATATTTGTCTGTAGTGGGAAGGGAGTTAACAATAGATTTTGTGCCTTAAAATTTTAGATTCAAGATTCAGTGTGTGTGAGTGAGTGAGTGTGAGTGGGTAAAACCAATAAATATTTCCAGGTTGTTGATAAATAGATTCAAATTGTCCATAATACTTTTTGTAAATTATTTAATAAATTTTAAATAAATATTTTTGCTTTTAATGCCATTCATCTCAGCATTGTTTCTTAAACATGAATTTCTGTTCAAAAGAACTTGCTGAAACTGGATCCAGCTGATAGATACTTGACAGAACAGTGTCTGAACCACCCAGCATTCCAAACTCAGAGGCTCTTGGATCGTTCACCCTCCCGGTCATCTAAAAGAAAACCTTATCATGGAGATAGCAACACCTTATCCAACAGGTAAATGACTGTAAGTAATTATCAGCGCCAAAGTTATTTTTTGTTCACCACCCTGATAAAGAAGAAAAAGAATAGTAGTTTAAATTGAGTTATATGACTGTTGTATGTAAAAAAAATCTGCTTGGACTTCCTAATAAAGAAAATATAAACCGGCTTCTGTGCTCACATTAGTTTGCATTCCAAATGAAAAGGCACTTTCTTGTTATTGGGAAGTGGCTCAGTTCTCCAGTAGACAGTTGAAGCTGTTGGGGAAGTGGTTCTAGTGAAGAGCACCATCTCAGTGGTTTTGATTAGAGCTTCTGCGACATATCCTAGAAGTGGGGTCAGATTGTTGGGACATCACTACAGATGACATTAGCGTTTCTTCAGCATACTGGTTGATAGATCCATTCTATTAGGACAATATTTTGGAGAAAAATTGTGTTTCTGTGCCAGATAATATTTTTAGTCTGTTATTTATGAATTATTTGTATTAAAAACAGAATGAACACATTACTCCTTAGTTCATTTTTGTGTCCATTTGGGGTTTATGCATTTTGATTTTATGAGTTCTCATTCTACTGCTGATTTGCCATGAGCTTAGAACAAGAAGTATAGGTACCTTAGCAAATAGGTTCCAACCCATGCTGTATGTACCTAGCTGTAGGAGATCTCAATGGCAATACACTTTACTGATCTAAATACCAAGGTATTTACTATAGCAGTTGAAATTAACATGTGCTTTTTTTTTGTGTTAATAATATAGAAATCAAGCTAGCAAAAGCACGGTTGTACAGTCACATCACAGATCAAACAGCAAAGATATAGGAGTTGGACTACAAAGAGAAGAAGCTCTTCCAACAACTGAAAGCTTTCTAAATGGAAATCTTCCTGTAACTGCACATAGCCCAATGCTTCCAAAAAAGTCAAACAACCCACCTGGATCTGGAAGCAAGGATCTAACTAATAACAACATACCACATCTTCTGAGTCCAAAGGAAGCAAAGACAAAAACTGAATTTGATTTTAGTTCAGATCCCAAGGCTTCAGATGGTCCAGGTACAAAATACCTAAAGTCAAATTCCAGATCTCAGCATAATCGACACTCATTTATGGAAAGTTCTCAAAGCAAAACTGGTACACTGCAACCAGGTGAAAGACACAGTCGTCACAGCTATATTGATACTATTCCTCAGTCTTCAAAGAGTCCCTCCTATCGAACCAAATCAAAAAGTCATGGGGCTCTAACAGATTCCAAATCTGTGGGTAATCTGTCTGAGGCTAGAGTTCAAGTTGCTGAACCAAACAACAGTAGGTATTTTCCATCCAGCTGCTTGGACTTGAACTCTCCTACCACAGCAGCACCACCTTGCCATACTGACAACAGAACTTTGCTCAGTCCTTCTGGGAGAAATAATAGAAGTGATGGTACACTTGAATCCCGGAGACCATCTACAAGACATTCCAAAACCATGGAGGAGTTGAAATTGCCAGATCACATGGATGGAAGCCATTCACATTCTTTATCTGCTCCCCATGAATCTTTTTCTTATGGTCTAGGTTACACAAGTCCTTTTTCTTCACAGCAGCGCCCTCATAGACATTCTATGTATGTGAGCCGGGACAGAGTGAGGACAAAGGGCTCAGAGGGTGGCTTAAGCGTAGGGCAAGGGATGGCAGCCAGAGCAAATAGCCTCCAACTGTTATCTCCACAGGTGCAGCATAAGTCACTCACAAGATCTGTTGGCTCTTCGCGTGAAGACTGTACAGAAGATACAAACAGGGTTAGTTTAAATTGTTGATTCAGAGACACCCACACACTGTTTTTCTGAGTGAATTTGAGAATCAAGCTATGATTTACATTGGGAACTACTGCTCTATTATCTAAAATATGGTCATGTGATCTATGAATTTTTGAAATTTGGCTTAATAATGCCAAATGTTAAGTGTCACAAGATTCATTTTTGTTTTGATAACTCTTCTGTCTAGAGTCTTACAGAGAGTTCATGTTCCTATGCTTCTTGAAATAATGTTTGAAGTGAAAGAGCAGCTTGATTTTGGTAATGGAAAAGGGAAGGGCAGGTTTTAAGTGCAAAAAATCCAAGGCTTTCTGGATTTTCTTCCACTTATCTTCTGATTTTATTCAAATCAGTACACAACTGTACTACCAGATTTAAACGTAGTAAATGAAATCTTGGTTTTGATCATAAACATAGGCCTTGTGGTCCACCAAATTGAACAGAGTCCATCAGCTTGCTTGGCGTTTG
This sequence comes from Sceloporus undulatus, assembly GCF_019175285.1. Taxonomy (NCBI): domain Eukaryota; kingdom Metazoa; phylum Chordata; class Lepidosauria; order Squamata; family Phrynosomatidae; genus Sceloporus; species Sceloporus undulatus. The sequence continues at coordinate 86,754,627 of NC_056524.1, read as the reverse complement.
ACTTCTCCCTTTCTTTTGAGTTTGACTTATTTTGCCATGTTTACTCAAATGCTAAGAGCAGGAGCTTTTCAATCCTTTTGTGGTTTCCATTCAGGTTGGAACTGTAGAAGTTATGCAAGCCTTTTCCCCTACATATTCTATGGTTTCCTTTTTCCTGTGTAGAAAACAGGAAATTTGTCAACCTCATTCAGAGTCAGCTGAATGTCATGAATGGGTTTTAGGATCTCACTTTTCCTCCTTCCCTTCTGTTTCCACAGATCGGTCATAGTTGTCAAAAGCTAAGTGTAGTGATGATTTCATTATTTTCCCTGCTGTTCGCTTGCTAATAAAATGTCACATCTGTCATTTTCTTCATGATAGATGTAATTGGACCCTAAATGATAATCTGATGCTCCTCCACACAAAAGCAAAATAGAAATTAAAACCATTGTTTATAATCAGAGAATGCTAGCCAAGAGGTAACATAGCCTAAAACAATTTGTAAGAACTACCCTGTAGACAAGGGGTGAAGAACATGCAGCCTGTAGCCATGTCTGTCTTGCCAAATCTGCCATTTTTCACCTGAAGCCCCCTCCCCAAAACCTCTGAAGCCTCCCAATCCCCTAAACATATTTTCAGTCTGAAAATATTTTCAAACTGCCTTAAACTGCCAAATGTTTTTGCTGCAAGATGTAGTAATATATGGCCTTGGATTTGTATTGCTATAAAAAGGGAATAGATGAAGTCGTAGAACAGGAATGTGTCAAATGGCTATGAATGCAAAATTTAGCCTCCACATTTTGAACTGTTATATCTCTGATAAATAGCTGCCGCAACATAAACAGCAGGAAGGAACCTTGTAGGAGATCCTTGGAATTATCTGCATATTTGTTAGAAATAATAGTGCTTCATGAACAGGGTCTGATCTAGCAGGGCTAAATAAACCACTTATTTGACTTCTGCCATTGCCACCCAACTTCAGTGGTTCCCTATTTTATTTCCCTGTTTTAAAAAAAGGTAAATGCCACACATGATTGGCTTTCTAAGATATGTCACTTTCTATAACATAGATAGATGTAGTGATCGCTGAAAGTTGTAGCATGATATAAGAAGGGAGCAAGAAGAATTGGAAATAGGAAAATATCTCCTTGGAAGTAGATGAAATGAGCAGTATCTCTGTTCTGTTTAAAATATAAACTATGTTATACATAAAATATAAACGGTGTAAAATATACCGTACATCATGTTAGTTTTTTATGCATTAGGACACAATTTTACATAGTGTGTACGTTATGATATGAACTGATATTATTTGAGTAGATGTATAAATATAAACATTTATTTGAGTAAACATATAAAGACTTATTTGTTCTAGTGACTAAACGTTTGTCACTTAGGAGGAAGACAAACTATTGCAAGTTCTTGGACTTTAAAAAGTATGCATTCTGAGATACAGACAGTTCTGTGAATTAATTCCTGTATTTGATAAACACAACCAGCAAACTTTAACTAGTTTCAGTATCCACATTTTCATGAAATAATATTAGGACTATGTATAGTTACTGTAATGAATTTAGTATATCAGATGATCACTATATTTTTCCTCTTTTTCATCTACTAATCTTTAGCCTTTACCCTGTGTTCCTATCCAAAAGCAGATTTTTAGTAGGATTGCTAGGGTGGTATTGTTGGTTAGAGTTAGTCTTTCGGATCTGCAGACTTCAGATCCACAAATTCAATCATTTGTAGATCATCACGGCCCATAGGAGTAAATGGCAATGACGTGAATGCTGACACGCTGTAGTAGTGTATGTGTTCACATTGCTGCCATTTAATAATGAGGGATGAGATTACTTGTGGTTTTTGGCATCTACAGGGAGCCTGAAACCTAACCCCTGCAGATTTAAAGGACCAACTGTATTTATTTGTCTGATTTGGTCTCTAGATATAGTAGACAGGGTCTTCAGTATATTATATGAACTTTAAAATGGGCTGACTTTTACTGCCTTTGTCACAAATATGGGCATCAAAATCGCATAAGAATTCACTGGCTGCCTTGTACTCTGTAGAGTATTCTTTATAGAAATTTTTCTAGTCCAGACTACTTATGAAAGCTTTGAGCCCAATGGTGCCAGTTTGGCTTGCTTTATTTGTTTGTTCATGAGCTAGGATTTGGGGGATTCACCAAATATAAGAGAGATGAAATTAACATTGTTTTCACTTTGGGCTGGGATTATAGTATTTTATTGCCTATTTTAGATATGTATTTGATCAATTAGTGAGTCTTCAGGATAGAGCAAGTTGCACTTTTGTACTTTTCTTCTGTTTGACTTTAACAGTTGAATAATTCAAAAACTCTACAGTGATGGTTCTCAAATGGTAGGGCAGAACCTGAGGGGCCATGAGAGTTATAGACATGTAGGCTCTGATCCCTTTTCCTCCTCCTCTTCTTCTCAAACATTTTTATATGTAAAATTTACAAATGTGTTGCATTAAATATTGAATTTAATATTTTATTAAACATTTGAATATCCTGTTCTAATATGAATGATGTTATTTCCATATAAAATATTAAAATATGAATATACATGAATGTGGAAATGAAAATATGCACACTAAACAAAATATTTTTATTCATATACCATGTTGTGTGTGGGGAGGAATGACATCAACATGTAGATGTAAACAGGTTTACAAGGGTAAAAAGTTGGAGAACCACTGCTCTTAAGTGGTCACAGCCTTTCACACAAAAATGTAAAGACTGGCTCACTTTACAATTCTAAACATTACAACTGTGGGGGAAAATACTTTTCACACAACCTTTCTTCTCATTTATTGTTGAAGGGAAATTTCATTTTAACAGACACTAATGAATTCAGACCACGGCTATGCATAACTGTGAACTGTTGTGCTACTTAACAGTGCAGAACAGAATAAGCTGTCATAATACATTTATTGATTTTTCCTGTTTTAATTTAGGGTGGAGCGTACCATGATCAGCACCCAGATGATGGAGCATCCACAAAAGAAAATAGAATTCTGTATAATGATCCTGTACCTAGAAGAGTTGGTAGCTTTTACAGAGGTACCCTTATCTCATAGAATTTTATCAATATTTATGTCATTGTTCTAATAAAGATAGAAGTTATACAGTATCCCATTATATCCAATGGGACTTGTGCTTGCTGCGCAGCTGTGCGCGTCATTCGCGAGCCCCACTGGATATAATGGGGCTTGCGCTCGCCACACAGCCGTCCACACACACCAGTTATTTGCCTGTTTCCCGGGTGGCTTCAGCGTATGCCGAAAGCCGCCTATAAGGAGCCTGCATATGGCGTGGGCTCACTGTACAAGATTTGGTAGAAATCTCAGACAGCCTGTATTTAGGTAGTTTTACATTCACATTCTAAACATATTTACACAGAAGTAAGGACCATTGCATTCAATATGGCTTTCTTATAAGTGTTCCAAGGAATGTAGCCTTGCTGCATTATTCCTACAGTGCAGATGCATGCTTTGCCATATGATTGGCAGGCAAGGCCCTTCTCTCAGTTCCACCACTTTCAGAGGAACATTTGGTGAGAACAGGAGAGAGACCATGGAACTCCTTTCCAATGAAGGCTAGGCTGGCCTCTTTCCATTGTCTTGCTGCCAACAAAGACCTTCCTATTGAGGCAGGCTTTCAGAAAATGACAGCCTGATACTGCAGATGTTTTAAATGAATGTGCTTTTTATATTTAATTTTGTTAACACTGAAGAGATTTTAAAGTAGTTTAACTTACATTTCTGTGTCCAGTTTAATGCTAGCTTAATGTGAATAATATAATGTGTTTTCACTGCACTGTTATCCACTTTGAACTCCAGGTCTGGGAGAAAAGCACAGTAGAAATCATATCCAGTCAAATAAATAAATGCAGATATAAATATGATAAATTTGTCATGACAAAATATATTGAAATAAATTTAAAACTTTCTTAATTGGAAAGCTTAAAGGTATTCCATGTGCTTGCCAGTGGAGCTTAACATATTTAGGCCTTTTTTGTTGTCACAGCAATTGATAATATTGCACTGCTAGAATAGGAGTAGCTATTTTATGGCCTTGTAGTCCAAGGAGTCCTAGTGGCACAGTGGTTAAATGCAGGTACTTCAGCTACAACGTTGTAAGTTCAGTCCTAGAGGAGGAATCTAAGGTCCACTCAGCCTTCCATCCTTTTGTAGGTCAGCAAAATTAGTACCCAGCTTGTTGGGGGCAATTAGCTTACACATTGTAAACTGTTTAGGGCATGCTAGTTCACTGATAAGTGGTACACTTGCTATTGCTATTAGGTGTTATTGCACTGTAACTCCCTTCATTTTTTACTGTGCTACAAATTAATCACAGATCCAGATCTTATCCAGATCATTTTAAAATTCTTTTGACTTTAAGATACAGTCAGCTGTCAGTGTGACTGAATTCAATTACCCAAACTCAAAGGTCCCATTTGGGTTTCACAGTTGATCCTCTTACAATCACCCATATTGGAAGAAAAGCATAATATAAACCGAATAAATAAATAGATAAATTGTTATTACATAATATGAAAATCACACACCTCCTCCTGGTTTTCTAGAATATGGTTCTTATGGGGATTGCTGGTGTTGGAGGGGGGAGGATCCTATCATCGGACTTTCTGCATGTGTATTGAAGCTGCCCAAAGTACAATTAATGTGAAATAAATGTAGCATTACACCGTGCCAAATAAAAAATATTACATTAAATGATATAGTTACTTTTCTTTATCATTAACTACTGCTTAATGGTTCTGGCATATGTGAGTCCTTTTGGACACTTGCTTTGTCATAATTCATGGGTTCATTAAGCTTCCTTGGTAGCAAAGAGTTTGACTTTAAAGGGCAGTATCTAGGAGTGTTGCTAATGAAAGGCAGGATCAAGCAGCACCAGGAAGGAGTCATTTTTTTCCCTCACTGCATCTCCCCTTGCATCCCCTAAACTGAGCTGCAGGATGGTGAAACACTCTGGAGCTGGTTTTCTGATGATGTGGAGGTATGAAGGGCAATTAGAAAAAAAGTTTCAGTGTTAACTACTAGCAAAACATTGAATATAGCCCCAATCTGGAACCTCTAGTTCTCAAGCAGTGAGTAGAAAGTAAGCTTGTGAGAACAAAACCTCTTACATTAGGAAAAATACTTACAGTTTTCTTTGGAAAAGTTTTGATTTGTTCATGAAATGAAAATCATGTATCTCCATTAGTTTTGAGCTGATCTTTTTCACTTTTCTTTTGTTCTGGAATTTTGAGGGAGTATTACACACACACTTCTTAATGATGCACTTGGCCAGTCACAAAATACCTATTTCCCAGAAGGCAGAATTCATTAGGATTAGAAAAGGTAACTTTCCAAAGAAATAAACATTAGGCAGAGGGTGAGGTTTGAGCTACAAAACATAAAACCAATTTTGTTTTTGAAATTATATGAATTACTAGAGATGGATAAACTGACTGTGTTAATACATGAAAAAAATTGCATAAATTTAAGAAATTTAAGAAAGCATAGAAGATGTTGATTGAATATACAGTGGTACCCCGGGATACGAATTGATCGCGTTACGAAATTTCCGGGATACGAAAAAGTTAGATTGGAAAAAACTGTTCCGGGATATGATGTTTTTTTCGGGTTACGAAATTTATTTCGGCGCGAAATTCAAACGCAAAGCGCGGCTAGCGGCTTTCCAGCGGCTTTTCGGGTTGCAAAATGTATCGGGTTACGAATGGAGCCGCGGAACGAATTAATTTCGTAACCCGAGGTAGCACTGTATGGAAAATAAGGTAGTAATGAGGTTTTTAAAAAAATAAAATGGGTACATTAATTTTGTATAAATTAGAGAGAATTAGATACTAAGTAATATAAAAGAACCATAGTCAGCTATGCTGGAAGCCTTTGTTTTCCAGATTTTACTTGTAGTTTTAGTTTTTTGTTCGTTTGTTTAGATTTCATAACTTTTTGTGTTAGTTTTTGTTAATTTTTTAGTTAGTTTTGTTGTTTGACTTGTTGTTTTCTGTGTTTCCTTATATGTATTTTAGATATGGAAAAATTCTATGGAACTATTTTTTGTTGTTTAATAAAAATATTATTTTAAAAAAACATAACACCAGTTGTCTGCCCTCACAGCCATTTCATAGAAGGCAAATTGATGAGGCGCTGAGATAAGTAACCTTGCCAAGAAAGTGGGTACACGTTAGAGATGGAGCAAGAACTCCAATTGCTTTATCATATCTTTCCCCCATGCACACATGCACACATAAACTCACAAGGCAAAATATACACCACATCACAAAAAACAACCTCTATTCGCTCACTCTGTTGCCATGCGCTTCAGGTGCTGTTCTCCCTTCCTATTTCTTCTTTTCTGGACAGTTGGGCATTCTTCAACCCCATGTCTCTATAGCCTGCATGAGGCCTAGCTATTCTTGAAAATAAAGATGATACTGGAGGCTACCATGTAAGTTCACAGCATTCCAGGTTCCCAACTTATAAAAATACATTTTTAAAAAAACATCTGGAGAAAGGGGGACTCTGGTGGATATCAAATAAGGTAATATGGATACAACATGAGAATCATTCAGGAGTAAAGAAGCAGGTATCGATATCACATTTGTGGAAACTTCACTTTCTTTTGCTAAGCATAAACAAAAACGATTCCATGATTGTATTAAAAAAGATTGTGAAGATGGATACTTAGCAACTTGGTATTTTTTTATTACAGTTCCATCACCACGCCCAGAAGGAACATTCCTAGATAACAATGCCTCAAATAGAATACCATCACTACCTACAGAAAGCAGTAGTTTAACAAGCCATTCAAAGAGACAAACTGCTTTTGATCCCTGGTAAGTTGATATTTTAAATGAGATATTGTAGAAATACAGCAGATGTTCCCTTAATGTTTTCTAATTTTTTAAAACATTGACTTCTGTGCATGCCACTGGTATTGCTGTATTCTTAACATGTTTATTTCAAGCAGCAGTCAAACTATTTATAGTTTCCAGAACATTAAGTCCTTTCAGTCCAATGTCCAACTGTTCTTTGTTTCTAACAGATTTTCTCAGTAACACGGTCATCCTTGACCGCTTTTTCACTGCATTCATGGTCTTTCTATGTGAACCTTCTTATTTATGCTTCTCTTGACTTGGTTCAAACAAATTCTGTTTTTCCTAATCAAAAGGTGATGGACTGTTGTTTAAAAAATGGCCAAACATCCTAACAGTGGACATCCATCTGACTGCAGTCGGCAAGAGAATCGTGGACAAAATGGCCGTTAGTCTGACTTAGCAAGGCAACTAATGTTCAACTGTGATAAAAAACAAAAACAGACAGGGTTGGGGGATTCTAAGAAAAATTAAGCAACACGTGTGTTTCAGCAACACATACTGAAAATAACTGTATTAAAGTTTAATCTGACTCTGATATCTCTGAGCAAGATGATTAGAAATGTGTTAAATGTTTTCCAGAAAGAAGAACATTTGGGGCTGTAGTTTGCTGTGGCACAAGAGTTCTCTGACATAGAAAGCTAAATATCTCACAAAACTATAGATCCCAGAATTCCATTACATTGAGACATAGCAGTTAAAGTGGAGTCAAACTACATTATTTCTACAGTGCAGATTTAGTTTCATCTCCCTCCTCACATCTGCCATTTGTATGCTGAATCAATGTTTCTCCCTTATTTCTAAACTAGACCTCTTCATCCAGTCCATTGATCAGATGTCCTCATCCCCCCCCCCCGGCCGCATCACTTATGTCAGATCATCTTGGTTTAGTGAAATCCTTCCTTGACACTCAGTTCCACCAACATAATCCCTTCTCTACCTTTCCTATCATTTACAGTTATTCTGTCTTGTCTGTTGTCCTCAAATTCCTTGAATCTGTACCCTGCTTGGCTCAGCTGAAACTAATCTCAAAATGTTTTCAAACTAAATTCTTAAACCCCTTCTTGGTCATCATTCTTCTTAATCTGTCTGTACCCTTGCATATACCACTCCATCCTCTGTGAGGGACAATGTAGATGTGATATTAGGCATGCAACTGTTAATTGTGTGTATTTTTTAAAAGTAAGTTGCAGTCACTAGGGAGGTGAGAGACTGAAGAAAGGAGCTTTAATAGTTTGACTCCAGTGTGGCCCCAGTCAGCCAACCTGTTCTTGTGACTTCTCTTTTCTATTTTTTTAATCCTGGCTGTTATCTAGGTAAAATCACACGTCAAACTGACTGAGTCATTTTCACATTCAGAATTAAAATCCATTCTCTTGCATATTGCTTGCTGAGATTTCAATTTCATTTGCCTAACCTTTTAGTCATTATGTCTTTAAAATTACTGCTAGTCAAACCTGCCCATATACCAACATAGGATGATATTTTATCTTGATTTGTACCACAGTTTGTGTCATGACATTTAAAATAAAATGTAGTGAAGATCTTTGGACAGCAGAAGAACCCATTTAGGAGTTATGGGACAACCCAATCCACCATCCCTACCAACAGTTTTGACTAAAACTGGGTGAAGTCAAGAGGAGCTAGAGTCTGTCAAAATTCCTCAAATATTTTCAGCATGGGAATAACCTATAGGAGACACAAAGTACTGGCTCATTTTACATGTCACAACCAAAATATAGTTTGGCGATTGTGAATGAATTTTGGTCCAGTGAACAACACACATCATATACCCAGCTCAGATTTCTTTTCTTAGTTCCTGGCTTTCATCTTGCTCAATCAAGCAAAGTATAGTTACCCTAGAAACCACAGTTTGTTTTCAGAACAATAATTACCGTAAAAGCCCATTTCACACTGTAGTTCTATCCAAATCTGTTTGAGGGAAACGATCATTTTTAATGCAGTCATGGTTTGCACAATTCAGATATCAGAACAAGCTATAGTTACCATAAAACAGAATGTGGGGGAAGTAATGTATTGTGAAATATGTTGTGCTAAATTGGGTTTTTGTGTGTATTTTTTTTCTCCTGTGTTAAGGAAAAGTCCTGAAAATATTCATTCAGAACAACTCAAGGAAAAAGAAAAGCAAGGATTTTTCAGGTCAATAAAAAAGAAAAAAAAGAAATCTCAATCTGTAAGTATCTTCTATGGTTTCTAAAAATTGTGTGTAATATTACTATAACTAGATGGTCTCTGTGTTTGTGTCCTGTACCTTTAGTGACATACATACAACCAAAGCTATTATTAGTTTTCAAATCAAGATATTTATTCTTAATTATATAAACAAGTAGGCTAGAATTCAAAAAGTTACTTAGAGTCAGAATAGACTGGCTCTAAAAGCTGGCTTCCCGGTGGCTTGGGGGCGTGGCGTTTATACGCTGCATGCCCCCAAGATGTCTTGAAGCTAGCTGGCAGCCCACATGGCAACCGGCTTCAAGATGTTCTGGCAGCACAACATTTATATGCTGCACACCGCCAGAGTGCCTTAAAGCCAACTTCCAGCCATGGTGCAGGCAGAAAGCCAGCTCTTTGCCACTCCTTTTTTGGGCAGCTTGTAGGCAGTTTGGGGTTGCAGCGTGCAGTTTCCACAGCCCCAATCCTTCGGAAGGGAGGAGCTAAAAGTCGCCATTCTGGGTGGTGTGTTCTGCCCCTTAGGCTCACAATAAGGGGCTTGTGTAAATTACTGTAGTGGGTTTTTTCCTTTTGCTTTTAAACATTCAGTTACCAAACTATCACAATTGTTTTTTGATACTCCTTTTATTCTTCAGAAGAAATTGTTTATATATTGAAATAAGATGTTATTGCAGTTCAAGAAAAATGCATCTAAAGCATTCTGTGTTCAGTTAATTTATTAATTAATTTATTAAAAACATGAGTGTTTTATTCCATTTTTTAAAGCTAAAATGGGTCCCTGAATGTATATCAGTAGTAAAACAATTCCTGACATCTGCCTTGCAATATAAAAGACTTGATTCACAATAGAAAACTGATAAAGCAGGTGGAGATGGAAAAGGCTTGAGCACCAGTTTTTAGAATTCCCTTCGCTGATAGCTAGGACACAAACAGTTCAGGTAACTTGACTGAATGCCTGCTGGCTAGATAACAGCCAGAGGCAGCTATCTCTCAACAGAGACAATGGAATAATCTTGTTTCTCTTCTTTTCTTCAGTATTAGTTTCATAGAAACATAGAATCTTAGAGTTGAGAGGGACCACAAGGACCATCTACATATACAGAACTAAAGCATTCCTGTAAGATGCCCATCCAGCCTGTGTTTAAAGACCTCCAGAGAAGGAGAGTTCACCACCCTCCCAGACAGTATGCTGATGACACTCAGCTGTACTTCTCCTTCTCACTGGAGTCAGCTGATGGTCAATATGCTTTCAATCTGAATTCAAGTGCTGATGATGATATTGACAATCCTAAATGGCTTGGGACGTCAGTACTTGAAGGAGCATCTCTTCCTAGATATGTCAGCCTGAAGATGGAAGTCCATGCTGGAGGGGTAGGCTCTGATTTATGTACCACCAGTGGAGGCAGTAGATGAGATTATGGGAAAGGGCCTTTTTCTTATGAGCCACCCATTGTGAAATTTTATATATAAGGCTTGAATGTTTCCTATTTTCATGAGCATCTGCAAATTTACAGAAAAGCGGAATTATACGATCAACAGTGTAAACTGGATTTGGAATTGGGCACTAAAATGAATGTATTCAAAATTTACTGGGTAGCATATTGATCATTCAGTTTTGTTGCAGTTAATTGGTCAACCTTATTTTTAAGGATGGATATGTATGTTTGCCTGCATGTATATATATGCTATTAGTGTTGGACAAAAATACGTTGAAACCATCACATTCAATTCTTACTCACTGGTAAACAAAACATTATTTAATTCATCACAGTAATAATGGTAGGTATTGTTGTTTATAGTATCATAGTGGCAGAGATCTAACAGATCTAAAAAATGAAGAATATGTTTCCTGATTGTAATAGCTTTATTTTTCCTTCTAATTTTGCAAATTTATTGTTTAGCTCACTGGATTGTCCTTTGGTAACCACTCAGTGACTTTCAAAACCATCAACCAAAGTATGCTCTTCGATGTCTCTCTAGGATAGTATTTGGGGGCACAGTTTTACAGAGAAGCAAGCTAGAATTGTTGTGCTGGGAATCAAGTTCCTGTTTTACATTCTCTTGGGTTCATCAGGGTTCATTTTTGTACCCTCTGCTCTTTAATGTATGCATGAAACGTCTGGGAGATGTCTGGAATTTGGAGGTTTGTTGTCATGTATGCTGTATGCTGAGGACACTCAACTCTATCTTACCTTTACATTTAATTCCAAGAAAACTATTTTAGTATCAAACTGGTGTCTGCTGTCAGTAATGTTCTAGATTAAGGTAGACAAATCGAAACTTAATCCAGACAAGACAAGACATTCCTGGTCAGTCAAAAGACATATTGGGGAACATGGATTCAGGCTGCGCTGATAGGATTACACTCTCCCAAAATGTCAGGTTCCTAGCTTGGATGTATTCCTGGATTGAGCCTGGAGCCTCCATACCTGTGTTTATCCAAGGGTATTAAAAGAGCTGGCAAATGTAATATTGGAGCCATTGGCAATAAGCTTTGAGAACAGTCCCAGCAGACTGGAGCAAACATTGCCCCCATGTTCAAAAAGGGGGAAGAAGAGGATCCCAACAATTATCATCCAGTTAGTCTGACATCTATACCAGGAAAGATTCTAGAGCAGATCATCAAATAGAGAGTCTGTGAACATCTAGAAGGCAATTCCATAATCACAAAAAGTCAACATGGGTTTCAGAGAAACAAGTCGTGCCAGCTTGGTAGATGAAGGGAATGTTGTGGATATAATATATCTTGATTTCAGTAAGGCCTTTAACAAGGTTCCCCATGACATTCTTGAAAACAAGCTAGTAAAATGTGGGCTAGACAAGGTAACTGTTACATGAGTTTGTAATTGGTTGACCGACCAAAGCCAAAGGGTGCTCAACAATGGCTCCTTTTCATCCTGGAGAGAAGTCACCAGTGGGGTCCCACAGGGCTCTGTCCTGGGCCCAGTGCTATTCAACATTTTTAACAATGACTTGGATGACAGAATCGGGGCCAAATCTGAAGATGACACCAAATTAGATTGAGTAGCTAATACTCCAGAGGACAGGATCAAAATTCAAAATGACCTGAATAGACTAGAAAACTGGGCCACAGCTAAAAAAATTAACTTCAACAGAGAGAAATGTACGGTACTGCACTTAGGGCGGAAAAATGAAAAGCACAGATATAGGATGGGAGACACCTGGCTGAATGAAACAACCTGAGAACGCAATCTAGGAATCCAAGTAGACCACAAATTGAACATAAGTCAACAGTGCAATGAGGCAGCTAAAAAGGCCAATGCAATAGAAGTATAGTGTCTAGATAAAGGGAAGTAATAATGACACTGTATTCTGCTTTGGTCAGGCCCCACCTGGAATATTGTGTCCAGTTCTGAGCACCACAATTCAAAAAGGACATTGAGAAACTGGAGCATGTCCAAAGGAGGGTGACTAAAATGGTGAAGGGTCTGGAAACCATGTCCTATGAAAAATGACTTAGGGAGCTGGGGATGTTTAGCCTGGGGAAAAGAAGGTTAAGAGGTGATATGATAGCCCTGTTTAAATACTTGAAGGGATGTCATATTGAGGAGGGAGCTAGCTTGTTTTCTGCTGCTCCAGAGACTAGGACGCATAACAATGGATGCAAGCTCCAGGAAAAGAGATTCTGCCTCAACATTAGGAGGAAATTCCTGACAGTAAGGGCTGTTCAACAGTGGAAAACACTCCCTCGGAGTGTGGTGGGGTCTCCCTCTTTGTAGGTCTTTAAATCGAGGCTGGATGGCCATAAGTCAGGGATGCTTTGATTGTGATTTCCTACATGGCAGGGGGTTGGACTGGATGGCCCTTGTGGTCTCTTCCAACTCTATTATTCTATGATTCTATGTTTTAGCAGTAACCAGGAAGATGTTTGCACAGTTAAAACTAGTGTCAACTGGTCCCATTTATGGAGAAGCTAGATCTGGCAACAGTAGAACATGTCTTAATTGTATCCCATTGAGTTATTGTAATCCTGTCTATGTTGGGTTGTCTTTGGAAACTGTTCTGAAAAAACAGATTTAAAATACTGCAGTATAACTTCCTTGTTGCAACAGCTCTATTGACTGCTAGTCCATTTCTGGACATAGTTCTGAGTACTGGTTGTAACTTTTAAAAGCCAATGTGATTTGGATCCATACCACTGTATCTGAAATATCCATCTACACATTAGTCCACAACTTCTAAAATTCTCAAGGAAGGGCTTTCTCTCTATGCTGTTTTTAATAGTATAGTAATATTTCGTTTAATTGTTGTAAACTTTTTTCATAATGTTCCCCACACACAGAGACACACACACTTAACTTTATTCTAATCTGTTGTGAGTTGCTTTGAGCCCCACATTTGGAGAAAGGGGAGATATGAAGTAATAAATAATTCTCAAATTGAACATAGTTAAGTTGAAATTCTATTGAATGTCTTTATCCTATCTGAACATTAGCAAGATAGATTGGCTAATCAAGATTCTGTCAAGATTGGATTACAGATTGACTTCATATTATGGCTTCATACATTGTGAAAACCTAATCTTTTGGCCATTCTAAAATCTACTGTGCTTTTGATTATTATATCACAAATGACACTTACAAGAGTTACCAGAATCTGTTCTTGTGATAGTTATTAATTCTATCTGTTCAACTACCTGCATTCTCATGCCATTTTTTGCTGTTTTGTGCCAAACCATCATTGTTGTCATGAGGAAGTACTGTTATAAGAACACAAATTAATCATGTGATACAGCCATGAGTTTTTGTTTTTTAAAAAAAAAACTTCCCTAAAGGCATTTGGGGCTCTCAAATGAATTGAATAGTAGGTAGTATAGAAGTTTTTAAAAATGGAAAGGGCATTATATCTATGTAAATGTAAGTTTCCATGATAATTACATTTGAATAGTACATAGTCTGTTATGGCAGTGTAGGAGCATAGTCTGCTTTGACGTTGTATGAATATGATCATCACTCAACCCAAGCTGTTCAGCCAGTAAAAATGTAGCTCTCTGCTCTTGTCCACCATGACTAGATCAGCATGCATGATTGTTATATGATATCAGAATTGGTAAAGAAGCTTGCATTTGGCTTGTTGTATATCAATATGTAAAACATTTAGACTTCATAGAGTCTTGTTAGTTAGCCCAAATCAGTGTACCTAACTATTATAGTAAAGCAGTGCAATGTAACTTGGCAATTAGTAGACATTATAGCTGTTCAGAATAGCTCTACTGGTGCAGGGAATTGACTGCTTACATAACTGCAGCGAGTGCTTTTTTTTTTTTAAACAGTTGCTAATGATAGAACATTCTGAGTATTTAGCCTTGTTTGTGTTAACCCAGTGTTTTCACCTTCAGCACACTTTATTATTTTTGAAATAGATGTGAAAAATTAGAATCAAATGGTGAAATGGTGAGATAATTAGATTAATATTAAGGAGAACTAAGTTCAGATGATCTCTCAGGCACACATCACTGTTGCTGATATTGGGTAGATCTCACTCAGCATAACCTACTTCACAGCAGTTATTGTGATGATTAAACTGAAGAAGTCACAAATTTTCTGCATCTTGATTCACAAATTCCTGAAGATACCTATGATGTCAGTTACATTTAACAATATAAAGAGGGGGCATTGAAGAACAAAATAGATATGTATAGACAAAAGAAGAACAAAACATCATTTAAGTTAAAAAGAAGTTGTGTAGAGTAATATAGAAAGAGAAGAAAGAAAATGATGATCACCCTTTATAGGTTTTTTTCCCTATTAGAAGGTTAATATTGTCAACATAAATGCTAAATATGTTTATTTGGAATAGCCAACTTATACAAAATGAACATATAACTGTAATATAGAAAGATGTATATATGTCAATTAATACACTGTATTTTTCATTTTAAACTAATAAAATTTAATTTAAAAAATTCTGCCACACAGTTGTCCTTAAATACTTTCTTGTTTCCGTGAAAAGAAGACTGCATGAAAAGGTTTTTTAAAAACTTTATATGGCAATAAACCTTTTCTAGTATTTCTCACCATGTGCTACATCTTAAGTCTAGATTTTAGGTTTAATAATCTTAATTAAAAATAATGCAAAAGCTCACATTGTGAAAATGAACTGGTACAAGTGTATTTTGTCCACTTTGATTGCGTGGAAAGTCAGCTAATAAAGATTCTGTTAATAACTGTGAACACAGATTATGTGCTAAATTCAAAAGCCTACAAAAACATAATATTCTGCATTCATTAAACATATGAATTGCAGACAGGAACATTTGAAATGTATTTGATGGGCAGATAATCCATTGGCATTTTCTTGTTTACCAAAGCAATTAACCTTTTCTTAATACAATTATGAAAAGGCAATTAGAGCTTGAGAAATAGCTAACTTATAAAACTGTTCATATCCTTTCAGATAAGAAATATGGGCAGCTCTCCTGAATTAGAGTTATTTATGCCATTAGTTTTTGTATCTTATATTGCAGACAGAATTCATCAACTCGGAGAATCCAAGCATCAAGAAATCTCTCTTTCCTCTATTTAATTCAAAGAGTCACTTAAAGCATAGCTCTTCCTTGAAAAAGATTCCTGTGGTCACTCTGCCTATGGTATTAACTTTTAAGAATGGTAGCACTGAATAAAATCACTCCAGTTTATCTATTTAACTGACCACAAGAGCATGTACTATTTTATCCCATGAGGCCACAGTCTCTTCATGCTGATTAAGCATCCTGAGCCAGTTCCACAAATTCAAGATTTAGGGTTAAATTGTTTATTTTTCAGTGCTTCAGGAACATGTAGCTTGAAAACTTAGCAATAGCTGTTTTCCATAAATCATTAAAGATAACTTCTTCTGGTCTATCACATATAACTAAAGCACTAATTACTCTCTCTGTGTGATTCAAGTATATATTACTTGGTTGAGTCTTGTTGCTTGGTTAGTCATTTGTTCCCCTGTGTTTAAATAAAAACAAGAAACTTTCTTTAAACAACAACAACATTCTTTTCTAGATAGGACACAAACTTTTTAATGGGTTTTATTTTCAGTCTGTTTGGTGGTGATCACCTGTGCCTAATTGCTTTCACTTTGCAGAATAAAGACTCAACACACACACACCACACATTTAATGATTTACTGGGTTTTTAATCCTAAACATTTGCTGAGAAATGACTACCTTGCCAACAATCCCTCCAGCCCATTACAAATCTACTAATAGTACAACCAGTAAATTCAACCAGTTTTTTCCCCAACAGCTAACTTTTGCATTTACTTAACTGTTTTTATGTAGAAATATATTACATTTTAGTCTAAAGCTTCATCTGTTTTAGTTTTTTGGTGGGTAGATTGTTTCTTTTTAGACATAACTGATAACTAAATTCTCACACTGATGTTTCATCACTAGAGAAAATTATTTTTTAAATTTGTTATCTTATTTTATCTTATTTGTTATCTTATTTGTGGAGGTGGCTCATGATCTTAATTGCAAAATGGAATGCTATGGAAATAAGTATGAAGCACAGAAATGCACTTATTTAACTGCTCTCTCTTTCTTACAGTGATTTGACTAACAGCATGTGAATGCTTTATGGTGCAGGTTATAACAATTTTGCATGGCATCTTCAAATATGATAATTAATATGGAGCTATTTTTAAAAAGTTTTAAAGTAATGGGTTTCACTTGCATTGCTTTGATCTGGGAGCCAAGGATATCTTAGAGTAACGTTTCCCAGGAACTCCTTAATGCCCAACATTTTTCTGTGTTGCAGATGCCTGGAAGTGACAATCAGGATCTCTTGTCACTACAGAAAGCGATTCATTCATCTAATCACCCAGTCAGCAGACAGAAGGATTGGCATTCTGATAAGATGACAGAAATCCAAAGTCACGTAAGTGAAGTTATTGCTTCATTCTGTTCTGTGGTCATTGAGCCTCTTGCTGTGAATAGTAGATCCAGTGATCAATTTGTGATCTGGAATGCCTATACAACATCAAATATTGTGAGATGAAATAAAAATAGCGTTTTCCCCTGGTTCTTCAATCCACCCCCCTTATCCTCATTCTAACAAATAAGACTTGTTAGGCAAGTAAGTGCAAAGCCAGCATGACATGGGAAGACTAAATAACTGGAGGAAAGCCCATGGGAGGAGAATTTTTATTAGTACCCACTGAATTTCGCTCTTCTACACAGCCATTAAAGGGACAGGAGCCCTCTCTGGTTTTCACACTAGCAACCCCTGAAGACGTATAATTGCCTTCTTCATGGCTAAATCAACATCTAATGGATAGAATAACCAGTATAGTTATCCATGGATCCACTTTCCTTATAATGCCACTGATGCAGCTCATAATATGTGAGTCTGGAGGCAGTACTCAGCAGTTTCGGCTCAAAAGGAGATAAAAAGATTGTAGGCCTCATGTTCTTTCAGAAGAAAGATACAGTGCAGTGACTGTGGCAATGATGAATTGAACAAGTAGGTAAATGAAGAGCAGGTTTCATGAGCCTGGTGCTGCCATTTGCAACCGGGGGCTATAATTGTATGTATTACTGAAAGTACTACCTCCTGAACCTCACTACCATAATATGGCTTTTTCAGATTTTTTGTTGTTGTTGTTGTTGCTTCTCCTCCTCCTGCTCCGTTAGCCAGATTGCCCTCCATGCCCCCCTTCTTCCTCCCAGCTCCTTCATCGTCTTCCTCCTGCTCCTCCTCTGTCACCAATTCTCTTGGCACCCTTTGGCTCCTTCCTTCTCCTCTTGCTCCTGCTCCATTACCCCAATTGCCCTCCATGGCCCCCTTCTTCCCCCCCCCCCAGTGCCCCCTCCTCCTCTTCTGTCACTCTTGGCACCCTTTCTCCAGTTCCGCCCTCTGCCCTCCCTCTGAGCTAAACCCCTTCCATGAACTTGACCCGATCATGATCGGGGGCAAGCTCATATTCGCCGAACCCAGTTTTTCAAAAAAGATACAGCTTTTACCCCGTTTCCAAATGACTTCCGCTAAGGGGCATTTGCCCCCAAACGGGTGTGGAAGCCTCGGATTTGCTTGTGGGAGATTCGGGGCGAATATGAACTTCATGTACATAATTTGGTTCCTGATCTGGGGTAAAAGGTAGCCTGAATGGCCCCAAAGTAACAACTAATACAGTTTTAAAAACCAGAAAATCTGCACGGAAGAGTGATGAAAAACTGGTATCGTTTATATAAAAAATGTATGTGAAAAATTTTCTTGTAGCTGTTTAAATATCAGAAAACCTATGGTTAAAGGTTTCTAAGATGATTAAATGGTATTGTACAATTTAAGTATTTTTAAACTGCATTGTTTCAGTTTCAAAAAGGAATACTCATCTTAATCATAGGTGTTTGCCACCAAAAGCATTATTGAAGAATTCCCCCCGGGTTATGGGCAACAAAACATGAAGTTTGTACAAATAAATATACTCGCCCCTCCTTTCCCTTGCGAAAACGGGGGGCCAGCTGTAATATGATGGTAATTTGGGATGCGGTGGCTTAGTGAAGATGCCAGTTCTAAACATATGAAGGTCGGCAGTTTAAGGCCCAAGTGCTGCATGATGGGGTGAACCCCCATCGCTAGTCCCAGCTTCTGCCAACTTAGCAGTTCGACAGCATGCAAATGCAAGTACAGTGGACCCTTGTTATACGCTGGGGTTTGGTTCCAATATCCCCTGTAGATAACAAAATCCGTGGATACTTGTCAGCGCAACTGCTGGGGTCCAACAACCACTGTCAGCAACTCAAACTAGGCCTGTGGTTAAATCAGACCTTTTGAGCAGAGCTAACAATTTTAGAAGCTGAAACGTGACACCAAAAGCAGTTGAGATCACAGCAACTGGATGTCTTCCAGGAACTGAAGCAATGCAGGAACCTCCGGGGACACTCAGCAAAGCAATGCAAGACTTCTACTGATAAACCACCAGAGAAGCAAAGTCTCCCGAAGTGCTCTTTATTCACAGTGCTATAATACAAATACAGATCTCCAAAACTCCAAACCATACCAAACCAACTCCTACTACAAACCCACAAGCTGTCACTTGCAACCCCTGGGTTTATATAGACTCCAGACCATGTGGTCTCCCAAACCCAGTGTCCCCTGTGCAATCCAGCCAGGTGGTTTCATCATCCATGGCTACGTGCACCTAGACACTAAAGTGTCCTTGAGCCAATGAGCATCAGCTGTGCTGATCAACCTTGTCCTTCTGCTGAAATGCTCATGGTCAAACACACACACACATCAAGCATTTCCCTGTGTGCTGTGTTTTAACCCTTCAAATCCCTGACAATACTCAAGTCCCATTAAATATAATGACATAGCAAAATGGTGTCCCTTATAAAAATTGGAAAATCAAGGTTTGATATTTGAAATTTATAC
>NC_056524.1:86700219-86735044 GCF_019175285.1 Sceloporus undulatus | reverse complement strand
CCTGGGTTTATATAGACTCCAGACCATGTGGTCTCCCAAACCCAGTGTCCCCTGTGCAATCCAGCCAGGTGGTTTCATCATCCATGGCTACGTGCACCTAGACACTAAAGTGTCCTTGAGCCAATGAGCATCAGCTGTGCTGATCAACCTTGTCCTTCTGCTGAAATGCTCATGGTCAAACACACACACATCAAGCATTTCCCTGTGTGCTGTGTTTTAACCCTTCAAATCCCTGACAATACTCAAGTCCCATTAAATATAATGACATAGCAAAATGGTGTCCCTTATAAAAATTGGAAAATCAAGGTTTGATATTTGAAATTTATACTTTTTTAACAAACTGTGGGTGCTTGAGTCCGTGTATAAAAAAAGTCATGTATAAGAAGGGCTGACTGTAGATACATAGGTACCACTTCTCAGTGGGAAGGTAACAGTGTTCGGTCCAGCCATGCTGGCCACATGACCACCAGAGCTGTCCTTGAGAAACACTGGCTCTTTGGCTTAGAAACGGAGATGAGCACTGCCCCCTACAGTTGGTTACTAAACATTCGTGTCAAGGGACTACCATTACCTTTAATTGGGATTGAGAATCACAATAAGAAAATTGTAGGAACTAATGTCTATTCTTTTTCTCCTTTGCCTTTCAGAGCCAGCCTTTAAAGTCTCTTCGCAAGCTGTTACACCTTTCCTCCTCCTCAAATCATTCAATTCCTTCTGAACCCAGATTCCAACCTTTACCAAGCCAGCCTGCTAAAACTTCTTTTTCTGAAGTTCGAATTCATCCTATAAGTCAAGCTTCTGCTTCTAGCAGCAGTAACATGCGGCAAGAGTCCCAGTCAAAAGGCAGAACACTCCAGATCCCGGGCCAGATGGATCCAAGTTGGCATGTTTCCCCAGTGAACAGGAGTGCCAGTGATGGGACTTCATATCCTGATCAAATGCCTTCTAAGAGTGGGCAAAATGGGCATACATATAACCGAACAAACCGATCTCGAATGCCAAACCTGAATGATCTAAAAGAGACTGCTTTGTAATACTCCAGGAAATGCTATTGCAGGGATTCACCTAGGGGTATAGCGGTGGTGGTGACTGAATTCTCAGCATTATAAAAGGTGTGCAATATGGAATATATGGAGCTACTGTTCAGTTCCACGTCAGTAGGGATCTTACAGTGAGATGAACTTTATTAATTGCCATTCATCTAATTGTATGACAGAAGAATGTGCACTTCAGGGAGAATGAACTATGTGCCCTTTTCTCTCATTTTACATTCCAGCCTAGTGCACATCTGTCTCAAAGCTGTATAGGCACTTTGGGGAGTTCAAAGAAATGTCTTATGCCCTTATGAAAAAATTTGCTGCCTACATTTAAAAAGAATAAATAAATAAATAGGGTTTATGTGATACACTGGTATCCCAATAAGGGGTTAAAGTTCAGTTGTATGTCTTTATTTTTTTTAAACTTCCATATTTGATAGGATTTGTAATCTTTATTTATGATCTATTATTGTATTGTTATAATCATATCTTATGTTACAATGTAAAAAAATTTGAGCTGTTTGAAACATTGTGATGCAGTGCAGCAGCTACAGTACAGTAGTTTCTATTAAAACTAACTAACCTATATTACATCAGGAGCATTTTTATTACATATGTATATGTATATATGAAGGAATTCATATACATTTACATACATACATACATATATATATATAGTAAATAACTGTCTTTTTAAAAATTACTCATTTAAAAGAAAAGTATTGTTATGACACTCTCTGCCATATTTTTATACGTTTGTGATATAAAGTGCAGTATTATACTTCTAATTAAAGGGAATAGAATGTGAATTGAAATATGACTGTAACAATATGAATTTTGCTCCATTATATACAGTGACATAGGGTTGTATCCAGTGGTGTCCCTCCACTGATGGAAGACTCTTGTATCCAGTCAAGACTTCCACTCATATAATGGGGATGAAGGCAATTTTTGCTCTTCCCCTCTCTCCTTTGCACCCCTCTCCGTTTTCCACCAGTCTCATCTAGACCCTTTGGAACAGCAGTAGGAGTTAGCATGGGGAATTGTTCGGGGTAAGGGAGTGTTGGTGAAAATAATCTCTTTCCCTGTTCCACTGACAGATTCATTCTTAAGGATGAATGATCCTTATATCAATTGAAGGACACCATTGGATGCCCTGTTGATAATAAAATACAGCAGTGAGACTAGATTATTGGCCTTTTCTCCCCCCCCCCCCCCCAAGAGGCATAGCTCAAATGTATCAAGCTATGAAACCATGAAGTCATATAAAAAGTGGGTATATTCCCCCCCTAAGTCTGTGCTTACCTTTCCCCATTGTGTTGTTGGAAGATAAACATCTGTGTCATGGTGGCAGAATCCCAGTGTTGCTTACAATTCTCCATCCAGGAGAAATAACTCGTAATAAGAGGTTAAAACAGATGCTCTTCCATTCTATACATGGGGTGAAGACCAAAGAGCCACAGCATGAAATGCAAGTGGCAAGCCAAAGTTGGCATGACGCAGCACTGTAAATCATGGTATAAGGTTTTAAGCCTATGTATATTCTTTGCACTTTGTTTGAAATTGTACAAAGCAGAAAGTAAAATATTGTATTTAAATGTAAGAGAGCTGTGGCACTTCCATTTTGTTTCTAGGATTTAATTTTTTAAAGCCCTGTAACATTGATATTTGAATATGGAAAGTTTGTGCTGAAGCTTAATTTTCCCCCTATATCACTTATAAGAATATTTCTGTAGACTTTAAAGCTTCACTCACTTCAGAGTGCTGGATTTTTCTATCTATAGAACATTATTAAAATGACTTTAAAAAGTGGACTTACAATATAGTATATGTAGAGCCTAATATTCCATTTGCTTATAATTACTATAACTCAGGAAAAAAACAATTGGAAAAATGTCATCCCGTTATGAAACTGATGTAAATGTGATGAGGGTGCGGGAATGGGAACAGAAGTGTCAGAATAATATACCTTAAATCATTAAACCTGCACAACAGGACAACGAAATTTAGTCTTTTTTTTCCTTGCCATTTTCACCTTGTTTTTCCTTCAAAAATTCACCTGGAGAGCAAAGTGTGTGCTGGAGATATGTAACTATTAGTACCTCACAAAATTAATAGGATGTATTCTGGTGTTCACAAGATAACAAAAGTTACAACAGATATTTTAAACACCCATGCACATACAACTAGCAGACTTCTAAGCAGGAATTCAATATTTCTTCCATTACAAAACATTAAAAGGTCATTTGCAAGAACTGTGCATGTATCTATTTTCCTCTTGAGCAAACTGTATCAGAACAATACATAATAGTGAATGGATAATGTTCTCTTTGAAAGGACAGTGGGGAATATGAATTAGCATGCTGGATGTCAATATGTCTATTCATTCAGAAATAATATTTTGTGATCTTGTAAGTGATGGTCTCCTCCTATGGTAGACCCCCACTGTTTATAACTTTATAACTAAATTTTCCAACAAGAATCCTTGATTTGGTTTTGAGACTCTGAGCAGTACTATCTAAATTTCATACTCATACATTGTATTCCATTTACTGAATAATACGTCTTACCTTATTAGTCATTTGCACATTTATTTATAAGGTTGCTTATATCTCTCTTAATTTAGGGAAGCCTTTGGCCAAAAACATACTTAGCATCAGATTAAGTATATTGGAGAGCAATGCATTTAGATCTTTAAACTTAGTACTGCCACCTTTAAATATAAACTTCCATAATGTGTGGATTTTAATTTGGGGTGATTCTAAAGGAGAAGTATTCCTTTTTCAATCTATTAATAGAAAAAGTCTTATTTCAGAAGCTTCACACTCAGTTTGGTTTAGATATCCAAGAGTTGTAAATATGCTAAGAAGTTTTTAAAAATCTTATTAGCTAATGGAGATTTGTCAGCCTCATAAGAGCAAAGCCTATTACGCATTAAAGTAGTATTCAAGTGTGAGCTTTTCTCTTCACTGAGATTAGAGGAATAATTTGCTGTAGCATTACCAAGGACAGAGCAGCTAAGCTTTAGTTATCTTTTTTTGCTTTCTGATGGTACTACTAATATGAAGATTTGACTGGGGTAATGGATGCTACTTTAAAACGCATACATTTTCTTGTGGACACTTTGAGGTATTAATGGAGGACTTGATATGTTCACTATTATGTGTGAAAGAAAAGTTGGATATTTTCAAAAAATGGTGTTGCATTAGTGCACAGTTTTGTTCCCTTTACGTCTCTAAAATGTACTGAAACCTACCTAAAAGGCTTCTTGAAAGTAGAACTTGGGTTTCTAAGTCCTATATGTATTACTGAGAAGACTTACTTAAAATTTGATACATTTTCTATTAACTGTTTCTGCCATTATTTTCATTTTCATTTCCTTAAGTCTGTTAACACTATATCTTGAGCAGCAGACAAGATAGTACAATTTGGGGGAGGAGAAATGGTAACTGTCTTTTCCCATTCCTTGGTTCCATTGCAGACATTTCAACCCAAGATCAGAGTATATGGTTTTCGGCTGTTCAGCATGTTTTATTTTTAGCTGCATATATCAAAGTTTCCCATTTCTATGCTTCTTAAACCTTCAATGATATTGAGGCCAGCTTGTCCAACACCTTCCACTGATATTTTTGAAAGACAAAAGTATGAAAAGAGAAAACTTACAGACTACAGAGACTACAGATAACAGTTATTTCATTTGTTCTTTCTCTAAAACTCCCTTTTATTTCAAAATGTTCTCTCTTCCCCCTTTCTTTCGTTTCTCCCACCTTCAAGTGTGAGTAATCCACAGTGGTAACTAAATGTTTCCACTTGCCTTAACTGCATTCAGTCTTTATTTTTATACTATATAGTATCTTCACTTTTAGCTATTCAGCTAAAAGTGAAGATACTATAATGATTCCCCTCCCTAAAATTCAAAAATAAATAGAGGGGAGAGCAAATCTTCCAGTTTTAATACATTTTGATCCATGGTTGTAAACAAATTGGAAGTGAAAAAGTATGTCTGTTGCAGCTCTTACTTGAGTGTTGCCTATTTCATGTTAGAGACAGAAAGATTAAATTCAGCCAGACATTTGCCTAAAATGTTCTCAACTGAGAATGTGAATGTGTTGTCTGACTTTTTCTATAACCATAATGCTGTGATAAACTATATATTGAGGTTCTGCCCAAACACCCTGAAAACTGTACTTTGGTTCATTGTACCAAATGTCTGTACTATAGTTAACTGAGTTGGGCCTAGTGCGTATAATGCAGCAAGTGTTACAAGAGTTTAAAAAGAAAACCCAATCATTTTTTTTAAGCAGCCTTTTAAAATATTAATTAACCCGTGCTATTATTCTACAAAAGGTGTTTTTTGTAATCCAAATTCATTTTCCTCTGTTACTTGTTACCATACTGACTTATACATTAGAACTAGTAGCAAATGGGAGTATGTGTGGCATTTTTCTAGCCTTTGTTATAGCTGATAGTTAAGGACATTTAGTTCAACTATAGCTGCCAGTTAACATCATAATGATTCTTATCTTCCATTGCATTCTCTTCATTCAACTATTGTGACAACGCTTTAGAGACTTAATTGTTAATGTTCACTTGCTAATAAACTTTTTAAATTGTAGAATCCAAATCTCATAAAAAACAATACCAATTTACCTTTATCAGAAGGATTCTTTTGCATAACTACTTTTATACTAGAATCTAATAGACTGAGAGCCTATGTCCGACCCAAATTCTTGTGCTTAATATAAATTATTAAATAATGGGGCCACTTCTTCCCAAATAGTCTCATAAAAGTCTGGCTCTGTCTTTCATGGAATTAATGTGCAAAGAAATCTTGTAGCATCTTTGAGACTACCTGAAAGAAAAAAAGTTGTAGCATGAGCTTTTGTAAAATTGAGCCTACTTCCTTTGATGCATGTTTTCTGAGAAGTAGGCTAAGTACTACGAAAGCTCATGCTACCAACTTCTTTCTTTCAGTTACTCTCAAAGGTGCTACAAGATCCCTTTGCATACTGATTTTCCAGACTAATGTGGCTATATCTTTGAATTCTACTTTTATGGTATTAGTTTGGAATCCAGGATAGTATGGTTAGGCGCCTGCTAGGAAAGAGAATATTGCTATACGCCATCATTGCAATCTGCTTGTTTACTCACTCTGGCCCAGACAATTGTGTTGAAAGGAACAGAATAGTTGATGCCTCTGCTTACTTTCTCCCTGTCTCCTTACTTGCCAAGCAGGCAACTGCTAGGAATTATGAGAGGCAGGAGGAAGAGCCGCAGCATCTGAAACAAGTGGCATGAGAAGGTAGACCCACTGAATGAGGAAGGCTATTGCCAGGCTCTTGCCAAAGTCTCAAAAATCTGAAGCTGTTACCATACCTTTCAGTTAAAAATCTATTGCTGCTTTTGAAAAATGTAGGTCATGTTCATGTAGCCTGATAGCAGATGCAGTACTATAGCCTTTATTTCCCCTCATTGGATAATTATTACTAAATGCATAGCTAAGTGGTCTAATGCACTTTTGTGTGTTTAGAGGGTTCAGCCATCGCTTGATTTTTGCTTGTTCTGTTTGTGATCAAATAGCTCAGTACCAGTGCATCTATATGTGAAACGTGCACATGTACAGTAGGCATGTGATTTAGGTTTTGGGATCGTGCTTCCAGTTGTAAAACAGCTCAGTCCTTACATCACTTTTAAGTCTTCCTTTATTTATTTTACATTAATTAATAAGGTGTTTTAACTACTGGGTTGCCTTGTTCTTATCTCGAGGTAAAGTAATCAGGGAAATTATTTACTGACACAATCTTAGACAAAATGTCAGAATTGGTCAAGATGTTAACTTGCTCATGTGTCTCGGTTTTTGTAAAAGAAATTTTTTACCTCACTGAATTAATTATCGTAAAAGTCTTTAAGTCATTTTTCTGCACCAAAATTTGGTTCACTGGATTGAATCCAGAATGTGGGGTGGTTTGGAACACTATAGTGTCTTCTTTTCTTTTCTTTGCTTTGCTTTTCTTTGTATTCCTCCTTATTTTGGAAGAACCAAATAATATAAGAAGGCTTTGAGAATGTATGGTCAACAATAATTGAATTTCAACAAAGAGGTTTGTATGATACAGGTTTTTATTTGTAAAATTACAAAATTGTAGCAGAGAGAATTTTCTAGCCCTTAGGACTGCACAAGCCTTTTTAAGTTCTTGGAAATCATTTAGTTTCTCTTTTTCTACTTCAGTATTATTTTACCTGATTTTGATGAAAAACATTACTAATTAAGCAGTAGTACATTTTGTCTATAGATTCTTCAGGGAATTATAAGTGGTAAATAGAGATCTTAAAAAGGAAAAATCCCTTGGCAGCTAATATCCTTGAAAATCCAAAACTGCTTAAACCATTATTTAAATACTGAATAAGGATTATGGATTAAAAATGAGGGAGGTAATATATCTGGAAAGTCATTATAACCTTGAGAGACAAAGTAAAACAAGAGAATAAAATCAGTTGTGAAATCAGTTTTCTAGGCTCTAGAAATGTTATAGATAAAAATTGTCCACTTTCACTGTCCCTTTTAAAAGAAAATCTCAGGCACACAAAAATTGCTCCAACTTACTGTTGTTGAGAGAAGTACGATGTAAATCTTTTGATTAAGACTGAGTTTGCGAGTATGTTGGCTATATGAAGTAGCAGTCATTCCAAATAATAAACCATCTGTGTTTATCAAACTCCTTGTATCATGTTGGGGTTACCACATCAATTGTTTTCAGGCATGTATTCCGTTCTTAACTCCTGTATAATTTTTGTTTGTGTAAATAGCTTGAGAAAGGGGGGGAGAGAGATATTATCCTGTGTTTAACCTTTAATTATCCGCATGGGAATAATTCATTTTTACTGAGCACAATGTATTTTTGAATGGACCTTCCTAAATATGTCTTTAATAAAAATGCAGGTTTTGCACTAGAAAGCTGAGCATGTCATCCCTACTGTCCTGAAAGTACTTCACACATCCAGGAAATCTGCCTTCATCCTTGTTTCTTTGTCCTTTCGCTCTTAACCATGAATCTCACCGATCAACAATGTAAGCGTTGCTAAGAAATACTGTGACTCCTCTGAAACATTTGAAAGACATATTCCACTTCAGAGAACCATTTTAGCTCAAATAGATCATGGTTTTCTTTTGGACATTTTTAACCAGCATTGGTGTCAGGATATGTTTCCATTCCTTTCTGACATCTTCATCTGTATGAATTTTCAGCCACAAAATAATTCTGGGAAAGAATACCCATTTTCTCTCCCCTACCAATTCCAAAATAAACCAGGAGGGGGTTCAACTAAAACATGACATTTGTTGTGTAATATGAGGTTGGAAGCACAAGTATTGTACAGGTGGGTTTTGCCACTTGGGACATTGTATTCTTTCTGTTTTCAAGTAATTGCTTCAACTGTCATGGCAGGACTACACCTGGCTATGAACCTCAGCTGAGCAAGCCAATACACTCCTGTTCACATGTAGTCCACATGCACCTGATGTATGTAAGGACCCCAACCACTCTTCCATACTCTCAGCATCCATGCATTGAGAAAATGTGGGAAAGAGCACCCACTCCACTTGTAAATCGGTGGAAATCTTTTCTGTTGCATTCCAGAGGCATTTGTTGCAGAGGCATTTGTTGCAGACAGAAAGAGATATCTCAGAGGTATTTGTTGCAGACAGAAAGAGATAACTATAAAGAGCTTCCCATGCATGGAATAATATCTCAATTTTTAAATACTAAGCTAGCCTCAATCATAGTGTGTGCATTTCTATTTAGTGATAGTGGGAAACTTTGCATTATTCATATCCTCCAAATAATGTGCTAATTTCTCTCTCTCTCTCTCTCTCTCTATCTCTCTCTTTCTCTCTACCTCCATGAGAGACTGCGTCATATCTTAGTCATCATGGGTTTGAAAATAGTTGTCATTGTCAGCTAATCTACACTCACTGTTTTGTTTTGGGTTTTGTCCCAGATTCCAGAAAAAGAAGTTGGTGTTAATGTCCTGTCATGTTTTATGAACAAGCAAGTTCTGGGCCTATGTGTTGACAACATATTAAATATAGATATTTAATCTTCAGATTCATTGGCATGGTAACTTGTCAAATAGTTCACTGCTTCCTGGAAAATATGTATTTCTCTGCATTATTCTTTAGGTAGGAAAGAAGGATGTAGAGTTTCTGCTCCACCTAGTTCTCTTTTTGTTATTGCTACCACTGCTACAGTTTCCATCTATTTCCAGCATGTGGACTCCTTTGGTGTTTAATAAGTCCGCAATAGCCTGAGCTTGACAGCTCATCAGTATTCAGACAATACTTCCTAAACCAGTACCAACCTTTAACTTTAGTGCTTAGGATTCAGATTCCCTCTGTCCCTAATTCAACTACATACACTTGATGAGCTGCACAATTACTGAAGACAATCAAAGAAATGGGTGATGTGTCCATAGGACAAAAACACTAGCTACAGAAGGGAAGAATTTAGAGGCTCTGTCTTGGTTTTTGTCAGAAACAAGCAGGAGGAGAGAAGTTTTAGTCTATCCATGAAAACTGAAAAACTGTTACCTTCTGCAAGTTTATTTGGTAGCTGATTGGTAGCATCTGATCTCTAGGAACATTGGTCTGCACCTAATTGCTAAACTAGTACTCTGTACATCCTATCATTGTCCCAATGATCAGCTCCAGTCTTTCAAGGCACAATCCAGTTCCACCAGCAGCATAGTACACCATAATGTTGTACACTTCTTGGTAGTTCAGACTAAAAACTTATCCAGTTACTAACAGTGAACTTAGAGTTCTGCACTTTTTTTAGAAGTCACATTTGGGGACTAAATCTAATATTCTGCTGACAGAACTTCTGTGACTTACTTTCTGTGACTTTCTTTGACTCCATTCCAGCACTTCATAATGCCAGATAACATGTTTCTAGGGGTTTTCTAGGCCTTTGGCACTGGTTTTGGGGGAATGTGGGGTAGAGGTACCCTCATGCCCCCTAGGGGCTGAAACACTGTGTCCAGTTCACCCTGAAGTGATAACATGTCACTTACAGTTTCATTTTTCAGCCCATTTTTTTACCTATTTGGGGGGATACTATAATTTTCTTTTTTAAAAGCTATGGTGGGTTGTGTGAGAAAAATGATGTTTTGCAGTAGGTTCAGCTTTTTGGTAGTTTAGAGATGAAAAAATGCTTATTTTTAATGTTTTATTTTTGACTGCGGGATTTGAGGATCCTCAGGGGGTGTTGAGGACACACTTTTTCCATTCTTGACCTATAGCAATATTAGGGAGCACAATGGGATCTCATGCCCAGATTTAAGAGAACTTGGCTATATTTCAGAGGAAAGGGCTGGCAAAACCACCTCTGAATATTCCTTGCCTAAGAAAACTCTATGAAATTCATGGGGTGTCTATGAGTTGACATGCAACTTTAGGGCACATACACACATATTTAAAATTGGGCTGGAATCCTTTATGGCATTTACATATGGTTAAGCACCATAGTTAAGCAATGTATCCTGGCCCAACCTCTACAATCCCCACTTACCAGAAGGCAGCCACAGTCAACAGGGGTCTCTTCCCCATCACTTGGGAAGCAGCTGACTCCCCACAAGCAACATAGGAACTTTGAATACGTAACAGTCACGACTGCATAACTCTAGGTTACACTGCCATAGAATATTCCAAGCTGAATCTCCTAGCTTTGTTGATCTAAAAAAAACCCTTGGCGTTTGCTCTTTACTTCTGTGCTTCTCTCAGCATGGTTCTCGACACGTTAGCAGCTCAGCATCAGTTTTCCCATACCACTTTCTGACATTTTCTTCAATATGTCTTCTCTTCCTAGATTTCCTTGCCCATATGCTATTTTGGAACTTTACAGTTGTAGTTATTTTAGACTTAGTTATTTTAGTCTCTTTGTCCAAAAACTGGCATTGTCTCATGAATCAAGAAAGGAACTGATACTTATAGGGTGAAGCTTGACATATAAAGATAGATTGCATAGTATCAGCCAATGTAATTTGTGGTGTAGCCATTGTAACTTTTGATAGTTGGCACACAGAATCATAGAATCGGTAGGAGTCCCACAGGCCACAGAGTCCAACCTCTTGTTCAGTGCTGTCCAGACTCTTTTTGAAGGCATCAAGTGAAAGAAACCTCACCACCTGTGTAAATAATTGTTTCTGTTGCTGAACCATCAAGACGTTCCTAATGTTCAATTGAAATTTACCCTTCTGTAACTTAAAACCATTAGGTCTGTTCCTATACTCTGGGGTAGCAGAGAACATGCTTGTCCCCTCCTCTCTGTGACAGCACTGGAAGTATTTAAAGAGTGCAATCATGTCACCCCCTCAATCTTCTCACTAAGCTGAACATGCCCAGCTCCCTCAAACTTTTCTCATATGTTTCCCTCAACCCTTCATCTCTCTTATCATCCTTCTTGTTCTTTTGAAACTCCAGCTTGTCTACATCTTTCTTAAAATGAGACACCGAGAATGGAACCCAGTTCTCCAGATGAGGCCTGATTAGTACCTTTGACTTGAAAACTATGGTTCTGTTAACGCAAGCTAAAAATATTATTTGCCTTGAGAGAGTAGTCATAAGAGGCTTCTGCCACAAAAGTGTAGTGTACTCCTCCTAAACAACCATTTTGCTATAGACAGCTGCACACATTGGACAAAATCATAAATGATATGATATTAAGCTGCAAGTGCCTTTTGGGACAAAATTAATTAATGAGTAAGCTGAAAACATGGAAAGGTCCCAATTGGCCCTTAGAAAAAATTCAATTTGAAACAAGTTGGGCTCAACAGAGTACTTTTCTTATATATCTGGAGATCACCACATCATTAACTGCATTATATTAAGTACAAAATAGCAAGCTGGTTTACACACAAGCCTACTGTACATATTCTGTATGCAGTACAAAACAAAATGAAGAGTTGGGTGAGTACATCATCCCAGTTTGCAAGCTTAATGTCAACCAGAGTTTACACATGTATCCTCCATCACTTCTTTCTTAGGAATATACATGTAGGGCCTATCTTGGTGCAGTAGTATGCCCTTAACATCTGGTTCATGTAAACATTTGTGAAAGTTCTTGATCAGTTTTTTTACTAAGACACACAACTGGGTGGCTAGTTTGCATTACACAGGGGAAGGAAACCTGTGGCCTACCAGATGATGATCATCCTTGAGATTTATCCATGCTAATTGGACCTAGTGGTTAATAGACTCCAACAGGTTCTGGAGGGCTACAGTTTCTCCCTAGCACATCAAAGCACAGAGATCTGTTGAGCAGAAGACCTTTTGGTATCTAAAGAGGTTTGTATATGTATTTTTATCCTGTGATATATTTTTCAGTATAAATAAAGTAAGAAAGACCGTATCAGAAAACAAAAATAGTTGTTTAACATTAGCTGAACAACTGCCATTAACCTATTCTTATGCAAGAGCAAAATCCCACTGACTTTCCAAAAGATACATTATTTTAAACAATATATTAGCTTGTAGAAATGAGAGGGAGAGAGAAAAAAAGTCTATGCTGCTTCAGATTAATATTGAGTGCTTACAGCAAAATTATTTCTATATTTAGGTATCAGAATTCAAATTCTGTTGAAAATATGAATGCTTGTGTAAGTGTATGCATTCTTACCAGATACATACCAGAAACTAACAATACCTATTTGTTACTGTCCATAACAGGATTGTTTAAAAATGCTTTTGTCCATCAGCTTGTAGAAACTTTGGACCTAAATCTAATTTTAGTCCCAGTGAGACTTGTTGTTTTGTGTCTTCAAGTTATTTCCAACTTATCATGTGGTTTTGTTAGCAAGATTTGTTCAGAAGTGGTTTGCCTTTGCCTTCCTCTGAAGCTAAGGGTAGGGTCTGCACAGGACAGAGTACTCTTTGAGCATGATCTCCTTTCTCCCAATATAGGACCAAAGGTGGCTCACAATATAGTTCTATTCCAGTGGGATTTAGCATTAGGAATATCTGAAAACTGAATCAAGAAAGGAACTGATATTTATAGGTTGAAGCTTGCATATAAAGATAGATCTGGCTACAGTGTATCGGCCCAGAGTTTTATTATTTCAGATATGTACGGTAATTGATATTGCCAGGGTTGGGGATGGTTGTTAGATTATTATGCTATGCTATGTTATGTTTTTACTATTTTTACTATTATTATGTCATGTTATGCATTTCTTTTTGTACTTTGTATTCTTCATGATGTATTTTGGATTTTTATTTTTATTTTTTGTGTTATTATTCTATTGTTATATTATTGTGCTGTAATTGGGGGAGTATATTTTTGTATTTTTCTGTTGCCTTTACTTGTAATCTGCCTTGATTCCACAAGGAAAAGGCAGAATATAAATAAATCGTATTATTATTTATTATTAAAACTGTTTTATATAGCTAGAAATTAGGGCAGGGCCACTACCATATTGACCCGTCTATGGAAATTCGGGGGATATTGTACACTGCCATACCCTCTGACAAAAAAGATAGACAATTTTTACTTAGAATGACAGTTTACCTTCTTGTTAGAAAAAGGCCTTTTCTTGGCCTAAAGCACACCTAAAAATTGTGAAATAAATTGTTACTAGCAGGTATAGGGAATATTTTGAACATTTTTTTTAAAAAAATCAAAAACCATTTGGAGGTGTTTGGCGCTCTGAATACCTTGGAAATGGCTTTAGACAACCACATGTGAAAACTCATTACATTCTAGAGAGCCATGGTTCTGGAGGATGTCATGGTGGTGTACCAAAAAGACCACATGAACATTGGCCAAGGGGTAGGTCCAGTTTTCAGTATGAAGCTGTCCACATGAAATGATAAGCTCCAGCCACCCATATGCACACAAATTTAAAGGCCTGGAATCTTATTTGAATTTGGCAGAAGACCAGCTACTTTCATTCTTCTATGAGCTGCCTAGAGTACAATGCAATAATAGATAAGAAGGCCATTTTAGGTTTTTGACAAAAAAGCAGCTGAAACACACAAATATTGTTCATAACATTGGGAGGAAGGCCCGACCCGATGTCGCCCTTCTTCTGAGATGTAACTCAGTGTGAGCTCAACTCCCCACACCATCAAATGGTGCCACTGGTTCACAGCAGCATTGTTCATCATAAACTGAGGTTTCCTGCAGTTAACACAGAGAAATCTTTGTAGCAAAAGTAGTAGACTTTTGTTAATGTAATATTTCCAGTTATGGAAATGAATATGAAGGCACTGAAGCAGCCACTGCTGTGTAAGAAGTTATGTCTGGCACAGTAACATTCAGTGGATTCAAGTTATACATATGGAGAGAAACTATAGTAACTGGAGCTTGAATAATTAGTGTATTTCCAATCCATGAATCAAATATATTATTCATGACCTTTTATGCCAGAGAGCCTAGCCTTCAGAAAGCTTCAGCTGCTACCATTAACCCTACAACATGCAGGACACACAATCAAAGCAGTCTTATATAAGCAAGACATAATCCCAAAGGTAAGAAATGTAGGTGCTTTGGTTGATTGCTGCTCAGAAAATCCAAACTATGGCATACCCTCTAACATTTTACAGATCATAATTGGGACATGTTTAGCAACATCAGGGTATAGTCATGACTGGCAAACGTTATTAATGAGGAAGGGCACACAAGCTGGGAATAGCTCCAAGAGTTTATTTGTTTTTTCCCTAAGCCTACTGAGAAGGGCAAGAGTCTGCCATCTTCTCTCCTCACACACCCCACCACTGAGTTAACTGCATGCAAGCTACTTTTGCAATTTGAACTCTGTATCAATAGAAAGAAACTGAAAACAAAGGGGGAAAGTGGGAGGAGGAGAGAGAAACTGGGATATTTTAAGAGCAGCTCAAAAAATGGGAGAACAAAGAATTAACTAGGACTGTCCCTAATAAATCAGGAGAATTTGTGGGCATCTAATACCATCTCAGTACAACTTTGGTCTTCAAAAGCAACACTGCAACTCTTTGCTAGGACAGGCCCAAGACATTTTGCTGCCCGAGGCAAAGGACAGGATGGTGCTCCCCTATCTTACACTTGGCTGCCATTTTATCTACAAAAGAGGAACTGGAAATGAATTGAACATTAATGGCAATGGGACAATATCTTCAATGCCAATGAGGGTGGCAGGCTAAGTTTAAGAGAAATCAGGTAGGGCATTGGCCCACACAACTCTGTCATTGAAAAGAAGCAAATTGACAGAAAGCCCATGAGGAACGGGTGGCTGCTATTGATGTCCCCTCCAGCATCTGCTGCATGAGCCAGTTGGCTCACTCTGCCTAATGGCAGGACTGTACTCACTCTTCTGAGTGCAAAGTAACTCCATGTTCCAATAGCTGTTTACCATGCAACCCAGAATCTCTAGTCTGGAAATGAGAGAGAGGCAGAGAAATACTAACCTTTTGCTGAGTTTATGCATTTGGTTCGGTGCTAAATTGTGTTCTCTCTAGGACAACAACTATGTCATTCTGTGCACATTGTGTGCCTTCAAATCATTTCTGACTCATGATGACCCTAAGGTGAACCTATTATGGGGTTTCCTTGGCAAGATTTGTTCAGAGGAGGCTTGCCATTGTCTTCTCCTGAGGCTGAGAGAGTGTGACTTGCCCAGTGGGTTTCATGGCCATTGTTTGGCAGTATAAAGTGGAGACAAATGCTTCTTTGCACTTATTGATGTCACTGTGACACTGTGAAAGGATTTCCCACTGTGATATCACTTGGAAGGAAATATGCGACTATGCAATGAGAAGAGCTCCTTGATCACAAGGCCAGTTTGAAAGCAAAACCTACTACAAAAATAATTGTGTTGGGCCATCAAGACATCTGGAGTCATTAATCCAGTTCTGTTGCTGATTAAGTAAAATATATGAGCATATGTCTTGAGGCACACTGTATCCTTGGGCGTAGTTGGGGTGAGCAAGGGTGATAAAGGCATTGCCCTGCAAAATAAGATTCCCCCCAACCACCACCAGTGAAGCATTCCTTCAGTCCCCAAATTTCCAGCAGTAACCCAAAGCTTCAGATAAGCTTTAGAAATACAGTTTAGCCATCCATAGATAGATATCAAAGAAATGTTAATAAGGGAATGTGAACACTGCAGATACAATAGTTCTAGGTGAGTCTCACTCTCAGCAATACTACAAATTTGGGGAGTGAAGCAAAATACCATTTGAAGAGGCAGAATTCTTCCTGGAAGTCAATGCCCTTATTTTACCCCTTGCAACAACACCCCTGAACAATTAAACCTCAAACCTCCCCCAGCCTATCTTCCCAGGATCGATGAAATGTTTCTGTAGGCTTATACTAAAAGCATGCCAGAGAGTTCTACATAACTCTGTTTATTAATGTGGTAACATAACTTGTTATGTTACCCATGCTCCATGGAACTCAGTAATGTACTGTAATCAGATTTAACAGGCAATGCAACAAGGATCACCTGAGCCAAGTACAGAATAAAGATGCCAGCTGGGTGGGTTGGCATACACATAAATCTATAACAAAGCTCATAACTAATAAGGTTGTTAATGAAGTCAGAGCAGGTAATTACGTATTATTCACACAGAGGGTTCTTTTTTAAATTAATAAAAGTTCTAGGCCCCAAACCAATATAGAAATAACTGGGATTAAACCCACTTAACTCTGTCGGGGTCTACAGAGGGGCAGGAAAAAATCACCAGCTTTGGCCATAAGCAAGCAAACAAGAAGGAGAAAACTCAGTAAATTTTCAAAATAGTTCTGGGTTTTATTACCAAGTATAGCTTTAAATTGAAAGCCCTCACATTTAAAAGATGAATAACCTATGATTAACACACACACATATAATAAGGGGATTGCATTATTTACACATTTCTATGTGTTTGCATTATGTTCATTTTTCACTCAACTACACTGATAATTTTCCACATGGTTATTTGGATTCCCACCAAATATATAAGGAATACAAACTAAGATTTCTAGGTCTTTGATTTATAAAATATGAATACTTGTAAAACTATTTTTAAAAAAGAGAGGTCATAAAATCCTAGCACCACTTAGATTACCTATATGAGGTGATTTGGTTGTATGGTACTGAAACTGTGTCTGATCTGTTAATAGTAGACAGGGAGTTTAAAAGCCATGGCTCCATCTGCATAATCATCATTACAATCATTCTTAAGATTATCATAACACTTTTGGAAGAAAAAAGAAAATAAATATTTTTAAAATCTAGCACCTTTTTGACAGGTTTGATGTTGCAAACGTTAAGAGTTTGAAAGTACAAACCTGGCTGTAATAGACAAAAATTATGGGGATGGTCAAATAATTCTCTGAATCCATCCTCTCATGACTTTTATACATGTAAGGAAATTCCTATATTTGCATGCTCTCCATCAGCCTCCAGCATGCAAATATGCACAACACACATTGGACATCAAAAAATATTTTTTTTTTGTTTTAAATCACAAGATAATATAAAAACAGTATCGTGCTTTTTACAAATGAGCAACGTTCTTAACATATGTGCTGATCTTTACAGTGCCTGGGGGACTCTTTGGGCCCAAACAGACAGGCCAAAATAAAGCTGCTTCGGGTCACATTGGAGGTATGCTGTTTAAATAATGCATGAGTCCTAAGAGGCCAAAAGCCATGCCAAAGCCACACTCCAGGCCTAAGGACTCTTAAAATGCCTGTGCCATTTAAACATCATACCAGCAAAGTAACCTGAAGCAGCTTTATTTTGGCCTGTCTGTTTGGGCCCTTTGTTTGGCTGCCACAAACAAACAAAGCTATCAGTAGGATACTTATTGGAAGATCAGAACCTGCATATTACCAGGCGAATGGCCAATTTTCTGGTGGAGGCAACAAGATTATGGCTTAAATTTTAATAACAATCCTGAAGTTTTATTGTAAATGTATGTTGTTGTATGCCTAATAAAGGTTGACTGACTGAATGACAACAAAGCTATCTCTCTCAAAGTTAGGACGATACTATGTATGTTATGATGTCTTCATCTGTAACTTTCTCCTCATAAAATGAAAAGCAGCTTTAGTGGAAATTCTGATTACAAAAACCATTCAGAGGAAGAAGAGAAGACACAGCAAATCCTCATAGCTGTTTTGGATAATAAAATCAAAACAAAGCAAAAAGCAATGGGAAAACATTGACACAAGAGAGTCACAGGTAATTTCATCCTTGAAGCTAAACATATAAGGTTCACACATCCAATAAGACTAGTAAAGTTCTCATCTCTAGCATCAGAACAGGATAGTAGCAAACTAAACTGTGGCATTCAAATCTTTCCTAGTGTTCTTTTTTCCCCCCACTTGTGAAAAGCGGTAACACCACTTTTTTGTGAGAGGATAAAGAGACTAAACCAGGGTGGGGAAAGCACAGCCCCATTGTCCAGTTCAAAAATGTAATGGGATATATATTGCTGTTTTGTGCTTTCAAATTGTTTTAGACTTATAGTGACCCTAAGGAGAACCCATGACATGCTCTCAACCCCAGGAGTTTTTGTAGCAAGATTTGTTTAGAGAAGGTTTGCCATTGCCTTCCCCTGAGGCTGAGAGCATGTGTCTTGCCCAAGG
Source organism: Sceloporus undulatus (assembly GCF_019175285.1). Lineage (NCBI taxonomy): Eukaryota > Metazoa > Chordata > Lepidosauria > Squamata > Phrynosomatidae > Sceloporus > Sceloporus undulatus. Next base: position 86,716,401 of record NC_056524.1, on the reverse strand, counting down.
TCACCCTGTGGGTTGCAGGGGTGTCTTTTTGCCACAGTCAAAAATGGATTAGAACTACAACAAAGCATGATGGATGTGCACCCACACCAACATGTAGCTTCGAAATTAAAAATCCAAACTCAAAATCAACTGGAAATTACCTGAAACGCAAACTGAAAATGATATCAATCACTCGCAGTTCCTGAGCTGGTGAAACTGTTGACGGTCTTGGCCATGAAAATGGTCCCAGCCCCTTCCACATTTTCTTATCCCAGGGTAAAAGCATATTGAAATAGGAATGCTAGCATTCATTATCTCTGTTCTCATATACTTTTTTGTTAGGGTACCAGATTGTCTCTGGAGAAAGCAGTTCTCCATTGACTTCATCTGTAGATTTCAGTGTCTATGGACTGCACAACCTACCACTCTACTTGGCAAAGAATGCTGAAATGAAATTTTAAATGTTTTTATCAGAGCAGGAATTTCCTTCTCCCTCTTTTTCAGTCATTCAATCGCTTTTCCTGAAATCTTGGGAAAGACAGGTAAACACACTTACTAAGTAAAATAATGAGATGAAATGAAAAGTTTAGGCAAGAATTTAATGCAATATGGATTGTGGATTCAAAAAGATACTATAATTCCATTTCATCTTGCATTTTTGGTGGTAGTGGTGGTGTGTGTTATTTGGACAGAATTCCATTAAATCTAGCAGACCCGCAGAGGTATAATTCACATCAGAAAGTCACTGGAGAACAGTTATTATTTTCACAGTACATTTAGATCCTATTCTACATACATGAAGAACCAAACTCTTTGTATTAAGTGACTTCTCTATCATTCTAATGACTCCTGCCTCTTTCCTTGAACTGCAACATGGTGCTGAAGTTCAGCATCAAGCACACTTATTCATGCACTCCAGAAGCTCCATCCTGATAGCAATGCGCACATGCCAACCAAGTGGTATTAACCGGATGTAGCGGGAGACAATGGGAGGGCGCAGGAGGTTCTGCACAGAAGATGTCCTGTCTGAATTGCCATAGAAAACCTACAGAAAACCAAAGGAGTGGAGAGAAAAAGCAAGATCATCTTAATAGACGCCTGTAATAGCATCTAGGCCTTAACCATCTTTTAATTTGCAATTCAGTAAGATGGAAACAAATAGTCCTCTTAATAGAAGCCCGTGATACTATCTAGGTCTTAAACATCTTTTAATTTGCCATTCAATAAGTTGGAACCAAATTTCTAATTGAAGTGTCATTTTATGATTTGTCAAGCAATAGAACTAATGGTTTCTGTCACTACAGTTGGCCCTCCACATTTGTGGCTTTGACTTTTGCAGATTTGATTATTTGCAGTTTTGGTTAATATGTTCTCTCTAGGAAGCTCTAAGTCCTCCAGCGCAATTCTGTTGGAAGTTGATCATAGAGTTGTTCTGGAAAACCTAGCAGTTCCTAGAGAAAACACTTCTCAAGGCATTTGTAAATACTTCACCATAATTCTATAATCAATTTCTGGAGGACCTGGAGATTCCTAGAGAGACATTCTCTTAGACACAGTACAGACCAACATAAAGCAGCCTACCAGTGCCAATTCTAGGGTTAGGGAGCACGCACCAACCACATGCTCCCTAACCCTAGTACGTGCGGGTGCCATAACAATGGCGGCACCCTGTGTACATAGGTGCTGCCATTGTTACATAAGCGCCATGCGGCGTTTATGTAATGAGTGTGCCAGTGGGGCACTTGTTACACCACTCCTGAGGCTCAGAAAGAACCCGGTTTTTCTGGGTTTATTTTCTTCTGTAGGGAAGCCATGCGGTTTGGCAGCTGCGGCTTCCCTCCATAGGAAATTAGGCTGCCATTTTTGGGTGGTCTGTCCCTCGCCTTAGTTAAAAAGAATACAGTAGTAGGTTTTTTTTATGTGCGGTTTTTCCACACTCACGCGAGTCCTTCACCCCAACCTCAGCAAATGTGGTGGGACAATTGTATAACCAAATTCGTTCCAAATACATGGTACATATTACTCAAATTTTTAAAGGGAAATAAACCTTTCCTTCCATAAATAAATTAAATTATAAATCAATTATATTTGGGGCTTGTTAGGACACCATGTAATATGGGTAGTGTGGAATATAAAGCATGCACTGATATAAATAAGGAGCAAAAACCATGTATTAAATGATACAACATTCTGGTGTAAATATATTTTCAGTGAAAATGTTTTGCTTTGTTATATTTGTCAGTTCTTAAGCATGCATAAAGATTTTGCACCAGAATAATAAAATCAATGCAAACGTAATCTTTTTCATCCTAATTGACTAAACTTTGCAGACACTGATATATTTAGGCAGAAGATAATAGGACTTGTTAAGCTGCTGTACACTGAAGGAAATGATTGGTTTGGTTTAGTGAAATAAACTGCAAACTGTAACTTCAGACAGTTAAGGTTCTATGCTGGCAAATAACCAAGATGATCCAAATATGGGAAACTTCCAGCTTGAACTCTGAATCCTGAACTTTGGTGGGGAAAAAATTGATGACAACATATTATTTTTAGTTTGGACTATGCACTTGTCAGAAGCAGACTGTATAAAATCTATTTGCTGAGACAGACTCATACTCATCTTGATATTCTATGGTTATAAATAGTTCTCTCCGCACACACATGGGAAAAATAATAGTTTCCTGCCTGTGTAATGTTTAAAAACATTTGCAGCTTTCCAGGTTGTATTTCAATTTGAGTGAACATTATTTTTTCAAATAAGTGTGATACTACTCCCCCCCCCTTTAAATTGTACTTGTTAACTCAGTACTCAGGAAATACATGGCCTAAATTTGGAAAGTTACTTTTTACAAATAATTGGATACAGTTACGGTTTTAAGCCCCAATAAAATAATTGCTGTTTCTTCTCCTCCTCCTCCTCCTCCTCCTCCTCCTCCTCTTCCTCCTCCCCCTCCTCCTTCTTCTTTTAAAAAGGAACTTCTTAAGAATTTCATTACAGTTTTCAAACTTAACCAAAGTACACTAATGTCTATCTCAGAATCAACTCAACACTCACAAAAGAGCACAAGACAACTGTGAGAGAACCAACACCAGCCAGCTCATGTGAAAGGAGTGAAGTTATCTCTCCTCAAGTTAAATTTATAATGTACATACTGTATATACTCATGTATAAGTGTAGAAATTTTAGTCAAAAACTTGACCCCCCAAAATTGGGTCAACTTATCCACAGGTCAAAGATATAAATGAGCATTGTGGTGCTGCTTGAGATGTATAGATAGAATCAGATCTGCATCCACATTGGCTATATACCCACAGAATTTATTTACTTAAAAATATGTATATGCCACCCTTCAGAACATATAAACAATTTAAAAGAGGAAGTTTGTTTTCCTATATATGTATCCCTTGTCCAATTTGTTTAATAAAACGAAACAGTGATTTGTGGACTCAAATATAAATGAACAAGTATGGTCACGGAGACCATGGATACAAGAGTTTTAGCTTGAATAATGATGTTCCTCTTGACACTAACTGGTACACAACATTGTGTACAGGTGGAAATATGGCCACATCTTCAGAAAAATGTGTCTTGTACTGACCCTGTTGTTTCCTGTCTGGTCCTTGTAATAGACCCAGTTCAGGTTCTCATCAGTCCTGTACTGCACACTGTATTTTGTCATCCATTCATCGGCATCACAGCGTCCTTGGGTGAGTATCCCTGAGATAACTTTGACTTCCTTCAGGTCAATCTGTAGCCACTGGTTAGTGTCTTGGTATTTGGAGAGCCAGGCACACCTATAAGAGAGAGTCATGGAAAGTCAGAGACAAGTCTGTATCAAGAAAGCTTTTTGAATGTTTGTTGATGTATGACTGCATCTGGGACATGGGTGGACATAACATCCAGATATCTGTGGCCCTCCAGATATTGTTGGAGTACAACTTCAATCACCCCATACTATTGGCCATGTTGGCCAGAGCTGGGATGGTGGAAGTTCAACAGGTTCTTCAGCTCTGCTCTAAGATATTATAGATCAACCTGTCTTGGGCAACTTGAGTGCAGCACAGCAAACATTCATTCAGAGATATTTGATGACTTTTTCCTCAGCTCTGTATTTTGCAGTACTTGATATGTGTATAGTATATGTGTCAATGCCGGTGTCATTAAGGAAGAATGATAGGAGAGCAAGCAGGAGGACTAACAGAGAGGATAAGAAACAAATCTTAAAGAGCACCAACCAAAAAGTGCCCCAGCAGTTAGCACATAGGCATAAAGGTGGTTAAGTCAACATTTTTTGGAGTTTTGAATGAGACCTCAGCTCTGTAAATCTGTATTTTAGCTCACGTTTTTAAAGTAGAATGGTGATGTAATTGTGTTTTACCTTTTGTAAACAATAAAATATTTTTTTAAAAGTCAATATTTTTTAACCAAAAGGAGTTGCTTTATATACCTTCTGAACAAACCTGGAAAAGTTACTTTTTTGGACTACAATTTTCAGAACCTGGAAGAATATGTTTCAGAAAAGTTATTTTTCCAAGCTCTGCTTCTGGCTCTTTATTGATGACAAAGCCCTCCTCCAACTCTAGGATACCATGCAGCTTACCCAAAGCCTTGTCCATTAAGCCGGGCTTTGTTTGCAGTCCATGAAGTATACCATCCAGTGTACTGCTCTGAATTGGAACAGCTTATCTGATCAGAATTAACAGCTCCTGACTCAAAACCAAGTGGTTTGTGATAGGGACATTCTAAAAGAGAAAGAGAGAGAGAGAGAGAATGAGAAAGCGTGTGTCCGGGTTTTGTGCTTTTTTAAAGAAACAGATGAATTTGACAAAACAAGTATTGAGTTTTTTGAACAGTCATTCCCAATATTAGGTAGCATTTACAAATCCCTTGATAAATGACCAATCTGACTGCACATTCTGGGGGTAAAATCTACAACATACAGGGACCCATGTTTGAGACTCATTAGTTTATGCAATAATCATTCACTACAGAGTGTGAATGCATTACTTTATTAATCAGAGGGAACATTAAGGGATAGAAAATCTTTTTCTTTGAGGGATCTTGGGAATTGTAGGCCAAATAGTAATTTCCCCACCCTCTGGGCTACCCTCACATGGAGCTTCTGCCATCTATTTTGAATACTATCTATACAACCAGTGGGATTTTTTTTGGTGAAGATATGTTTTGAAACCTCCACATAATACAAATTGCAAAGATAATGTAGAAAAGTGTTGCAAGAAAAATGAGTAAAATGAACAGAATCACATCCAATGTGGCAGACTGAGGTATTTATGAGAAATGCAAGTTTTATTTTTAGTAACGCTAATCGGTAGATAATACAGTCATAATATACTTAAGAGGTAACCTTCTGTTCTAGAAAACTCTTGTAGAGAAAGAATTACCAAACAGATGTCTGAGGACTGTTAGACCAAGTCAGTTAAATTACTTAATGCTGCCACCATTGACCTTAAAAGTATACATGTGTGCTAGGCATTAAAATGGCTTTCACCTTTAGTTAAACCTTTCCAACTGCATATCTTTCCTTCATAATAGGGATCTCCTGGTGTTTGGAGATGAAACCCTTCCTTGACTTCTGCTAGTATTTGGTTTGATTTTGCAAATAGGCAGAAATTACATAGTTGACACTGAAGAACAATGATACTGCCATGTGGAGTCGAAGGCTTTCATGGCCAGCATCCATAGTTTTTTGTGGGTTTTTTGGGCTATGTGGCCCAAGAAACTCTTCTAGAACATGGCCACATAGCCCAAAAACCCCACAAAAAATCCTGTCATGTTTAATATAGGAAATAGGGTGCATCTGCACTGTAGAAATAATGCAGAAATAATGCAGTTTGACACCACTTTAAGTGCTGTAGCTCTGTCCTATGAAACCTGGGCTTTGTAGTTTTACAAGGTCTTTGGCCTTCTCTGTCAAAGAATGCTGGTGCCTCACAAAACTACAAACCCCAGGATTCTGTAGGATGGAACCACAGTTGTTTAAATTGTGTTAAACTGAATTATTTCTACATTGTAGATACACCCACAGTCTGCAAACAGCAGATGACTCTAGTTTGATTTAGGATGTAAAGATACCCTTTTCCGTTGCTCTTGGGAATGAATGAGTTTGATAATAAGCTGCAGTAAGTAAGCCCCAATAGATAAATAAGCCCCAGTAGATAAATACCCTGAAGGCAACCAGATTCTGTCTGGTCTTGGAAGCTAAGTATTTATTGTAAAGTTTTAAAAATATTTTCATCTGTGAGCTAACTTGGGTCCCTTTCTGGGAGAAAGGTGGCATACAAATGAAATAAATAAACAAAAAATAATAATAAAAGAAACAAGCAAGATGAGACTTGGTTAATATTCATATGGCATCCACAAAGGAATATAGGCAAGTAACATAGGCTATATTTCAGATGAAGGCCTTAGCAAACCACTTCTGAGTATTCCTTACCTAAGAAAACCCTATGAAATCTATGACGTTGTCATAGGTTGATAGGCAATATCAAGACACATACACAGATTAATAAACAGAGGCTTTACCTGGCATACATTCCAGATTGTTTGCTCCAGTGGACCATACCGAGTTCGGACTTCCCTGACAATCACATTTGCAAGCTTTACTGTGCCAGTGCTCCAATCTGTCATCCTAATCAAATGCAAAAGAAACCACTGAGTTGGCATGTACATACAACAGTTGTTTGTGTTAACTTCTGTCTGTTTCCCTCTCCTTAGTACAGAGCTGCTCAGCAGAAGTTCCTGGTTCACACTTCCGCTGAGCCACAAACTTTTGGAAGACTCCTAGTATAATAATATGTGCTTTGGTGTAATACTAGGGACAGGATTTGATGTCAAAGTAGTTGAGGTTATGTGACTTTGTAAAGGTCGTTCCCAACACATGATGAAAAATCCCTGGAGATACAAAGTTCTATAACGATTCCTCCATGGCCAAGAGAGACAACTGCACAAAAACAGGAGGGAAAAAAACCTGGAATAAAACAAAGTTCATTGCTGAGGATAAATAAAAGCATGAGAGACTGCCACCAGATAGTGTCCGAGACCCATTGTATTAGTCCGGGGATATTTCCTCTTAATCCTGTGATGACATTTAACAAGAAGTAGGGAATTCAAGGAATCAGTTTCCACTTAAGTAATCTGGAGAAGATTAACATTTCACAAGGAACCAAACCCACTCTTGGTGGCCCTGCTTACTGCATCAAGGGCTGGGTCGTGTTTCAAGGGGAGGTGATTTTTCAAGAGGAGAGACTGCAGTATCAGGGAGTGGAGGATTAGCACTTCCCTCCCAGTGTAATCCACCCAGAAATGTTCCTCATGCAAAACAAAAAGATACAAAAATATATTTCAATGAAACATGCACAGAAAAAATAATCATGCAATCCATTTTTTAAAATGTGTAAAAACTGGCTGTGGTCATCAAGAGAAGGTAAATGCAAAATTGCCCATCTGGAAAAGAAAAGAAATGTGCACAAAAAGCATGCTTGTTTTGAGAAATGTGCACAGAAATTTCCATGTGGGAATCTGAGGCATAATGAGCTTGGTACTGAAAGACAAGAAGTTTGACAAATTGAGCTTGACAGATTTGCACATTCTTAAGAGGGATGTAAACAGAAAATGAGCAATATTCCTAGATCACGTGGAAGGTCAGTGAGACTATGTTTGTAATTTATAGCAGAATAATGGTTTAATAAGGCTGGGATGCCTGGAACAAACCTCAGAAGCTCTTGGGGAAAAGACAAACTATAGCAAACAATTCTTTTTATTGTGCCAGGCACATATAGAGGATAGATTATTATTGCTCCACTGTGAAACCAATTCATTTAGTGTTGGCTAATCTCCTAAATGCCATGTATTTTTGTGTGCTGCATATAACTGCTGCATTGTTGATTAAACACTAAACATACACATCTCCAAGACCCCCTCTGCTCTGCTTAGGTCCTGCAGGTTCAGGCCCGTGACCTCTTGTTATGCTTGGCAGTTGGAAACTTGAAGAACCAGGACAGCATTGTAGTGAAAATTAACTATTGCTTTACTCCAGATTCTAAGACACACAAAACTACCCCACAATGGTTAGAATCAACTCTGAGTTTTCCTATGTTAAGCAACACTTTAAAAGTCCTTTGTCCAGCCCCCTCCCCCCACTTGTAGCCAGCACCATTTGCCCATTTCAAAGGCGCTTTGAAGTTTGCCCCTTCTCAATCTCTATCTCCCTGCCATCTCCCAGGAAAGGAAGGCACCATCATAAACAGTCATAAACAGCCTAGGAACTCAGTGATGGCGAACCTATGGCACGCGTGCCAGAGGTGGCACTCAGAGTCTTCTCTGTGGGCACATGTGCTGTCACCCCAGCACAGAGTTTGCCAGAGTTTGTTACTAGAAAGCCAGAGGGACATCACTTTGAAATTAATAATTGGGTTTTGGGTTGCAGTTTGGGCACTCGGCCTCTAAAACGTTCTCCATCACTAGCCTAGGTTTCCTACTGCAGACATCTGCTCCAATCTACTTTCTTCCTTCTATTCTTTATTCTGGCAGTTCCATAAACTTCTGAATATCTATAACTGAAGTTCTATGGACATGACAACCTCCCTGATTGAGTTTATCCATATCAGCTGCAGTCTTCCTCTCTTTCTGCTACCATCTACCTTCCTTAGCATTATTGTCTTTTCTCATGAGTCTTCTCATTATGTCGCCAAAGTATGGCAATTTAATCATCTTGGCTTCCAGGGAGAGTTCAGGCTTGATCTGCTCAAGAACCCATTTGTTTATCATTTTGGTTGTATCCTTAGCATGCTTATCCAGCAGCACATCTCAAATGAGTTGATGTTCTTCCTATCCGCTTTCTTCCCAGTCCATCTCTCACATCCACACATGGTAATGGTGAACACAATGAATTGGATGAGTCTAACTTTACTGCTCAGTTGTACATCTTTACTCTTTAGGGTCTTTTCTAGTTCTTTCATAGCTGCCGTTCCATTCCTAGTCTTCTCATTTCTTGACTGTAGTTTCCATTCTGATCAATGTTTGGTAATTTTTTTTAAAGCTGCCTAAGTCATAACAAAAATAACTGAATGCAGGGAAACACACTCATGTAGATAAGTGTATAATTCATAATTTAATTTATTATTATTGTATTTTAAAAAGCTGAACACCAGAAGAAGAACAAAACAAGAAACAATGTACACAACTTCATAGAAATTTACTTTGCCATGGTGTGCAGTCATGGCACTGTAACAAAGAAGGAGGGAAAGGGCAGAAGGCTGAAATGCTCACCTTTATAATAAGGGAACAACTCACTTCCTTCTTTTGATAATGTTAGGAATGACAGGAAGTGGACAGATACAACTCGGCAATGCCAACATAAACATGGGGAGGGGAGCAAAAAGCCCCAGGCGTACTCTACAAACTACTTCTGTAAGAAAGTGTTTTAAGTTTCTATGGCAGCAGGAGAAAAAACCCAAGTATTTTTAGCTACAGTATTATGAGGCTGAATGAGACAGAAAAACAAAAAGAAAAATGAGAGAACAGTATACAAGCATGTACAAATTTATAGAATTGCACTTGAGTAGGATGCAAACTGTGGTCAAGACTGAGAGGGAAAACTGGAGGAAGGTATAGTAATTCACACACTGCAACATTTCAAAACCTGTTTCAGCTTCAGTCTCCAAACTGCTCCTGAATACAGGAATGAACTACAAGGACATATTAGAAAAATGGGATTGGTGGGATGGATCTGTGGAGCATGCAGCAGGTCACCCCTGATCCAATTGGTACAGTCTTTCTCTCAAATGACAACAATCCTGCTATATTGACACTACAGAATTATGTTCTATTTTTAAATCAAGGGTGGGGAACCTTTTAAAGGAAAGTTTCAAGAGCCAAATTGCCCTCCAGGCAAGGACATCATGACATTGTACCAGCAATGGTCAATGCCACCCCAGTCTGACATATGTTCCCCTACTAAGACATTCACCACACACACAAACAGGCCCAGAAATCATTCTCTCTTGCTTGCTTGTTCACACATGTACAAATTTCACAAACCTGTCCCTGACTCCCAAATCTGCTCCTCCCCCCATGCAAGAATTCATTTTTATAAAAGTTTTATTTACATCAGCAGAGGCTTCTTTAAAGGCCCTTTACAGCATAGGATAATTTTTCTATAGGGGGACTCACAACATTCTTGGGGATAGCTAGCCCTCCCTTTCCAGCTGCATCCTTCCAAAAATACACCTTGCACAGCCATTATTTTTGTTGTTGTTGTTGTTGTTAAAAAGAGTTCATTGGCATCAATGAACACTTTAAAAAACATCATAGAGGGTCAGTAACTGCTCTTAATCTTGATCAGCAGTTCACTCACCCAAAATAAGAGACTTTCCTCATGTGGAAAGACAAGGATACGGCCTGGGAAGAAACCAGGAGGTGGGATTGGAGCACCCACCCCATGGGTCATTTTCAGCTTGCTTGCCACCGGTTTCCAACACCCACTTTAACTCATGTTGGCAATAATTTTTTAAAATAAAGTTGATGGAATGTGCTCTTAAATATTTTTTAGAAATCACCCAGGCATTGAACAAATGGAAAGTCTGGGTACCAACACAATACTCTCCTCAGTGAGCACAGAAAAAGTCAGCACAGGATAAAGCTCAAAAGAGGCATTTGGAGAGCATAAAAAAGAAATTGAAAAGACCTACCTCTGCAGGTGACAATGCCAGTAGGGCTGGAAGGAGAGATAAGGCAGCATGAGGGAAAAATAAGAAGACAATACTTAAAGCAGGGACTTGCAAGATTTTAAAATGAACGTAAAACTTGTGGAAATTAAGGTTATTCATTTGACACTTGGGATTGCACTGTATTGAGTGTCTAACTGTGGATATAAACAAAAGTGGAGAATAAAATGTATTTTCATTTGAGTGTGTTTATGGGAATCAACACAAGAAACAGCTGTGCGGTCTTACAAGTGAAGCACAAATTTTCTAGAATTCCATAAATCTGCCTTGTACATTTTTAGTTTGTTATAGTTTCTTAGTGTCTAATCTACATATACAAATGCACACACTCCACCCCATCCCCATTTACAATGAGCACTCATGCATTTGCTTTTAATTTATAGAGAGGGTTGTCTATTTGTCTAGGTTTTCTGAAAGTGTCTAAAAAGTAATCCTGCAACCTGAATCCATCACCTACAGGTACCCTCGCTATCACTTTATTCTTGTTTGGTTGCTGTAAAAGTCAGTGATCTTACAGCTGGGAGTAAGCTCTTTGAAAGTCACAAGTTGTACTGCTTTGCCCATATATTTTTTTAAGGGAAAGATCAAACATTTAAACTAGCTGTGGATAATTTTCTTTCTCAAATGTCCCACCAACTAATGTAAGGGCAAGCTACCACGGTGTAGTGGTTTGATTGCTGGACTAGGATTTTGGGGGACCAAGATTTGAATCCCTGTTCACTGGGTGATTTTGGGCAGGTCTCACTGCCTGAGTCTAAGAGGAAGGCAATAGTAAATCTCCCCTGAATAAAGCTTAGGGTGACCATAAGTTGACACAACTACAACAATGTAAGGACACTCTGAACTGAACTTCTTGATAAGGGAAGCTCAGTGGCAGCTGGGGGCTCCTACATTGGGGAGGGGGAGGGCTGTGAATTCTTTCTGACATTTAGCATGGGCATTCAAGGAATTTCTTCAAGGTGCTGAACCCATTTTGGGGGTCAGCATTTGGCACTTTAAATAGCTCCTCTAAAGTTCAGGCTACAAACTGGAACAAAGTGTGCCTCATTGGCATAGAAGGCATCAGCATCAACTGGGGAATATACCCTCAGGAAATAACACTTCCAGATCAGGCATTCTTTACAGGAATTTTGAAAAACTGATGATGTTTATTTCTAGTTAATCTTTTTCATAATAAGCCCTATTTAGCCCTAAATAGGGCTTGGGTTCCATGTCAGGAGGAAGGTGGGAATTTAAATAAAATAATGAATGAAATCCAATACAATAAAATATAATACAATAAAGGCTTGAATGCCTTTAGTGACTTGTGATGGTGTAAGTTGGAATTACACTGTCACAACTCACGTTTGCAGCTGTTGCAGAGGTCAGAATTCCATCCCAGCATCACAAAGACTGAAATACCTCCAACCTTACCTTGTAAGCAGCATAGTCTCCCACCCCTCCAAAAAGCAAAACATAACTATGGACATTTGTGTGTTGTTAAAAGGCATGTAGATCAGCTGGGAGATATCCAGCTATTTCCTGGTAGCTGGATGCACAGCAAGGCTACTATCTACAAGGACTTCCCAAAGACCCTCTGAAGTCCTTGCAAATGTCCGTTACATCACATCCAGCTACAGGAAACAAGCCAGATGCAGCTCAGTTAGTCCCCCTTTTATCCAGCAGCATAGAAATAGCACACTGGCGAGCTGTGCTGCTTACAAGGTGAGTTTTTGAGGGCCAATATCAGAAGTTATAGTTATAGAGACATAGCTATATGATACATGTATGCCTCTCCATGCAGAATCTAGCACTACTTATTATGTGATAGCATTTTTTCAAAGCAGTTACCCTCCCAAGCCCTTTTCTATCTGATGCTGCAAAACATTACAGCAAAGTTCCATGTCCCGGGTCATGGGAGTTGTTCCTAACTCTTCTAAAAATATTCTTGAGCTTTTACTGAAAAGGGGAGGCAAAAAGAAAAGTAGCTGCCAAAATGAAAAAGAAAAGTAGTTTGACACAAAAAAGCACACCTGTTCTCAGAGAAGGCTGCAAGGCTAATAGCTACTCTCAGATGACTTATTAGAATATCAAGGAAGAAGGACAAAGAGATATGTGGAGCCCTTCAGCCTTTCTTTTAAAAATACATCTTTAAAAAGCAGAAGAACAAGGGAACCACAGAATCACCACAGGACACTCAAGAACCAATAAAGCACAGTTACTTGAGTGCAGAGAAGGCTGGTGGTTCCCATGCTAGTAGGATAGTAAATCCAATTTCAGGGTTTAGTCAGAAATTTAAAGATGCTGCACCTATTTTTGGGATAGGCTGGATACCTTTTATGTTAAGACTATAACTGAGGGTGGATTCACTGATCGGTTTGCACTGAAGTCTTCAATTATCATACTTTAAGTGGATTTAGGTAGCTAGGAGACAAAGATGTCTCATCTGAAATGCCCAAGCTGCCCAAGGACTGACATATGCTGGAAGGGACACACATCTATGTCCCACTAGTCACTAGTGGGATCAGTACATTATGTCAGGACCTGGGACAGCCCCTATCTGGTGCAGCATCCTCACCAAGGAACGCCCTCTGGAGGGCACCAATGCTGGCCTCATTCTGATACCTTGTTAAAACACATGCTTTTAATTTGGGGAAAGATAATGATACAGTTGGCCCTCCATATCCACGGATTCTTTCAGCATGGTTTCAAGCATCCACAGCTTGAAAATATTCTCCAAAAATATAAATTCTAAAAAGCAGACCTTGATTTGTCATTTTATATAAAGAGCACTATTTTACTGTGGCATTGTATTTAATGGAACATGAGCACTCAAGGATTTTGGTATCCCCAGCGGAACCAAACAGATATCAGGGACCCACTGTATTTTCCAGACCTGTACATTTGTAGAGGTTTTAACTTGTTCTGAACAGTTAAACTTTTAAGTATGATTTAGACTGTTTACATTTTTCAAATAGTCTAAATTGATTTTATTTGGATGTTGTCCTAAATCTGATATGGGTCAGATTGTGTGTGTGTGTGTGTGTGTGTGTGACACAAACCAACACAAAGCTTCCTCATATGTAGCAGATGGGTGTGTGTGGCCCATGGTGTCACATACGGACAGCTTGCTGCTGATGAAAAGAAGATCAGCAGCCACAGCTAATCCCTGACTGGAAGGGATGTCTGAATTTGCTATTCTTCCCTTCCCCCTTCCATGCAAGTGGCTGGCTTTGTTGATTCTCTCCCTCCTTGTGAAACATTCTTTAGTACAGATGTCTCTCCAACCTGGTTGACTTCTGAGTGAATTTGCTATAGCTACTGTCATCCTAGCCAGCAAGGCCATTGAAAAATGCTGGTTGAGAGGATGGGAATTGAAATCCCTCCTTGTACACCAAGAAAACATCAAGTTGAGAAAGTCTGATTTCATCTATCCTAAGGCCCTTTCACACTACGCAGTTACAGCATTATGATTCCACTTGAATTGTCATAGCACTGGGCCCCTGACTGAGAATACTGAATCCCATGCAAAAAGAGCAAATCTCAGAATTCCATAGGCAGAACTAAGGAGTTTATCACACATGAGGGTTTCTGTCATGCTCCTGTCACCCAAATGTCACCAAACTGCGACAGGAGCCTCCTGGTGGGATCACTCATGGCAGTACGCTTCCGTTTTCATCATGGAAGCGTTGTCGTGATTGTTAGAAAAAGGATCCTTTTTTAATAATAGATCAACTCGTTATTAAAAAGGGGCCCTTTTCCTAACAATAATGAGAATGCTTCCATAACGAAAACGGAAGCATTCCCCTTTAATAATGCCAGGCGCGATCACACCAGGAGGCTCCTGTTGCAGTTTGGTGACGTTTGGGTGACAGGAGCACGACGGGAGCCCCTGCGTGTGGATTAAACTCCTATGTTAGTTAAAATGGAATCATAGAGCTATAATTGTGTAGTGTGAAAAGGCCCTTAGAGTAGTAACAGAAAGGTAATTTGCATAGAGAAACCAGAAATGATCTCAATACCAACCTAACAAATATATGCAGTTCTAATAAAAGATTCTAACATTTGCTCATCTGTATCTATATTCAATACTGTCAGATTTAACTGGGAGAGAACAGATACTTCATCTGATTGCAGATTTAAGAGGAGTAACAACAGTTCTTGTTAGTCTGCAAGAGACGCTGCATCTGACAAAATTTCCTCTTCCAAAAACAACTATTAAATGTATAGCACTTTATTTTCAACTGTTCTCAATGATGAGTGCTTTTCCATGGAAATGTTTAAAAAAGATTTAATATTATAGGCATGATATGCAAACTATAGTCAATTAAGGAGTTTATTGCATTGTAAAAAAAATGTGATTTACCTCCTCCAAATTGAAGTCTCTTCCAGGATGCAGCCGGGTTCTATCACACACACTTTGCCGCTGATGCTGCATCCCGCCTAAAGCCTGGCTAGAATCTGTGGTCAGATGGCCTTCTGATGGCCAATTTGCAAAGCTGGGAGTTTTGTGACTTTGCAAATTGGCCAGTTGAGGGTGGTTTTTAGCTCGATTTTAGGTGGGATGCAGCCAAGAGGTGGCATCAGTGTTAAAGTACATGTGATAGCACCCGGTTGCAACCTGAAAGAGACTTCAATTTGGAGGAGGTAAGTCATTTTTTTTTTTTTTACAATGTAATAGACTCCTAAGGTGAGTAAAGAAAAGGTAAATCCTAACAAGGAATTAAAAGTAAGGTGCCAATGCAAACTCTCCCCCCCCCCCCCCAAATTTAGTGGAGTTCGCTTCAGCCGTATCCTTGCAGAAATTGGGATAATGGGATGAACTAGTTTTGCTTTGTGGATTTTCTACATTCTTTAGTCACTAGGTGGCATTAGATGTTTTTTCAATATCTGGGTGGACTCAAGTGTTTACTAGTAGTGTTGTCTTCTTGTAAGAAAGAAACTATAGCATTATTGTCTAGTTTTCCAACTGGTGGGTCATTAAACCTTCCCGGTCCCGCACTGGGTTTATCCACTAAAGCCAGGCCAAGTCTCCCCAGGGTCAAATGGAGGTTAAAGGGCTGTAGACATATATCCCTTTCAGTCCACAAAGCCATTGTAAGACCTGGATGAGCGCTGTGGCAATCCCCTCGGCTTTTCCTGCTTGAAAAATGGGCAGCTATCCTCAGAGCCAAAACAGGAAAGCATGTGAGCTAGGGAATGGGAAAGAGAACCCCCTTTTTAAAATTCTATTTTTTGTCTGTTATTTCCTCCCCCCCAAAAGGTTTTACTCTTCCAAATTAATTGGCCATTTGTTTTCCCTCTGACAATGCCCTTAAATCAGGGGTTGACAATTTTCCACCTTGAGCCCCCCTCTTCAGTGCCCCCCCCCCAGAGGCTGCCAATTTCTTCTTTAAAATTGCAGCTGGAAGTGATGTCGTATCATTTTTTGTTGCCATCTCGAAAGAGAAACCAAGGAAATACAAAGTATTTCAG
>NC_056524.1:86670651-86700209 GCF_019175285.1 Sceloporus undulatus | reverse complement strand
AGGGTGAGGGTTCTGGGGGCTTGTGGAGAGAGAGTTGAATGTTTGCAAGCATTTTGAAGGGGCTGAGTACAATTTTCAGGAGATTTTCTGCCTGAAAATTGTGCAGTTTTTTCCCCCAAATGTGGGGAGTTCAAGGGACTTTGGTGGAGAGGGAGATCAGGAGATGGAAAAATGGGACCACCTTACATAACAGTTTATTGGTTCTGGCTACAGGGAAATGGAGAGCCAGCATGGCAGAGTGGTTTGAGCCTATGACTATTAACTCTGGAGACCAGGATTTGACTATCCACTTGGCCATGGAAACCCAGTGGGTGACCTTGGGCAAATCACATTCTCTCAGCCTCAAGGAAAGGCAAGGGCAACCCCCTCTCTGAAAAAAATCTTGCTAAGAAAACTCTGTGATAGGTTTGCCCTAGGGTAGCCATAAGTTGGAAAACACTCGAAAGCACACACAATAGCAACAACACGGGAAAACAACAACCCTGTTTTAATTCCAAGCAATATTCACCGTGGGCTATGCCGCCTAGGGCTGCTGGGACTTGCAGTTGAACATCATTCAGAGTCTGGCATAATTCCCATCTCTGCCACACTACATTGAAGAACCTGTGGCCAGACTACAAGTCCAAACACCTCTGAACATTGATCCTGCTAGCTGGGGCTGATAGTAGTTGGTACCCAATAACTCTGGAGGATCTCAGGTCCACCACCTATATCTGTTGTTATGCTTTTCATATGTACTGATACATTCATGCTTTTTTTCTTTTCATACCGACTGGAACATTCACAGGAGGGCTTTGGAGATGGATCCCCTGGAGGAAAAAAAATCCTGTGGTGAAATTTGCTTCGGCAGGGATGTTATAACATGAACCTTCTCTCTGATCAAAACTAGTTAATCACGGGTTGGTGGTATAAATTAGCTACACCCAGCAGGAGAGTCAAATACATGTTCCAATCACAAGTCACACTAATTAGCCAAGGAAAGAAGACCTCCGGCAAATTGACACTTTCTCAGTCAATTCGGGATTGGGGGGTGGAGGCTGCTTTTTCCACAAGAAGAGCCAGAAAAAACACACATGAAGAGAGAAAAAGAGCACCTAGCCCTGCCAGGAGAAATGCTAAAAATATCCCAGCGTCTGATAAAAGGGGGTCAGGACCTGAAGAGTGGCTAATATGGTGCTGTAAGGTTACGTGCTTAGCATCGACAGCCTCCGCTGTTTAAAATCTAGAGGACATGCCTCAATTAGATTATAAAATATAGGTCAGATGGAGAGCCTGGGTAATTTATAATTGCCTCCATCACACAGAACAGCCCTACAGGCAAGTGGTCTAGAATGCCCTCTGTCTCTTGACCTCTAGAATTGCCTTGACACCAATTAGGCAGCAAACGGAGATGCACTGAAACTCAAAAACTACAGAAATTTGGTGTTTACAACTGTACTCCATGAATTATTAGCTTACCTGGGGTTTGACACCAGAGTTTGGAAATATTCTTTTTCAGACTACAATTCCCAGAATCTCACATGGCCATGGTGGTAGGGAGATACTGAGATTTATAGGTTTTTGTTGTTTTAAAACTAACAACAATAATTCTTTTCCATTGGAAACCATTGTGGATTCGGTCCCTGTTTAGTCATGTTTAACTAATTTGTTGTTGTTGTTGTTGTTGTTGTGTGCTTTCATGTCATTTCTGAATTATGGCGACTCTAAGGTAAACTTATCATGGGATTAGGATAAGGTGGAAGATGCTTTTTCACCAGGTTTCTTTGGCAAGATTTGTTCAGAGGAGGTTTACTTTTGCCTACATCTGAGGCTGAGAAATCACGCAGTTGGTTTCTATGGCTCAGAGAGGATTCAAATCCAATCTCCAGAGTTGTACTCCAACTCTCAAACCACTATAACATGCTGGCTCTTGGCAACTAATTTAGGTCCCATTAATTTCAATAGGTTTATGTGAAGGGTGAATCGCAGTAGTCTGGATCCAGTCCAATGCCATTAATGTTAAGTAGTGAGGAGGTAAGTTTAAATATACTTACAAATTATATTATTATAGGAAATTAGATCAAAGAAAATTTTCTAAGTGATTTAGCAATACATTTGACAATCTTGTACTAGCCAATCAGTTTTGTGATTGTCTACATTATTTTTATTCAGATATACTTTATGTCATTATAAAATTAAAAATGGACTAGTATTACATTACAGAAACATTAAACAACATTACATTTCCATTTTGAGGTCACAGAAATCTGAGCAACCCCTGACAGAAGGGAACTTATAAGACAAATATTTGCTGCAGAACAGTATGGAGATAATTATGAGAAAGCAGTGATAAGGTACTCAGTTCTCAATAATAAATTGGAGAAGTTGTGCCCTAAATACTTGGCATGAACTGTGCCCGTTGTACATGAAATATATCCTGAGAAAACCAGTTGGTGCAGATGCTTCCTTGCAGATTCAGAAATAAAATCATACCGTGATTGTAACCTGAGGCATGAACATGAACAGCAGGTTTCTTGGTTCAGTTTTGATGATCACACTTCTCAAAAAATGGCTTCTCTTTCTAATGAGAGCTATTTTTAGATGTTCTTTCTAATGGGAGCCATAACCATGCACACACTTTTTTGCCCTTCTGTATACTTGGAAAATTGTGGAGCACAGTTTCTAACCTTTGATAACTGTTAACAAGAAAATTGAGAGGTAATTTCCCAGATTAAGTGTGTGTGTGTGTGTGAAAATAGGTTCAATCCAGATTTACTCATACTCACTGTATATACGTTGAAATGAATGGGACTTAATGAATTTCGCTGGCTATTCAGTGTGTATGATGAGTAAATCCAGATCCCAACCCAGCATTTCCTATTTCTAAACTAGGGCAGTTTTCAGCTAAAAAGCAAGTGAGAAGTTAATTATTTTGCATTACACATTCAAACCTGCAGATAAATTGTGTACATGTCCATATATATGCCATGCTACGTGCAGTACATTAGAGGAGATGCATGGGCAAAAACAGTTATAGACCAATTCCCTCCATTCTTGAAAGATTTGTGACCACAGTCCAGTCTACAGAGCAAAGATGAGAATTGTATGGCCAAAGGCTGCATATGGGAGCAGGGGTCTGGAATAGCAATTGTGATCCCATTGACCTCCCCCCAAATTGGTCCTAATAGTGGATTTTGACTCAAACCCCCCCACCAAACACCTTGCAGTGAAAAAAATTGCAGGGGATTAAATTGTCACAGGTAGCTTCTCACTCTCAAACAGCCAAAAAGACATCAAATAACTCAAGAAGTGTCTGGAAGTGATTTGGAGATGATATCTGATCCTTCAGAGCTCTGGAGGAGTCCAAAATTGGTCAGTGTGGACTTCCAGGCTCTGAAATGTGTCCTGCTTTGCTATAGAGAATAGTAGTACAATTATCACATATCACCAAACCCCATGAACATACCACAGAATGGGTGTAACAACAATGGGCTACTCAGCAGGACGGATAACCCACAGACCTACAGTGGGGTTGTAATAATAATGAAAGTTGTTATCACAACTAAAGTCTTACTTATGCAAACGTATGTCCTGTCAGGCAGGGATGTAGCCGGGGGGGGGGGATCTTGGGGTCTGGACCCTCCCCCCCTTCCATTAGAAAAATGAATGGTGTGTGCTGCTGCGCCGCCGCACCCAAGCCTCATTATAATGGTGGCACTTAGTCTGGACCCCCCCTTCCTAAAATCCTGGCTACGTCCCTGTGTCAGGTTTATGTTATCATTATATTTCTAGGGACTCCATCCAAATATTGTGAAAATTGGCAGCAAGCAGCATCATATGAGCAAAACAAGCTGTACTCATCTGGGCTACCTGCTGCCCCAGGAAATCTCTCTTTCAGATCAGTGCAGAGAAGTTGAGTCTGGTAGCTGGATTCTTAACAGGAGCATCCACAGAGATCAGTCTAAACCTCTTGCAGATTAGCTGGTGGTGCATCTGTCTGTGTACATTACAACAAATAAATACATATCGGATTTCTTGGGAGGAGGGGACACAAGGACACACACACAAAGCTCAACTAGGAAAAGAATGGAGAGTAGATTGTGTGTTTGCAAATACCTATCAAGCCTACCAAAATTATATCATGCAGCACATCTTAGCTACATTTTTGGAGTAAAACTAGCTGTAAGGATTTACATTTTAGAAAGAAAAGGAGAAGAAAATAAGGGAAATGTAGTTACTGCTGCTTGTTAATTAGGTTCCAAACTAGTCTGTACAAAATCAAAAGCAAGCAACGCTACCTACTGTATATTGAAAATTTCTAGTATCCTGCCTAACCAAATCAGATGGAGTGTTCAAGGCTGCCAACAGCTCCAAGTTTATGCACCAACCATGTAAATTTTGTTTTCAAACAGATAACTGTGTTAGTATGTTTCAGCATAAAAAGACATAAAGTGATCTGGTAACACCTTTGAGATGAATTAGGAAGAGGCATTTCTAGCATAAGCAGTTTAATCAGAAAGCTTAAACTAGAAATTTATTTTTTCCTGTTCATCTGAAAGATGCCATCAGAGCATTTATGTCTGTTTATGCAAATTATGGTTTAAGGCCTCAGACTATGATGGGCCTCTAAATATCGCGGGGGGGGGGGAGAGGATATGTTGAACTTCAAGTTTTAGATATTTGTTTTTAACTATTTTTAATTTGATCATCGAAAAGTCATGAGGACCTCAATATGTGATATGCATACCCAACCCTGCTACACCGAGTGCCAAGGATCAGACTGGGATGTACTGAGGCAGCATTTCACTTGGCCAAGCAAGTTCATAGGCAGATGAGATGACAGATCATAATTTCACTCAACTGAGACCTTAATTGAACTAAATTGCACTAATAAACTTTCTTCCTGCATATTTTGGGGAATATTTCATATATTTTGCTTCTTCTTTTATGAACAAAAAATTAACAAAGTATTCAGTCTCTCTGTTGTGTCTGAATTCCTCTACTTCCTCAATTTATTCAGTCCTAGGAAAGTTGAGCCGTGGTATAGAAAGTTGCATTGCATTGCATTTAAATATGAGCATACATTTCTTCTCTCGAGCTTATCTGTTTCCAAATTGTGTTACGGGAATATTTGTATAATCATGCACAGCACTCACAAAAAAAAAAAAAATACTGTGAATGCCTCTTCAGAACCCCCTTTTTTTTTTGGTCACTTAATCTACTCTGGGTTTTGCAATACTCAGAAATTTCAAGGCCCAGCTTTTATCATTCTTTCATTCATATTACCTCATATAGGTAACTAATCATGTTCATAATTCAGCTATTCAGAGAACACATTTTTAATCTCCTTCCTCCACTGCAATTGTGGATTTAAACCCATTACCTTAAGGCAACCCACAATCATATCAGAAACATATTTTTACATTTTGACTCCTCATTTCCAATTTTCTCAAGCCAGTTTCTCTCTTTATTACAGCCACATACTTGAAAGGAACTGGGCACTGCAAAAGGATCTAAGGGTCCTTTGACAGCAGACAGTTATAGCACTATGATTCCACTCTAAGTACAAATCCCAGGATTCCATAGGATGTTGCCATGGCAGCTAAAGTGGGAAGGCTCTTAAGAACCAGTATGTAAAAAAAGATTAGGACTTTTGAGAAAATCATTCCAAATTATTGTTTTGACTTATTTTGCATGAACGGAAGTTCCATTGTGTAAATGTCCATAGGACTGCCACTTTAAGCATCCTACCAACCACAGTACACATTATTAGACAATATTTTACAATATTGCTTTACAACAAGTTAATTTGGTCTTGGCAGTTAATTACATTCACACTGAAGTTTTCTTGCAGGAAGAAAAAGAGCCTCAGTGCAACACATACTACTGGTTAATGTATGGCGTTATAAAACTCCATAAATAAAAGAATTAATCAGAGGAGGAAAGCCAGGAAAAGGTTCCTCTCTGAGCTGCGTGCCGAATTGAAAAGAACTTCTAAGCAGGTTACTCCAAAGAACAAGATAATTGCTCTCAGCTTATGTGAATGACCTGACAGTACCTCTTGGGATGCTAAGTTAAACTGATTATCTTTATATAAAGGAATGGATGGGATTTAAAAAATATATATTGAATCACTGTAATAAAGGACTAGCATGCTAAGGGAGAAATGTGAGGCATAAGATACTTTAGAAATGAATAATAGAAAAAGAAATATAGGGGCAGAAATTATAGTATTTCTGAGCACAGTATAATCATTTCTGCATTCTTCAAACATGTTAATAACCAAACAGAGCAATACTAGAGTCACAGTAATATAGAGAAAGAATCAGAATGAACACAGGAATATCCACATCCAAATTCTTTGACAGACCATGACATTTGTTCACAGAGAAAGTGGTTCCCTAATAAAGGAAGCAAAGCAAAGAATGTTAAGATGTCAGTTAATTAAGGAACATAATAGTCAAAGTAATGAATGACTGAGATGAGACATCCCCCCCCCCGCAAAATATTACATTTCATCTACACTAAATGATATTGCAGTGTATGCTTAAGAATTATGAATTCTGAGTAAATCAGAGACAGACATTCCAACCATACAAAGATTAACACTGTGACCTCCAGAACACATGCGCCAGGTTGGTTTATCTATACCCCAGAGAAGAATTGTAAAAGCTATACAAAGCACCAGACTTGTTATAAATCAGGGGTAGGCAACCTGCGGCCCGCGGGCCAGATGCGGCCCGGCAAGGCCTTGGGACCGGCCTCAGCCTGGTCCTGCCGCCGATTGCCACCGGGGCCTTTGGGGGGCGATTGTCTATAAAAGCCTCAGAAACATGCATTTATCTTAACATTTTTTAATAAATCAGCAATTTTTTTCGCATGTCCTCCATTTTTTATTTAAAAAGTGCCCTCCATTTGAAAATTTTGTCCTACATTTGTCCCAGTTCATTTATTTATTTAAATTTTTAAAAATTATTTAATTATTTATTTTTTGGCTTCGGCCCCCCAGTTGTCTGAGGGACAGCTACCCGGCCCCCGGCTCAAAAGGGTTGCCTACCCCTGTTATAAATTCTAGAATAAAATAGACTTACCCAGACCTTTATTTTAATAACTGAATATGTCAAACCTAGATCTGAGTAAGAGAATGTTTTAATTCAGAGATTTGGAGAAGATAAATCTAAATCTACCAGTAGATCTTTGAATGACTTGTGAAACACCAAAGATTTCTGAATTGTTTAAATGTTAGCAGTTTTTTTTTTTAACATTTAACATTATAAGCCGCAGAATGGTGACATGAAGTAGGGCCTTCTCTGTGGCTGCTCCCAGGTTCTTGTACTCCCATCATAGGGAAGCTAGAATGGCTTCCTCCTTACAAGCTGTCTCGTGGCAAGAAAATATTATTATTATTATTGTTGTTGTTGTTGTTGTTGTTGTTGTAGGTTTTTGAGGTTTTGAAAGAATGGGCTGTACTGCTTTTAATGTTTTAACTGTACTGTACCATTAAACTACTTTTAAAACCATTTAAAACTATGTTTTAATTTTTAAAATGTTGTTCATAGTTTAATTCCATTTTAATGTTGAACTTTTATATATTTTAATTGTATTTTAATTGTAAGCTACCTTCATGGGGTGCAGCGCCGTCTAAATTTACAGTGCTTTATAAATAAACATTAATAACAACAACAATTATTCCCTCCCTCCTCCCTGAATTACTCTCCTTAAATGAAGACAGCTTAGAATAATTCTTAATGGATTCCTGAAAGAACAGGCAAGTCAAGATTTTGTTGGACAGATGAATGAAGTTACTGTAGGCAGCAGTGACAAATGCGGTAGCACTGGGAAGCGTCAAATGGCCATGAGTGCAGGGTAGCCAGACACCCCCTATTCCAGGACATGTCTTACATTTTAATCTTTTGTCCAGGAGGAATTTCAAAAAGTCCTCCACTTTCAGCATGTCTAAAAAGCATGAATTTATATTTCTGTTAGTGTTTTTAGCTTTTATTTGGTAATGTCATACATTTTTCTTGAATGTTCTACATTTTGCAGTGCCTTCTCCTTTTTTACAGTTATGACAGATGCAGCAGTGACAGGGCAAGGTGTGTTTGTGTGGAAGAAGCAAAGAAAGCCATTCATGTCAGGAGAGAAAGCTGCCCTGTTGTCTTCAAAGGTTTCTCTTTCTTCCCCAGCCACTATGGTGCACCATTGTGAAAAACACACTACATCAATGTAACAGTGTTTCTATTTTATAAAGCACCGACATGGTTCCGCTGCTATTAGTCAGCATTTAATTCCATGAAGCTTCATTTATCTCTGCTAAATTTAAAAACCCCAAAACCTATTGAATGGTTGAGAATAATTTTTTTTAAGTCCATAGACAGACAAAAATATAGCAAGCTCTGGTTGGTGATTCCTGAGGCTCTAGTAAAAAGCAAAGTACTGTAAATCTGGCTCCCCTGGTTTTATTATTCTGTCCTCTATAGTGATTACGTGATTGGCTTTACAGAAATCTTTTCTGATTTTCAAAGTGGTCCCAGAAGGGCCCGGGGAAACTAGAAAATAATGTGAAGGAGATGTGCATGTGCTATCAGAAATCCCAACTGGTCTTTGGCTAATGATAAATTGGGTGATCATTCATACAGCCCTGCAAATCCTCTTAATAGTATCTCTGTTTTTAAAGATGTTGACTGGGGTCCAAAGAACTGTCCAACTAGTTCCACAAACTTTCTTGCTTTCCATGGCACAATGCTTTCGAAATTCAGAGAAGTTCAAAAACAGCTTGTGTTATGGCATGGAAACCTAACCGTAGTATAGTAGAGACAGCTGTGTGGACTATAGACCTTTCAAATCCCATCCTGGAAACACATGATTTGCCTTTACATGCAATTATTTTTAAAAAGATAAGCAACTGTGATGAGTCCAATGAGTTCTGATATTGGAACCTACCAGGGACTACACCAGGTGCCAAAAATCCCCCCCCCCCCATTTGAAGGGATTGGGAGCTCACTTTTGGTTTTGAAAAATGACCATTTTTTTAATCAGTTCAGGAGTAGGCTACAACTACTTTTAAAAAATGAAGTGTTGCTTCTAGTGAGGAATAATAATAATAACAACAATTGTTATTGTTGTTATTTAGCCTGTAAATGAGAGTTCCGGGAAATTTGAATGGATGAGGTCACAAAAATAACTTTGGAGATTATCACATGGGGAAAATCAGGGGATTAAAAAGACATTTTACTGGGAAACTCACGCAATTGCAGTGAAGAGCTAAAAGGACTTATCCTGGGAAGAACCAGGAATGCTCCAGCAACAAATCATTCACAGAATTTCCCGACAACTGGTTTGTTGCCGGAGCATTCCTGGGTTCTTCCCAGGTTAAGACCTCTCAGACCATGATGTGTGATTGCATGACTTTCCTGGGAAAATGCCTTTTTAATCCCCTGATTTCCCCCTGTGTGATAGTCTCCATAGAGAGTCAAACAAAGCTCTAGGGTAACATATTGCCCAGCCCTGCAGTAGAAGGTTAACATCTCTTGCAAGGGCAAACAACCTTTTCTCTGGCCCAGCAGCACCTGGATGGACGTCTACAAATGTCTGTTCCTCATTTGGAGAATGCAAATAAAATTCATCTGGACACATGATGGAGCAGAGAAGATAAATAATTCAAATGTCCAAAGACACGAGCAGTGCTTACCTTTAAACCAGAAAAGAAGGCACAGAATCACACTTCTTAGCTTGAAATGCATCTTTGTTTTCTTTCCCCTTTCAACAATGGCTTACACTTAGTGTGTGGCACTGCTTTCTGGAAAGCGCTAAGATTAACTTAAGCATAGTCTCCTTAAGCACCTTACTCTCGTTTAGCTTAGGGGGTTTACGCAAGACAGCCGCTAATTTACTATAGTAAGCTAAACTATGTTTTGAAGGAAATACCATGGGTATTTAAACATTTTTAAATGATTCTGGCATAACGAAACATTATATACCTTTGTATACGTAGGTCTACAGCTTTTACCTTTCTTGCACCTTCCTTTAGAAACACTCTGCTGAAGATATATACAAGAACTGAAATTTTAATGCACTGAGCTGAGAAGTCTAAAGCTTGATAATAAACTGAAACCTGAATGCTGATCAAAGACCTAACATCAGAATGTGATTCCAGAATGTGATTTTGTGACCCATTGCATAATTCTTTGTTCCAAAGGCACAAAGACCTGGCTTTAATTCTGTATGGTTCCTCGTTTTGAAATCATTGGTTAGCCTTAGATATATATTTGTTTAAAAAAAACAACAGATTATATCTTCTTGTCACAAATAATTCCAGATGGGAAAAATAGCCTTTATCAATGGCACATACTTTCCTCTTTTTTCTTTCTTTTCTCTCCTTAGATTTGTATAATTATGATGCAGTTCATAACTGTATCGTGTACATTCAGTCATTTCACAAATTCAGGCAGCTTATTTGGTTGAGAGCCTGTGTGGTGTAGTGGTTTGAACATTGGACTATGACTGTGGAGATGAGGGTTCGAATCCACACTCAGCATGGAAACTCACTGGGTGACTTTGGGCAAGTCACACTCTTTCAGCCTCCGAGACAGGCAAAATCAACCCATCTCTGAAGAAACCTTGCTGAGAAAATCCCCTAATAAGTTTGCATTAGGGCTGCCATTAATCAAAAATGACTTGAAGACACACGACAACAAAGGAGCTGGGCATGTACAGCCTTTTGAAGAGAAGATTGAGGAATGACATGATTTTACTCATTAAATATCTCCAGGGATGTTGCAAAAAGGACAGGGCAGGCCTATCCTTTGCTGCCCCTGAGGGTAGGACCAGGTCTAATGGTTTGAAGGTACGAGAGGTTAGATTTCTATTGAATGTTAGAAGGAGCATCTTGACAGAAACAGCAGTTAAGCAACAAAATCAACTGCCTAGAAAGATAGTGGGGTCTCCTTCCCCAGAACTCTTCAAAAAGAGGCTGCACAGCTACCTGCTGGGGCTGTTTTAGATGAAGACACTACACTGAGCAGGCCCTTCCAACTCTATGATTCTATGAAATATCTTGGAGGTCAGATATATATATATATATATAGTGCATTTATCTTCGTATCCCATTCACAAAAAAGAATATAAAGACTCCTGGTGAACCAGGCTAATAACCCATATAGTGCAACCAACCAATTGCTGATGTAAAGCTCAGAACTAGGGTACAATAACATATGCAGCTCTTCAGTAAATGACACTAAGAGCCATATTGCCATCTTGACTAATAGCCATTGCATTCCACCAATCGTCATTTAAAGATGGTGATCAAGTCACTATATTTTGCAATAAATTCCATGGCTTGGCTGTGTGCTATGCGAGTAAGTATTTCCTCTTATCTGGAAATCCTTAATATCCTGCCACACATCTTCATGGAATGACCCCAGTAGCCAACCACATGAAACAGTAGCCAATCAAATGGGAAAGCCAAAGCTCCTGTGCATGGTTACTCCGAAATTAATCTCTGTCCTATGCAAACTAGAAAAACCTCCATCATATATTTATTGCGTCTCTAACAGAGGGGCGAATATACAGCTCTCCAGACATTGCAGACTGACAAGATCTGTTGGGAGTTGCAGTTCAGCCATGGCTAGATAAAGGTGAATTGGGAGCAATTACAGACACAGGGCCTTCTTTCTGCACATGTGTGAGCTATTCTTGGAATGGTGATGTAGCATTTCAGTGAAAATGAATGAAGAATAAATAAATGAAGTACAATATACAATAGGCAGCAGCACAAAAATCTTCATGTGTAAATTCATTTGCAGCTTCAGTGAGACAAACATCCTGCTCCCACAAATTTTTAGACAGTTGCCCAGGCAACAAAGAGCTGGCACATGAGATGTTAAGTCCACCTCATGCTTGCTTTTGTGTGTGTGTGTGTGTGTGTGTGTGTGTGTGTGTGTGTGTGTGATTTCTTGGTAATAGTTAAGGTTGGAATTCCCTTCCTTTCTCCACAACCAAAGCCACCCCAGATATTTCACTGAAAAGCTGCAGACCCCCTCTCACCCAAGTTATTCCATGGCTGGTGGAGGGGGAGAGCATCAGAGAAGTGACTAGCTATGTCCTTGTACCCAGATGTGAAATGATTACATCCACCACTGAGACCTTTGGCAGATCCCAGTGGACTCCAGCAGGTGATGCAATCATTCTCCATTTGGCTACTGGACACAGCCAGAGACCTCAAACAATGGCCAACAGCTCAACAGTAAGTCCAGGGCTGCTGAATGGCCAGCTGTAGTGTAGTTCCACAGGCAGATGTTCCATGCTAAACTGCGCCATACAGGATTCCTGCCATGGTACTGATAACAGCAGCATCAGGAGATTTAGGAAGTGATGGGGGAAGCTGAAGCAAGCCATACCGTTTTCTTTCAGCAGTGGGCCCCAGCCATTGAGGGGCCCTGAGTTGTTTGTTGTTAACTGCCCGCTAGTCAGCCTCAATGCATGGCAACCCTGTGTATGAGATCTCTCCAAGACTGGAATCAAACCCTGGTCTGCAAACTTATAGTGCAATACTCGAACCACTACCCTTCACCTTTCCTAGCATTATTGTCTTTCCCAATGAGCCATGCCGTCTCTTGATGTGGCCAAAGTATGAAGGCCAGTAGCCGCCAAGCCCTCTGGGCAATATTTTATATTTATAGGACTCCAACCTTACCAAAGCTGGGTGCTTATTGGGAATGACTCCAGAGGGGAAGCACTCTGCACATGCTCAGAGGCACAACTGATCTCCAGTGTCACATGTATTTCAGGGGGTGGGGAAGGAAGTGCTCCCTGTCCTCGAATAGGCCAAATAATAATAATAATAATAATAATAATAATAATAATAATAATAATAATAATAATGTGCTTCTCTATCATCTCTGCCAAAAAAAATGCCATCAGGAGGATGGAGGTGGAAGACTAGAGTCACATCTGTCCCTGGTGGATTGGAAGGCATTGCCTGGAATGATCATTTAAAAATAAAGTAAAATAAATTATCTTATTAACAAAGATCTGTGTGGTCTGTAGAACTAGTGACTCCCCCCCATCCTCCTTCCAGGAATAGAGGTGTATTCAATGAAAGAGTGAATACCCAGCAGGGCACAAAGGCATGATAGGAAAGCAGCTTCATTTAGGCAGTGAAGGGTTCCTTTCCTGATGATGATGATGATGATGATGATGATGATGATGTAATGATGCTAGTGATTGAGTGATTGTGATGGTAATAATGGCGACTATGATGATGACGATGATGATGGAGATGGTGATTTCCTTGGCAGCCCCAGGAAGGAAAAAAAGGAGGTCCGCTCAGGGGTCTCCCGGCTGCCATGTCCTCCCATTCAGAGGGCCCCTTGGAGGAGAATGCTTGGATTTGGGCCCAGGGGAGCTTCGCTTGAGCTTTGGGGATGGAAATAAAGAAAGAAGGCAATACAGGTGATCCTCCACAAACCACAGATTCCTTATCCAAGGATTCAACCATCCAGGGCTTGAAAATATGCCAAAATGATATAAATTCCAAAAAGCAAACCTTAATTTTGCTGTTTGATAGAGGGGCAGGGTGACAAGGTGTCCTCCTTTCCCAGGACACATCGTCCATTTCAGCTTTCTGTCCAGGAGGAACGTCAGAATGTCCTCCATTTTGAGCATGACTAAGAAGCAGGATTTTATGATAAGAATGTTTTGAATTTTGATTTGGTCATGTCCCCCATTTTTCTCAACTGCCCTACATTTTGCAGTGCTTTTGTCCTTCTTTGCAGTCATGGCATCTGCTCATCCTGTATAAGGGCCACCATTTCACTTTGCCATTGCACAGAATGGGACTTGAGCATCCTTGGATTCTGGCACCCAGGAGGGATCCTGGAGCAAAACTCCAGCAATACCAAGGACCCAAAGGACAATGTTTGGGTTGGTTGGGTGACAGCGGATAGCATCCTAAGTATTATACAAGACATGTCACTCCCTCACATACATGGGTCTCACAAATAGGGGATATACATGTGTGCGATTGTATGTATATGTATATCTTGCATCTATGTAGCAACCTATCTGTATCACTATATTGGCCAGTATTCAACTCTAAAGCTGTAAATGTATCAATTCCTCCAGAAAACATATACAGAGGGGCCATGTGGGCCATATAGCAAAGTACAATAACATCCAGAATCCACAAAACCATGATACCTCCATTGGGCCTATAAAAGTATCATGGTTTTGTGGATTTGGGATGTTATTGCACTCTGCTATGTTATTGTACAGTGGACTTTCCATATTCACTGGTGTTAGCGGTGCAGGATCCCCATAGAAGTGGAAAAACCACAATTTTTTTTTAAAATCACTATTTTCTTTTACCTGAGAGAACAACTTTCTAGAAATCTCTAGGTTCTCCAGGGCTATTCTATGGTCAACATCTGCCAAAGGTTGACCATAGAACTGCGCAGGGGGAACTACAAATGTCTAGAGAAGTGACCTCTCTAGGGATCTCTAGGTCCTTCAGTATGGCTTTTGATAGAAGTTGACCACAGAGTCACACTGGAGGCCCTAGAAATTTCTAGGGAGAACATATCAGTCAAAATCGTGAATAATCAAATCCACAAAAGACAAAGCCGCAAATGTGGAGGGCCGACTGTACTTGCTTTGGATGTTATTGTACAGTACTTTGCTTTTGGGCCAATAAAGGTATCACAGTTTTATGCATTTTGGATGTTATTGTACTTTATTAATACAGGATTATTTTAGATTACTTCGGTTGATATGCCAACTGCGTCCTTACCTGGACAAAAAGGACCTGGAAGCAGTGGTACTTGCACTGGTAATCTCTCGTCTGTAATGCACTCTACATGGGACTACCTTTGTATCAAGTTCGGAAACTGCAATTGGTTCAAAATGCGGCTGCCAGGTTGGTCACCAGTTCATCTAGGTTTGACCATATAACACCTATTTTAAAATCTCTTTACTGGCTCCCAATCAGCTTCCGGGAGCAGTACAAGGTGTTGGTTATTACCTTTAAAGCCCTACATGGCTTGGGCCTGGGTTACCTGCGGGAACGCCTCTCCCTACACAATCTGCCCCACACTCTTAGAATAACAGGGAAGAACATATTAGAGCATGTTCCAACTAGGCTCATATCGACCTCTCAAAGAGCTTTCACAGCGGCCGCTCCAAAACTATGGAATGACCTCCCGGAAGAGATCCATCTTATTACCTCCTTGGACTCTTTTAAGAGGGCACTTAAGACAGATCTCTTCTGGCGAGCTTATCCACCCGACCTGTTGTAATAACATCATCATACCACTGAACAAATTGATGCATTACCACTTGATGGACTTAGTTTTATACTAATTGTATTATTCTATTGATGTATTTTAAATGTATTTTACTCTGATGTATTTGTTTTAACTGACTGTAATCCCGCCTCGATCCACTTGGGAGAGGCGGGAAAATATAAATAAACCATTATTATTATTATTAGTCACTATTCCACCTGGACAGCTGTTCACAGTATTATCCCAGGCAATGCCTTCCAGCCCACCAGGCACAGACATGACTCTAGCCTTCTGCCTCCATCCTCCTCTTCTGATGGCATTCCTTTGCCAGAGATGATAGAAAAGCAAATTATTATTTATTTTTATAATTATTTGGCCTATTTGAGGTCAAAAGAGATTTTGTCCCTTTAAGCAGGAGCCACTGACTCCAGGACCGGGACCCCTTCCATCCGCACCCTCTGAAATACATGCAACACTAGTGGTCAGTTGTGCCTCTGAGCATGTGCAGAGTGCCCCCCCCAGCCATTCCCAATAAGCACCCAGCTTTGGTAAGGTTGGAGTCTTATAAATATAAAATATTGCCCAGAGGGATTGACAGCATCACCTGCCTGCCAGGCGTCTTCTTGTGCCTCATTTATTTACCAGTTTGTTTTTTATTTACAGGGTTTGAAGCTCCCTTCCAGATCTCACTGCCCTAAAAGACAGCTTATGATTATGAGTTCACAAAATGCACCAAAAATGCACCATTAAGAGTGCATCTGCTGTAGCTCCATTATATGGAATCCTGGGATTTGTAGTTTTATATGTTTTGTTTGTAGCTTTCCCTGCCAAAGCACGCTGGTGCTTCAGAAAACTACAGAGCCCAGGATTCTGTAGGATGGAGCCATGACAGTTAAAGTGGTGTCAAACTGCATTGTTTCTACAGTGCAGATGCACCCTAGGCGTTCACAAAATACACCAAAACGAACTACTAGAAGATCACAAGATACCTCAAAATGCACAAATGAATTACAAAATACCCCAAAATGCACCACTAGGAGATTACAAAAACAAATACATAAATGCACCACTAGGATGTCATAAAAAACATTAAAATACATTATTAGTAGTTACAAAATACACCAAAAATGCACCACTAGATCACAAAATGCACAGAAATGCACGACTACGAGATCACAAAACCAGGACTGAATCTATTTTAGCAGTAGCTGCTGCTGCTGCACGTAATTTATCCTTATTTATTTACTTTAACCAGTTAGATCATTTGGCTGAAAACAGTTAAGGGGAGGAAAAATAAAAATAAAAGCCACCAATATGTGTGGATTTCCAGAAGATTGGTGCAACCAAAGCCATGCAGCCTCTTAGGGCAACCTAAAAGCCAGCCATTCCCTGCCAAAACTGTGCTCCATGTCAGCCATTTCAAAACTCCCCCAGTTTTGTGGAGGGGGTCTTTTAACACGTGTCTCCTGTAACGTGATTAAACAGGGAATGAGAGGGGAAGGCAGGCATTTTCTTTCCCTGGGTGGGTTCCTCCAAACTGCGGCACTTAAAGCGCTCTCAAACCGTATTATCTCTGCAGTCTGGGTGCAGTCTTGCAGGGTGCCTTTGTAGAGTGGGGAATGGAATGCAATGCAATTAGAAAATCCCCAGGGATTAAAAAGGCACACAGGTCATGCATGGTTCCACTGGGGCTCGAACCCAGGACCTTCTGCGTGTAAAGCAGACGTGATAACCACTACACTATGGAACCACCATGTCTTCCCCCTTCCCAGCCAATCTCTTTCTGCTGCGGCTGGAGCGCCTCCCCCCATTGGTCCCTCCTCTACCCTGACGTCATAATGAGGGCATCACCAAAAGAGGCAATCAGCTGAAAGCAGCTGGAGACGATGCTCAGGGGGAAATCATCATCATCATCATCATCATCATCATCATCATCATCATCATCATCATCATCATCATCATCATCAGGGATCCTCATTATGATGCACAAGGTGTATCAAGGTGCACAATTGGGGGAATTACTTTCCCAGGGCAGGCTCCTCCTGGCAAAGCTGCTTTTTTAAAGCTCCAAATTCCTCCTCCTTCTCCATAGTTTTGGGCACCCATATGTCCTCCCTATGAAGGAGGACAGGGCTTCACAAATGGAGGACCTCCCAGGGGAAAATGGAGGACGTGGCCAAAGAAAAAGCTCAAATCACTAGGAATGTAAATCCCTGCTTCTTAGGAATGCTCCAAATGGAGGAAATGGGGGGGGGGATTCCTTCTGGACATGAGGCTGTCATGGAAAAGGAAGACCTCTGTGTGCACCCAGCACACCAGAATCTATGCACCCCAATGCACATTGTTTCATTTGTGGGAAACACAGACACACAATGCCACACCACAGATCTGCCTGCATTTTTTTCTTGTTTGCATCAGAGTCAGAAATGAGATTATTCTTGTTCTATAGTTTATCATTAGAAAATAAGAAGGGATGGTTGTTGTTGCTGTTGTTGTTGTGTGCCTTTGAGTAATATGTGTGTGTGTGTTTTAAAGGCAGTGTTGGGTCCTCCCAGCCAAAATACAAAAAAACATGCTTGTTTCCAACGTGTACAGTATATGTGTGTGCTTGTGTGTATACGCAATCTAGGCTCCTCCCAGCCAAAAAATAAAACATTCTAGCATGTTGGAAACAAGCATGTTTTTGAAGCATGCTTCAGGAGACAGACTACTGCCTGTATTGCAGCAGTAGAAAATTAAAGTTGCAAGAGTGCAGCATTTCAGATCTGGAGCAGCCCCTGCTCCTTTCCAAGAGTGCATTGCAGAGGCTTATTGAGATGGACTCTAGTAACCCGCCTTGTCTCCCACTAGAAAGCAGGAGTGCAGACCCCTCCTCAGGCCTGTTTTATTGATGGGATTCCCCCCCCCCCACAGCTATTTACATTGAACAGATACATCCTCAGGTCTCTGGATGTGGACCATGGATGCCCAAATCTGAAGCAACAAGCAAATTGATCTTTTCAGCAGACTCTACAGATGGCAGCAGGAACATCCTGGAAGGCTACAATTGCAATTTTGCTGTTGCATTTTAAATCAGACTTATTCCACACCGAGAGCTAGAAAGCTATTGAAAACAAAACTGGATTATTGTTATTTTCCCCCATCAGAATGATTGATTACCTCCTGAACTAGAATGGCGGTTTGTACCACCTAGTGGCAAGGAAGAAATCAGTGTCATCAAACTCCACAAAAAGAATTCTGCACACACAGCTAAGGCCACATCTACATTGCACGATTCATGCAGTTTGATGCTTCTGCAACTGTCATTGTGCCATCCTATGGAATCTTGCAATCTGTAGTTTGTTGTGACACCAGAGCTTTTTGACAGAGGAGGCTAAACATCCCACAAAACTACAAATCACAGAATTCAATAGCACTGAGCCTGGGCAGTTAAAGCAGTGTCAAACTGCATTCATTCTGCTGTGTAGATGCAGCCTTAGTGCTTCATCCACATAAAAAATTAGGAGTGTAAGTGGTATCCTCTCAACTACTTTAGAAATTTTATAAACACTGGACACAGTGTGGCTGCAACCCAAGTTACAGATATTATACTATGACAATAAATCTACAAGAAGATTAATGTTCTGACTTGGAATGAAATATGAAGAAAATCTTTGTGCTGGAGAAAATACTGTATGCTTTGATACTGACTTTTAACCAAACCTTTTCTCTTATGAGGGGTACAATCCACCAGGCTTTTCAGAATTATTAAAGAACTGCACAAGAACATGAGTAGGATTATGCCCATTCTTCTTTTCTTTTCTTTTTAAATCGAAGGCATTTTCTTAGTTTGCAACTAATTAATACCATGGGGGACTGTATCGTATCAACACTGCTCCCTGCAGCATACAAAACAGAAGTCGACCTAATTCCCCTTCCATAAAATAACTTCAGTCAAGCTCATGAATAATAATAAAAAAGGATTCCATTTAAGAAATAATGGCAATTCTTCTAAAACCACTCCTCTGGTTCCCACATGAATCAGCAGGTTTTCAGGTTGTGCCCACATCCATAATTGCACTTTATAGCAGACAACTTGTTTGAACCAAAATGAGACCAACACCTTGAAGGGCAGCATCTGTTGAGACTATGTTTTGCTTCAGAGTATAGTGTTTTGTCAGCAGAGGGCTGTCAATGCTCATCAAGTCATCATTCATTATTTTACATGTGCATCTTACTGTGAAAACATGATCTCTCATAGGGAGATTCTGTCTCAGGTCCAAAACACATTGCAGAATTAATCCAATTTGAGACTGCTTAAATTCAGCCCAGTGCTAGGGAATTATGGGAACTGTGGTTTTGTGAGAGATTTAGCCTTCTCCGTCAGAGATATCTGGCGCCACAATGAACAACAATTCCCAGGATTCCCTAACAGTGAACCAGGACAATTAAAGCTCTCTCAAACTGGATTGTTTCTGAGTGTGTTTTAGATCTCAGTGGCATCACTAGGCCTTGCACTGCGAGACTCCATCAGAGTGGGTGAACACCTGGTGGGATGGTTGCCACCTCAAGACCCTCCTTTGGAAGCTCCTCGTGTCAATCAGAGGACAGCTGCTGCCAGTTCGATGTGGCCACTAGTGGGTGTTGCTGCTGCCCAGCAGCTTCTTCCAGGCCTGGCAGGGTGGAAAATGGAGGTGTTGGCAAAAGCAGTGGTCTTTCGAAGTCTGTGGTTGCCACTTCCATCACTGTTTCTGCCTCGCTTTCCCAGCCTGCCAGCAGCCTTACCAGACCTGGAAGGGGCTGCCCACTAGCAGCCATAACAGATGGACAGCAGAAGCACCCTGGTTGGCAGGGAGGGGGCATCTGGATGGTGTGCAATGCAGCTGGGCTGGGACAGGGATAGTGGGCAAGATGGGTAAGAGGCAGCGAGCAAATGGCAAGTGTCCCTCCCTGCCTGCTGCTGCTTCTCCTTCTGTGGCTCCCTTCCTTTCGGCTCTTTCCACAGACTTGGCTATCCTGATTGTGTTGGTGGTGGGACTACAGAGGACTCACCACCTGGCAGTGCCTGCCAGGAGAGGATCTGGGGCATTAGGCCAACTGGAGCTTCTTCTAGGGTGGCGGTGGCGGCATCCTCCTCCTCTTCTTTGCCTTCTGTCCCCCATTCTGCATGGGCCCCCAATCCAGGATCCTTCTCATCCCTTTCTTTGTTCCATAGGTGGGGGAAGGTAGCCAAGACTTGATCCTTCTCTTCGCCAGTAGCTCCCACTCACTGGGGCTGACAACAATCCTAATGACGCTACTCTTCTGTCTACACCTTTTTGCTCCATCCTGTTCACACAAGCATGGAAACACTTTTTGTTCCCAAAATAAAACAAAACCAGCATCATCCTGTTACATGGCTCATGACTAATACACACACGCATACAAGTGCTATTTATGACAAAAATGACAGTGTAGTAAGGCAGCCAACGTTTGTACGTATCTGCACATGTATGAAGGGGGAGAAAAAAACACCAAATTAAGCGTCAGACTTGGAGGAAGCAGAAGTTATGCTGCCCTCTTGCTACAACTGCCAT
Source organism: Sceloporus undulatus (assembly GCF_019175285.1). Classification (NCBI taxonomy): domain Eukaryota; kingdom Metazoa; phylum Chordata; class Lepidosauria; order Squamata; family Phrynosomatidae; genus Sceloporus; species Sceloporus undulatus. The sequence goes on along the minus strand of NC_056524.1, from coordinate 86,679,394 downwards.
ATTGGAGGTAATGGTGAATGCAGCAGATCCTAACTGCATTGCATTCTGCAGCAGGCCACTCTGTACAACTATTCGCATTTGATCTCATTCTGAACATTTTGACAACTCATCTTATATCTTAATTAGTTTGCCAGTCTACATATTTTCTCTTTTTGGTACAGTAGTTTCCGTGTTGGATTAACCAGAACAATCTTTTAAATGGCTCCACATAAAAATTACCATATGTTGTTGTAGTTGTGGTTGTTTTTGTTGTTGTTGTGTGCCTTCAAGTCACTTCTGATTTATGTCTACCACGCTGAGAGCATGTGACTTACCCAAGATCACCCAGTGGGTTTCATGGCCCAGCTGGGAACTGAACCTTGATCTCCAGAGTTACAAACCACTACATCATGCTGGTTCTCCAACACCATATTTTTTTACCTTTAAAAAACCCATATTTTTTATCTTTAAAAAATCTAGATCAGTTGAATCTGGCTGTCCAACTCTCAATTTATGAGTTAAATAGCTGAGTAATATATGGCTTCTGGTAGCCTATAAATTTATAGAATACCAGAACAGAATTTCTATTTTTGCTCTTTCTTTCTTTCTTTCTTTCTTTCTTTCTTTCTTTCTTTCTGCAGGTTATTGAAATGATACCAGAAATCTAAATGCAGGGACTTCAAACCATTTATCTATACTGAGGATAATGAATTTTAAGAGGTTTAGTAAATAATATAAAGGGTTTTGAAATGGCAAAGATGAAATAGGAATGATTTCATAGTACCCATGAGGTGCTCTATCTATGAGATGAAGCAATATTTCATATGCAAAATATAATTGTTACTTTTTAAAATACAGAAATTTTCTGCTCTTAATAGTGACACAAGGGCTATAAGAGGAATTTTAAGACAGCACTAGTTTTTAACCCTTCATTCTACAGTACTTGTATCCAGGATGATATTTTCGCTTCCTCACAATCCAAATGGAAGAAAGCTGATGTTCCTAATAGTGCACGAAGAAGTCCAAATATCCTGAAGGCACCAGATCCTGTTTGATCTTGGAAGTGAAGCAGGGTCAGGCCTTGGTTTGTACTGGGATGGGTGACTGTCAAGGAATGCCAGGAGCTGAGGGCAGTATATCAGAGGAGGGCAATGGCAAACTACCTCTGAGTATTCCTTGCCCAAGAAGCCCCTATGAAATTTTATGAGGTCGCCATAGGTCAACAGGAGATTTGAAGGCATTTATGCACACACACAGTAGTTGCATGACTCCCTATCCACACTTGTGGTAGAACGGCAAAAGGCACTAAAACACTTGTATGGATTTCCTCTAGGTCTACATGATAATGTTTTCCATACTGGAGAAAAGTTTTACGTTCTGATTTCTGCCTGCCACACAGTTTTTAAAAGACATAGGAATTTTCTCAGTAAAGTAGTGTGTTACTTCTACTGTGCAGTTTGAAGCCAGTTGCCTCTAGACAAGAAGGTTAGCCTGGAAATTAAATTCTGTTTCCTCAGGTTGCAAGCTATCATGATCTTCTATGCAGGCAACCTGAGCTTCAGTTTCAAGTCTTCACCTTTTTCTTGTTCCAGTTATTTGTAGGTAGTCCTCCACAAAAGCAAAGGAACAAAGTATAAATTAGTTCAAACAGGAGGCTAGATATTTGATCCAGGGAAACTTGCTATGTTAGGTTCTGAGGTTTATTCAAGCATAGCCAGTGTTTTGAACCTATATTATCTATAGCAGAGGTGGGCAACTGCTTGGCATCCAAGTTCAGAAATCTGCTGTGGAAACTTCTAGGACATACTTGCAAAATATGCAAAAACAAAAGGAAACAAATTTGGAAGTGGACAGAAACCCATTTCTGGTTTTGGAAAGTCCTTTTAAAAATTAGTTCCAGAAGCAACTGCAACCTTATTAAATTGTAGTTTGTTGATGATTCCAAGAAAAACAACTCAGCTTTTTTATTGTTACACAAAATTTTTGAAGAGTGCAGTCTGAGGAATCTGGAGGGGCTGAGGGCCACATAAACAAAACTGGAGGCCACTGTTAGCCTCAAGGCTGTAATTTGCTCACCCCAATCTAGCAGTATGATTTTGCTGATACCCCAATTTTGCTGTTTTATGAAAGTAAAGTATTTAGGATATAATTATATTGTTGTTGTGGTTGTTATATGCCTTCAATTAATTCCTGGCTTATGGTGACCCTAAGATGATCCTATCATGGGGTTTTCTTGGCAAATTTATTTTGAGAGGGTTTGCCATTGCCATACTCTGAGGCTGAGAGTGTGTGACTTGCTCAAGGTCACCCAGTGGGTTTCATAGCTCAGCAGGGATTCAAACCCTGGTCCCCAGAGTCCAACACTGAAATCACTACACTACACTGTATCTATATGTTCTAGTAAATCAGAGACTTGCATCAGACCAAGGGTTCATTGGTTTCATCCCTGTATTTCCAATAGGTGGCAAACAAAATGTTCCTTAGAAACTCTCAAGGAAAACCTAATCAAGCAGATGGTTGGGGCTCCTCTGTTGAAGGTTGTTTAATTATCACCAATACCAGGAATCCCAGAATTAAAATGTTTCTAAAAATATTAATAACTGTGATTTGTAAATGTTACTGTCTGTATGTTTTGCATTGCATTTCCCTCTGAACTCACTGTTTATTTCTTCCCACTTCAACTATGTGTGTATGTAAATATATGTATGTGTAGTACAGGAGAACACTTATGCATCTGATGAAGTGGACATGAAAGCTTATGCTTATAATCAATGTGTTCACCATCTAGATGCCACTGCATTCTGATGTATTTGCTGCATCTGGTGAAGACAGCGAGATGGAAGCTACGTAGTCTCTGGCTGCATCCGCACTGCAGAAATAATCTGGTTTGACACCATTTTAATAACCTTGGCTCAATACTATGGATTTCTGGGAACTGTAGTTTGTTGTGGCACCAGAGCTCTGCTTTGTGTGTATTTTTTTTCTTTTACTTCTTTTCATATCTCTTCCCAAACCAAAGCCTCACTCAACATTTCAGCTTATGACATGGCTGCGATAGCATCAGTTTCTGCTTCACCATTAGTCATTTCAACAATGGGGTTTGCTGAGGAAAATAGACCACAGAGCTCCTGATAAGAGACAGATAACTTCAATTATTATCCACTTATCTGCCTGAGATCCAGGGAGTGTGGTAACAAACAGAGGGCCAATACATCACCGTGCCTCTCCGCCTGCATTGCTGTTGTATTTGTACAGAGCTCTAGTTTCAGGCTGGAAGAGGGAAAGGAGGCGTTTGTTGAATCCATTCCTGGCTAAAGTGGGGTGCATGGAAAATCCATTTCCACATAAGATGTGACCCATTGTGGAGACAGCTGGAGTGTCAGTTTCATGTCTTGTTCTGTACACTCTGTCTGGGAAGAAGGCTTGTTTACGACACTTACAACAAACATCTTTGCTGATACAATGGAAGAAAGCAGGTAATGTTTGTGTGTGTGCGTGCTTTTTTTTTTTTTAAAGATATGCTTTAGTCATTTTTGACAAGCAAATCAATGTCAGTTGTCAGAAACAGTGCATGCTCTAACAAAGACTGCATCTTTGAAATTAAATCTTGTTTCATTAAATGATACTTATTTCTAAGTAAATATATTTATGCTGTGCAGTCTGAGTGAACACAGATCCCAGATTTATCTCTACTGCCTTTCACAGGATCACTGAATTAAGAGCCACACTCTAATCATCTTTAGTTTATTAGAGTTCTGTATATACTTCCATTGTATTTTGGGATAGTCCTAGTCTCCCTCCCTTTCTGTTTGTGCAGCTGTTCACACATTTGTCCTGCCTTCTAAGGGCCATAAATAAGATACCAATGACAAAAGTCCTTTACCTTTCATAACTGTACAGAAAATGGAATTGTGGCAGAGATTGTCTTTCATGGCACAGCCAACACTGAAAAAGTAAAAAGGAGTTGCATGTGCCAAAAGTTGTTTTCTGTCCTGAACAATGTTAAATATACAGAAGCTGCCTTCTCTGTTCCATCTGATCACTCATTTCCAGAATCAGTCTTGCAATACAGTATAAGACTATCATTTCCCTTTTCAAACGTGAAATCACAAGATGACTGATTCTTACTCTTAAGTTCCATCATTTGAAAAAGGCATTAAGTGTAGTGCTAGATCCATTCACATATTTTATAAAACTCTTGATTGATCCTCTTTCACATTATACTTGTTAAAATCCATGTTTTCAGCCTCTTTAAAAGAAAAGAAAAGAAAAATCAATGGCTATGACATTCTTCTATTTAGATTCTCTATAGAAAAAAAAGTGATATTTCCTTAGCAAATCAATTACTTCTTAATGAAAAACACAATTGTCTTTTCCTTTTCACCTCATTTCAAGGGAAGACTGATCATGAGTCACAGATCTTATATATAAGTATCCACTCAGTACCAATCTACCAGCTTTCAAATTTCCCCTTTGGCCGGCTCGCACTGAATCATTTTGAATCGATTCATTTGTGAATGGAAACCACAAGTGGATTATTTTAGAGAGGAAAAATGTGATCGGAGCAAATGTAATGGGAGAAAATGTGGTCGGGGGAAATGTAGTGGGAACCATGCTCCGTTGTCGAATCGCACACCGATTTATTTGTAAGTGGGAATGGGGCCTATAATAATTAGGCTTAGACAAAACAGTGGATAGCTTGAAGATAGGAGAACATGAACTAAAGAATGAAAAAAAGGAGTGTCCTCTTATTGCAATGTACTAACCTTAGGGTGTCTTTGAAGATTATTCACAAAGCTTAGTTTCCCCAAAGCATAATTGCTAGGTTGCTAGGAGAACCTATTTTCCCAGGTTTAAAACAACTGCATTGCTTGTTACTCTGTTCTTAGGGCAATGCTATGTGTTGAGTTTTATCTTTTAAGTCCCAAGTATGTTAAGAACCTGGGTAACTGAAAAATCACCACCTCTAAACATACCCACTTTTCAGATGTGACATCCAGTCACTTTGACAGTCAGTTCTGAATGTGTGTAAAGGGAAGAAGAGTATTCCTTGCATAAGAAAACCTTATGAATTTCATGACGTCACCATAAATCAACAGGTGACCTGAAGGCAAGTGCACACACATGCAGGGGAACCAAAAGCTGGCCTTACTGTGGGGAAGTGGGGAAATGCCCGGGAATGCTGCTAACACACATTCACAGCAAAAGGAAACCATGACGAGCTGCCAAGAAGCAGTTCCTCAAGCAAGAGTGCCAGAGAGTAGGTCAAGGTGTCCAGTCCAAAGTCAAGGATTCAAATCAGTCAAAGGTCTAGGAAGCCAGGAGTCAGATCCAGCAGCATCCACTAATGAGAACTAATAGACTCTGACAAGAGAGCTCAGCGTTTGCCAGGTGTCTTATATCTAGCTCCCTTATCACAGCTGCTGAGTGGCTAATGAGAGTTTCTCAGCAAGCCTCTTGGAACACCAAAGGCATGCCCTTTCTGATCTACTCTGGATGAAGGTAGGAACCTCAATGCTCTGCTGCTCTATGTCCCCCATATTTGGAACTTCTACTGGGGCAAGGCTGGGCTGCTGAGCCCCAGGCTCCACTGGAGGAGATGCCACATAGCTAGGGTCTCGCTGAGCCAAATCCAGTGAGGCTGGGAGAGCAGAGCTGGGACCTGGCAGGACAGAACTGGAGCCTGGCACAGCCTCAGGTTCCTCCTGTACCTGAGGAGCCGAGTCCTCCTTGTCATCTTCCGAGTCCTCCTCATGGCTGGCCATGACAGGAAGACCCATGCCTCTTTACCTGATGATAAGATTGTCTTGTTGCTTGCTTGTGGAGAGGTTTCGGAGAGGCAGCTAAAACTTTTGTGCCTAAATGCTCATTTAGAGAGGCAGATATCCTCTCTGAAGATATGCTCTTTTAGGTCCTGTCTGCACTGGCCAGAATGCTGCAGGAATAACATGGAGAATCCTGGTCCCAAACCTATCCTGATCCTCACCCATTACATAGGCCCTTCATTCCAATGCTGGGCATTCGTTTGCACATATCCTGCTAAGCTGCCCAGCATGTCTGCTGCTGGCATAGGCCACCTCACTGTGAGATCAGAATAAGGTGCTCATGGCTAGCATGTTTCAGACCTCAGAGCAAGCAACTGGTAGCAATGGCGGATGTGCTGGGTGGCCAAATGGGACATGTTTCAAACAGCCACCTGGCACTGGAATAGAAGTCTCCAGATCTTCCAGGAAGATCCGGAGCAAACAGGGAGGTATTTTAATGTGTGTTAAGAGGAGTATACCTCATTTCTGGTACTGAACAGGCCGGACATCATCCAGTCTGTTCATACCAGAACCAGGGCTTGGACCAGGTGTCGTACGATCTCTCCACAAAGATGTGGAGAGACAATTTTATTTGGTCCATGCCGACAGGGCCTTTAGTCTTCATGCCTCAATCCCATTTCCTTGTTGGTGATATTCCACAAGTCAACACTGGGTGTTCAGTCTGTCATGCACATTAAGAAAACAGCCTACTCCATGTATAGAGATCACCAAAACTCTGCTTTCAGTCCAGTGTAATCTTCTCTTTGCCCAGTCTCCAATCTTGCAAGGAAAAGGGGGGAGAAACATTGGGTCAGTGGTAACAGAGGTTGCAGGTTCATGACTGATATTAACAAATGGGTCTTGATGTGCTCCTCACTGCCTTTACTAGTACACATATAGTGTAGTTCATCATTTCTGCTGTACCTAGGTGGCTAAAGATATAAAATCTATTTTTGCCATGTGTTCATAGGATTGATTCTCTCTGGAATTGGCTTCTTGTAGTATATTGAGATGAACATAAAGAAAGTATGGGTTGTACCATCATTGACTGAAAGGAAACCACCACCTATGTGAAAAATGTAAATCAGATACCAAGTCTCTTCTGAAGTCATGGGCTGTGGCATTTCTCTAAAGAAGAACCAGGCGAACAAATCAGAACGAGGTAAAACCTGTCTTCATAACTGCTATTATGTATGTTTTGGACTGTTTAAATGATCATGCATATCAATATCTGGGCTGTATTGATTATCTCCTGAACTTTTGTACAGACATTTCATATGTGCAATCATGTTGTTGTTGATGATGTTGTTGTTATTTATATAGCGTTGTAGATTTGCACAGCGCTGTACATAAAAACAATAAATATAAAAGAGTAAACCTGCCTATGGCGTACAATCTAAGAAATAGTAGGATAATACATATAAAATACATAGCAATACAGGAAATTATTCAAAAAGACAGGCAACAAAAGAACATCAAATAGCAAGTGACAATCATGCAATGCCTGGGAACGCTTCTCTGAACAGGATGGTCTTCAACTACGTTTGAAGCTGGTTAAAGAAGTTATGGCCCTTGCTTGCGGGGGAAGAAGATTCCAGGAGTGAGGGGCAGCAAGTGAAAAGGGGCGAATCCGGGATGGGGCAGAGGAAATCCTGGGCTGAGACAGCAGACCTTGACTACCAGAACGGAGGGCCCTAGTGGGAAGGTGAGGAGAAAGAAGGTCTGATAAGTAAGGAGGGGCCAGCCCATGGAGGGCTTTAAACGTCGAGAGCAGGAGCTTATACTGAATACGGAAAGGGAGAGGGAGCCAATGAAGGGATGCCAACACAAGAGAGATGTGGTCAGAGCGGTGGGCGGATGTGATAATGTGTGCAGCTGAATGCTGGACAGAAATTAAGGGATGGAGGTGAGAAAGAGGAAGCCCAGCCAAGAGGATGTTACAGTAATCAAGTTGTGAGACCACTAGGGCATGGACCAGAATCCTGGCAGTAGAGGCGGAGAGATATGGTCGGATTTTGGCAATATTGTATAAAAAGAATCTACAAGCCTTAGCTGTGGTCTGGATCTGGGGGATACACGACAGAGAAGAATTAAAGATAAAACCAAGACTGTGGCCTTGCTGGACTGGTTGAATAGAAATGTTGTCCACAGAGACAGAAAAGGAGTGTTGAAGGGTGGACTTAGGAGAAAAGACAAGAAGCTTCGTCTTGGACATGTTGAGCTTCAAACGCTGATGGCGCATCCACTGCGAGACAGCTGTGAGACAAGACGAAACTTGCTGTTCGAGCCTTGGAGAAAGGTCAGGGGTGGAAAGATACAACTGGGTGTCATCGGTGTACAGATGGTAGGAAAAACCAAAAGAGCAAATGAGTTTGCCTATGGAAAGTGTGTAGAGAGAAAACAGAAGGGGACCCAGAACAGAGCCCTGGGGAACTCCAACAGATAAGGAAACAGAGGATGAAGTCTGACCATCTGTGACCACTGCAAAAGATCTGCCAGACAAATAAGATCTAAACCAGTTGAGAACAGAGTCTGAGAACCCCAGGTCAGAAAGTATATCAACTAGAAGACCGTGATCAACGGTGTCGAAGGCTGCAGACAGATCAAGAAGGATGAGAACAGAGTAAAAGCCATTAGCCTTGGCCCGTAAAAGGTCATTTGAGATCTTAGTGAGAGCTGTCTCTGTAGAATGCCTTGGGCGGAAACCAGACTGATAGAGAATGGAGTTGGTTTCAAGAAACTCGAGACAGCGAGAATAAACAACTCATTCCAAAACCTTAGAAAGAAAGGGAAGAAGAGAAATTGGACAATAGCTAGACAAAGAGGAGGGGTCAAGAGAAAGTTTTTTCAGAATTGGGGAAATGAGAGCATGTTTGAAGTCCGAAGGGAAGGAGCCTGTAGAGAGAGAGAGATTGAAGATATGGAGAAGCGAGGGCAGAAAAGAAGGAGCTATATAAATT
>NC_056524.1:86640771-86670551 GCF_019175285.1 Sceloporus undulatus | reverse complement strand
AAGATCTGCCAGACAAATAAGATCTAAACCAGTTGAGAACAGAGTCTGAGAACCCCAGGTCAGAAAGTATATCAACTAGAAGACCATGATCAACGGTGTCAAAGGCTGCAGACAGATCAAGAAGGAGGAGAACAGAGTAAAAGCCATTAGCCTTGGCCTGTAAAAGGTCATTTGAGATCTTAGTGAGAGCTGTCTCTGTAGAATGCCTTGGGCAGAAACCAGACTGAAAGGGATCGAGAATGGAGTTGGCTTCAAGAAACTCGAGACAGTGAGAATAAACAACTCGTTCCAAAACCTGAGAAAGAAAGGGGAGAAGAGAAATCGGACGATAGCTAGACAAAGAGGAGGGGTCAAGAGAAAAAATTTTCAGAATTGGGGAAATGAGAGCATGTTTGAAGTCCGAAGGGAAGGAGCCTGTAGAGAGAGAGAGATTGAAGATATGGAGAAGCGAGGGCAGAAAAGAAGGAGCTATATAAATTAGAAGACGAGTAGGAATTGGGTCAAGAGAGCAGGTTGCAAGTTTGGAAGAGTTCAGAAGTGTGGAGAGTTCATTCAGACAAGCAGGAGGAAACACAGAAAATTTTTGGGGCAAGGGCGATAGAAGATTATGAGCAGAAGAATCGGGAGGGACTATCTCAGAGCGAATGGTGGTAATCTTTGAGATGAAATAATTAGCAAAGTCGTTAGGAGAGAATGATGATGAGACAGGAGGAGAGGGAGGTTTAAGCAAAGTGCTGAAGGTGGAGAACAAACGCTGCAGGCACCTCTCATTGGCAGAGATCAATGATTTGTAATAATTCTGTTTAGCCATAGACAGGGCACGTGAGAAGGAAGAAAGAACAAATGTGTAATGAATAAAATCGGTCCACTGTTTGGACTTTCTCCAAAGACGTTCGGCCGCTCTAGAGCAGGATCAGAGAAACTTAATGATGGGGGTAAGCCAAGGCTGAGGTCTAGTCTTAGAGGAAGAAGTGCGTACAGAGACAGGGGCAAAGCGGTCAAGAGTCGAGGAAAGAGTGGAGTTAAATAAAGACATTGCTGAATCAGCAGAATCCCCAAGATTTAGGGAAGAGAGAGATGAATCCAGGGTCTGACCAAGATGGTTAGACTTAACAGATTGAAGATCACGAAAATAGTGTTGAATAGTATGACGAGGATGTGGAGTATAAGTAAGAGCAAAGGAGATTAAATGATGATCAAATAGTGGAAAGTCAAGTGCCAGGTAGTCAGAAATAATGCAGTTTGCAGCAAGAACTAGGTCAAGACAGTGACCGAGAGAATGAGTTAAAGATTTGGAGTGTGGTTGGAAGTCAAAAGAAGCTAAGACATTGTCAGGTTATTGGAATCATCAACATGGATATTAAAGTCACCTAGGATCAAAGTGGGGACTGAATCTGAAAGAAAAAATGTCAGCCATGATTCAAAGTCTGAGAGGAACTGGGTGGCAGAACCAGGAGGACGATAGATAACTGCAACCCGGAGCTGTAGAGGAGAAAAGAGTCTAATAGGATGAAACACAAAAGAAGAGAAATGATAGCTGGGGGGGAAAGATAGAACTTGAAACTGGCAGAAGTTAGATAGAAAGATACCAACCCCTCCTCCTCGACCCTCAGGGCGGCTTGTGTGGGTGAAGGAGAGACCACCAAAAGAAAGGGCAGCGGGGGTTGCTGTGTCATGGGCTGGGAGCCAGGTTTTGGTGAGAGCAAGGAGATTAAAGGATTTGGAGAGAAAAAGGTCATGAATTGCTGCTGCTTTAGGGGCAGCAGAGCGGCAGTTCCAGAGTGAACAGAGAAATGGAAGCAGGGAGACAGGAAGAGGCCGAATGGGGATCAGGTTAGGAGAAACGTGTGGAGCCATGGGAAGGATAGGATTCACTACTCAGTGATCAACAGGAGAAGGTGTGACAATGGCAGAGAGAGGAAAGAAAAAAGAAAAGCTGTAGCTGGCTCTCTTTCTGAGGTGTTAAAGCAGCTTTGAGGCTATTGCCAACTCAGGCCTTCTGAGGAAGAGTCCAATGCAAGCAGGAGGTGGTCCTGCAGGAGCACAAGGTCTTTCTTGCTCTTACGTCCCCTGTAGAATTCCAAGGCCAGGCGGGAGGGTCTTTAGAGCAGCACAAGGTCTTTTTGCTCTTACGTCCCCTGTAGAATTCCAAGGGCAATACTATATTGCCAAACTATAAAACTAATGAACGCAAACACCACTTTTTTAGTCTTATTGTGCATGATTAAGAGATTTAAACAAAAAAACTATTACGATAACAATATTAGAGGTCTTTAAACAGAGGTTGGATGGCCATTTGTCGGGAATGCTTTGATTTAGATTTCTTGCATGGCAGAATGGGGTTAGACTTGATGGCCCTTGTGGTCACTTCCAACTCTATGATTCTATAACTTTTGTAATACTGTATTCCTTAATTTGGAAGATTTCACAGTAGTCCATCTCAGCTGCTATTAATGGATTAAAAAGAAGGAAGCAATGGGCTGGATGAGATCAAATACTGTAGAAGCTTAATTGAGACAAGACAGAGGTGCTTCTGATCAACAGAAAAGCAGATCAGGGAATAGGGATTTATCCCATGCTAGATAGTGTTACACTCTTCCTGCCCTGAAGATGCATGTTTACAGTTCAGGCTTCTACTGAGTTTATTGCTGAGCCTAGAAGCTTGGATTTCTGTAGTGGCCTGGAGTCCATTTGTACATTTAAAACTTGTAGATCAGTTGTGCCCATTCCCAGTGATGTCTAATCTGGTCATGGTGACACCTGCTTTACTTAAATCCTATTTGGATTACTGTAACACACTTTGTGTGGAGCTGCCTTTGAAGAGGATACAGAAAGATCAGCTGTTCCAAATATTTGCAGCAAGTTGACTGGAGCTGGTTGCAAGGAGCACCCAATTCCCTTGTTATAACAGCTCCACATCTTACAGTCTGTTTCCAGGCTCAATCAAAGAAGTGTTTATGATGTATAAAACCCCATATAGCAGGAGTCCTGTTGTTGTTGTTGTTGTTGTTGTTGTTGTGCTTTCAAGTAATTTCCAATTTGTGTTGCTGCTGTGTGCCTTCAAGTATGGTGACCCTAAAGTGACCCTATCACAGGGTTTTCTTGGCAAGATTTGTTCAGAGGGGGTTTGCCTTTGCCTGCTTCTGAGGAACAAGGAAGGCATCATCATCATCACTGGGGAGTATTTTTATTGAAGCCACCCAAATGTTGCAATTCTATATACCGTACATCTATCTTGGAGTAACAGGAAGACTCAGTGTACAGAGACACAGCATACAATAATTTCCTTTTAGTGCTGGCCAAATTTTTGGGTGGGTTATTCTCTTTTTATTTGCAAGATGGAAGAGACTGGATCATACTCAGATCAGTCTGAATGTTAAATTTTCTAGTCTTCAGGTGAGCTCACTTGTACATCGTGGCATTGTTCTAGTGGGACATATTGGAAGAAATGGCATTTAAGAATACTGCTGCCTCTTCTAACCTCAATTAAACATTTTTTGGGGGGCGGGGGAGACACTTCCTTCCCATGAAACTTCCTGAGATTTCATCCCACATAATTTGTTATTATCGATACACCCCAAACCCAAACAGCATAGCAGTGCTTTCAAAACCTAGCAGGAGAGGTATGTTTGTTTTTTGTGTAGAAAATACAAGTAGCTGTTTGCTGAAAGATTATGGAAATGATGGAACGATGTGCAGAATGTGCTGAAAAAACTCTCTGGTCACAAAGGAAGGTCAGTTTAAGGTGAGGTGAGCAGATCTGAGGAAGGAATAGAGTTATACTGGCAACTGGATCAAGGGACAGGCCAATTGATCATAGCAGTAGGTGTCAAGCCTCAAGGTTCTACTTCCCTTAATCATCAGATATCTTGGACAACGCTTGGAAATTTTCTTAGAACTCAACATTCAAATATTTAGATTAACTGTTAAAGTTCAACAGTGCCTGTTCACTAATATATTTTCCCCATACCTCTTCTGAAATGCCTTTTTTGCTATTCTGGCACAGCAAACAGATTCTGGAAATATAGACTATTCCCTTTGGAATTAAGTCATTGACCAAGGTCTCCTGAGCCTTCATTAATTGTATTTAAAATGACAAAGCAGCACTTCTACTTGAGTGAGAATTGAAATAATGAAGTCAATAGTTATAGGAAGGACAATGTTCCAAGAGAAGCACATCCCTCTGTCAGGGCTATCATCTTAAAAACAGGTTACTACTTGTTTAATAACACAGGGTATGTATACTGTTCAACACCTTATTTTAGCCCACACAATAACAACTCCCACGGTATGTCTAGTGTTGGGTCTAATTTCTGTTGTGACATGTTTACTGAGTATTCACTAATGTAAATCAGAAGCACTTGTTTAACTACTATGGCTGCATACATTTCAAACATTTTAAAATCTGTAAAACTTAAAACATACGTGGATAAAATAAAAAAAATCATACTTTGGAGGTCCTGTGTAATAATGATGTTTGCAATAATTTGTCTGCTAAATACTAATTTATTATTTTTTTTATTCTGCACCATTGAATCAGTCTTTAAGCACTATTTGTTTTGAGAGTTCAAAATGGCTTTCCTCCAGGCAAGTTGTAGTTGTGACCCAAATATCCAGAAAATACTTTTTAAAGATGTGTAGAGAGAGATGTGAAGGTGTGATGAATCACATTAATAATAATAATAATAATAATAATAATTTGTTTTATTTATATACCACTATTCCAAAGATCATAGCGGTGAACAGCAAGTAAGCTAATAAGCAAGTAAGCTAATTTGCCCCCAACAGTCTGGGTACTCATTTTAGCGACCTCAGAAGGATGCAAGCCTGAGTCGAGCTTGGGCCCTTTTGCTGGTCTTGAACTCGCAACCTTGTGGTTTTGAGTTAATGGCTGCAGTACAGGCATTTAACCACTGCGCCACCAGGGCTCCACATTAGGTTTTAACCTATTTGAATTCCACTTCTATCATTTGAAGTGCTACTTAAGTATTTAAATATTTGTATCCTCTCCTATCTCTAAACGTATCAGGGAAATGTAGAATAAAATCAATGTGACCCTTGTGTCATCTCAGCTTGGAAAGCATATTCAGTTTTTTGAATACTGTATCAGAAACAGCATTACATACAGAGATCTTCACAGCGAGCAGTAGGTACAGTAACATCTTATTTTAAAAACATAAAACTTCAATAAATAGGCCCAGGATTGTCCTTGGCCTGCAAGGAAACCTCAGCTGCTCTTGCTGGGTTCTGCCCCAGAATGAAAGCACTCTCCTCTGTTAAATCCATGAAGCCTGCTGATAGTGCATAGGTCTTCTGGGTCTGCCTCTTAACAAAGCAATACATAACTCAACTCTGCCCAGCCAGCTGGGCAGAGGAGCTGAGCCAGCCAAGCAGCAGCCTTTCTTCTCCCCAAACTCCACCAGGGGCCAAAGGAAGGCAGCAGAGGTGGGGCAGCAGCTAGAGGGCGTGGCCAGGAGTGGTGAGCTACTAAAGCCACTCCCCCAGCCCTCAAGAAGACCAGCCAGCTGGGCAGAGGAGTTGAGCCAGCCAAGCAGCAGCCTGCGCCTGAGGACCTCCAGGGCCCTATAAGAACTTTGGCCCCGTGCCCACGCGGTGCTGCCAGGGGGAAGGGAAGCCGGTGGGAGCGGCAACCCTTTAAAAACCGGCCCGCCGGCTCCTGGGAAGACGCCTGTGCCTGAGGACCTCCAGGGCCTTACTAGAACTTTGGCCCTGCGCCCACACGGCACTGCCAGGAGGAAGGGAAGCTGGTGGGAGCAGCAACCCCCCGCCTGGGGGAAGGCGGAGAGAGGGGCCTGTCGGTGGCAGGGACACGCTTAAAGCCAGCTCGCTGGACTCCTCCTTTGTCCCGCCCCGTTTGTGTGCCTCGGAGGACTGGTGCAGCTGTGTTGCTGTTTGCCAGGCGGCTCTCTGGGTTCGGGTGTAAGTCTGCGCATCTGCGCACCAGCCCAAGGAAGCCGCCTTCATACTTTTGCCATCTTTGCAACAGCGCAGTTGCCTCTGAAGGGCATTAGGGGAGGGAGTTTGCTAGCTGTGTCGGAGCAGAGGAATGATTGAGCAGTATCTATTCCCTGCTACCGGGTTGCTTGGGGGGGATGTCTTTGGGTGTAGGAAGCTTGCAGTCAGGGGAGATGTTGGGTGATGGTTTTGAGGTGAGTGGGGCTCCAATTGGAGTTGTGTGGGGCAGGGGGAGATATAGCGGTAGGAGAGTGGTGTCAGTTCGGAAGGGAAGGAGAGATCGATGCTTAATATCTATCTCTCCTTCCATCCACTCTCCTAACCAAAGAGATCTGAGGGTCAGCCCAACCATACCACAAACCCTGTCTCTGCTCCTGTGCAATGCCAGGTCCGTAAAAAACAAGACCCACATAATCTACGATCTATTGAAAGACAAGAGCTGTGACCTGGCTTGCATTACTGAGACCTGGCTTGGGCCTGAAAGCAAAGCTGTGTGGGCTCAGGCCCTGCCTGCCAGGTACTCAGTTAAGGACCAGACCAGGTTAGGTGGGCGGGGGGGGGGTGTTGCCTTGATTCATAAGAACACCCTTTCCTTAACCAGGAACCATGTCCGGCAAACTATCCATATCGAGTGTATTTACCTGACCCTGAAGGCCAGAGATAGTTTAGGGATTCTGTTGGTATACCGGCCACCCCGTGCGCTAACAGACTCCCTGGCTGAGCTGACACAGCTGGTCTCGGAGCTGGTGTTGGAGTCCCCTAGGCTTCTTGTCCTGGGGGACCTCAACATCCCTTTCGAGGCCAGCCACAGTCCAACCAGTGCAGCTCGGGAGTTCATGGCTACCATGACTGCCATGGGCCTATCTCAATTAGTCTCAGGGCCCACACATTCTGCTGGTAATATGCTTGATATGGTCTTTTGCACGGACATGGAGATTCCGTGGGCGGAAGTAACTAATATTTCCGCCCTGTCATGAATGGACCATTTCCTGGTTGAGGAATCTACCCAACTTCCCCCCGGGGGTGGCGGACCTACTAGAATGGTCCACCCTCGAAGGCTGATGGAACCCAAAAGGTTCCAAGAAGCCCTAGAGGGGTATTTGGTTGGCACTGACAGCGATTCTGTTGATGCCCTGACAAACATCTGGGATACTAATCTCTCCAGGGCTATACACAGCATCGCTCTCAAGGGTCCTCTCAGGCTTGCTTCCAAAAAACAGCCCTGGTACACAGAAGATCTCCGGGCAAGGAAGCAGGTTCTGCGATGACTAGAGCGCAAATGGCGAAGACACCAGGACTTAGCCAACAAGGCACTCCTAGATTCTCTTTTGGGGGACTATGGAGTGGCGATAACCGCAGCAAAGAATTCGTTCTTTTCTGCGCGTATCGCGTCCGCGGAGTCGCGTCCGGCAGAGCTGTTCAGGGTAGTGAGGGAGCTTACTCACCTACCCTCCTCCCTGAACTCTATTCTGGAACCATCCAAAGCCTGCTGTGACGAATTTAACAACTTCTTTGTGGATAAAACCTCTCGGATAAGGGCTGATCTCGACGCCATTATTTCTACAGAATCCAGAATAGAGGTCTCCAGAGCTTCCGTGGACTCTATTGTACTGGATCAGTTTGAGTCCGTGAGTACTGAGGAAGTGGACAAGATCCTTAGAAGTGTTAGGAAGACAACCTGCTCTCTCGATCCCTGTCCCTCTTGGCTAGCAGCTCAGGGGGGTGAGGCTGTAACTACTATGTTGCGCCGCATAATTAATACATCTTTTAGGGATGGGTGCTTTCCATCCAGCTTAAAATTGGCCATTGTAAAACCGCTGATAAAAAAGCCCTCCCTAGACCCCCTGATTCACAATAATTATCGGCCTATCTCTCTGCTGCCATTCTTGGGGAAGGTGATCGAGAGGGCGGTTGCCATTCAGCTTCAATCGGTCTTGGATGATACTGAGTTTCTAGACCCATTTCAAACTGGCTTTTGGGCGGGCTATGGAGTTGAGACTGCCATGGTCACCTTGGTCGATGATCTCCGTCTGGGCATGGACAGGGGAAGCGTGTCCCTGTTAGTGCTCTTAGACATCTCAGCGGCTTTCGATACCATCGACCATGGTATCCTTCTGGAACGCCTGAGAGAGTTGGGAATCGGGGGCACTGCGCTCCAGTGGTTCCGTTCCTACCTCTCGGGCAGATTCCAGATGGTGCAGCTGGGGGACGTATGCTTCGATAAGAGGGCACTTACATCTGGTGTCCCTCAAGGAGCCATTCTGTCCCCCATGCTATTTAACATTTACATGAAACTGCTGGGAGAGATCAGCCGGAGACACAGGGCGAGGTGTTATCAGTACGCTGATGACACCCAAATATGTTTCTCTGTGTCTCCGACTGATGCAGTGACCAGGGATGGCATCTCTCCTCTAGATGCCTGTCTGGAGTCAGTCATGGGCTGGATGAAGGAAAACAGACTCAGACTGAATCCAGAGAAAACGGAAGTACTTGTGATAGGTTCCCCGGGTCCAGGTTTGGAGATTTGTCCACCTGTCCTGAACGGGGTCACGCTTCCCCTGAAGGACTCTGTTCGCAGTCTGGGGGTGCTCTTGGACTCGTCACTCCACCTTACATCTCAGGTGGATGCGACGGTCAGGAGTACCTGTTATCAGTTTCGGCTGATACGCCAGCTGCGACCCTACCTGGGCCGGCGGGACCTTGAAACGGTGGTACACGCTCTGGTAACCTCTCGGTTGGATTTCTGTAATGCGCTCTACATGGGCCAACCCTTGTACCAAACCCGGAAGCTACAATTGGTTCAGAATATGGCAGCGAGGCTGGTCACTGGATGTTCCAGGTCCAGCCATATAACACCTGTTCTGCGAGATCTACACTGGCTGCCTATTCACTTCTGGGCACAATACAAGGTGTTGGTTATAACCTATAAATCCCTAAATGGCTTGGGCCCAGGGTACTTGGAGGACCGCCTCTCCCCATATAGTCCACCCCGCACACTCAGGTCAACCGGGAAGCAATTTCTGAGGGACCCTCGAACTGCACAGAGGGCGGTGTTTATCTCAGCTCCCAGTTATGGAATTGCTTCCCAAAGAGCTCCGCTGACCCCCGACCCTCGACCAATTCAGGAAGAGATTGCAAACCTTCTCTTCGAACAAGCTTTCCCCCAGTTTGTAATCGCCTTTTCTTCTTCTCTCCTTCTTTCTCCCCCCACTTTTGCACCTGCACTTTGCCTAGTTTTTGTAAGGTTTTTATCTGTGTTTTTAATTCCTTGTTTTAATCTCTGATTTTGTTTTATATTGTATTGTTGATATTTACGTTTGTTGTTCTATGATGTGTAACCCGCCTGGATCTCAGGAAAGGCGGGCTAGAAATAACGATTTATTATTATTATTTAACTTTATGAGAGACTGGTGAAATTAAACATGTTTCTTGACTTGACAGGAAGGGAAAAAACATTTTATCTTTCTATTGCTCATGCAAGGAGGAGTCGAGAGATTCTCCCGTACTTTATCTTCTCCTAAGATAACAGTGAGAGTCAGCATGGTGTAGTGGTTTGAGTGTTGGACTATGTCTCTGGAGACCAGGGTTTGAATCCCCACTCAGCTATGAAAACTCACTGGGTAACACTTTTTCAGCCTCAGAGGAAAGCAAAGGGAAAACCTCTCAGAACTAATATTGCCAAGAAAACCACGTGAGAGGTTCACCTTTGGGTGACCATAGGTCAGAAACAACTTGAAATCATACAACAACAACAAAGATAACAGTCCCTTCCTAATCTTGTTCTTTCCCAGTTGTGGATTTTACTGAAAATCAAGGCCTGAATAAAACAGGACTAATGTGGTAACAGTGCAAAATTTCCAAGACATTTGGTCTGTGACTGATTTTTCTCCTAACAGAGTTTATGTGTGCTGTCTTGAAAAATCACATAAAAATCAAATATACCAATCTCGGTGGGGTGTATTTCATCTTTCAAAAGCATGAGGCAACAGTCCACATGACCCAGTTTACATACACAATACACTGAAAGCCAGGTTCTTTGGACCTTTAGATGTAGTATTGCCCTACAATAAGTGAGCAAGCCATGATTACCTTCTCAGATTGTCTGAAAATACAGGCTTTGTGTAAATACTGTATAGGTAGTTTGAAAAATGTACAACATATATACAAGCTCCAACAGAATCCTAAAATCTGCACAATGAGTTGTAAATAATAACTTTTTTCTTTCCGGCCACTGTATGTTTTGTCAGCCATCAAAGCAGCTGTCCTCATCCAAAGGTGGTATCGGTCATACATGGCTCGAATGGAGCTGAAGCGGCAATATGCCCTTAGCATCTTTCAGTCAATTGAATATGCAGAAGAACAAGCACAGCTACAGGTATGACTTCTGTGAAATTTCTTTGACACAAACCACCAGCAAATCTGAATAAGCTGAGTTTACGAATGATATTCTTCATGCATAATGTAGTTTGTATGTTTGTTTTCTCTTTCATGGATGATATTTAAAATTTAATCTTAAATTTTAGTGTATATAAAGCTGGTCTAAGATGTCTTCCTGAGAGCCGAAAAACAGTGCCCCTTCCTACCTGAGTCAAGGTGCATAGTCACTACATCAAAATGAGGTTTTGTCCTCCCAGGAAAGAATTCTGCCCCCATTAAATTTTTGTGTGGCGTAGTAGTGTAAATATTGAACTCAGGAGACCAGGGTTCAAAACCATGCTCAGCCATGAAAACTCATTGGGTGACCTTAGAGAGGTCACATTTTCTCAGCCTCAGAGGAAGGCAAAGGCAAACCAACTGTGAACAAATCTTGCCAAGAAAACCCCATGGTAGTTTGGAAATGACTTGAAGGTACGCAACAACAATAACGACCCAAAATTCTAGCATTGCAGAAAGTAAGACACTGAAAATCACTTGCACCTAGAACTCTTATATTTGCTGTGTTCTCATTCCTAGCCAGATCAGGGCCATGGCAACCTCATGCCGTGGCCCCGATCCAGCCTTTCTAGGGCACCAAAAGAAGCTCCAAAAAAGCAGCTTCTTTTTGCATTCTTGAAAGGGCACCATAGCTGCAGCTATATGGCACTCTTTTAGCGCTGCGTTATCTGGGCGCAGCACCAGAGGTGCAACATGACACCGTGCACTATGTGGAGTGGCGCATGGCATCAGGGCGCCCTGGGGTGGGTGGAGTCAGGCATGCGTCATGAGGCCGCTATGCTCTAACTCTGCCCCCATGCCAGCCTTTCAAGTCGGTCTGTAAAGGCCGTTTGCCTGCCTCCCCCCCTTGCTTTGGATGCTTAAACTATATTTCTAAAAACTCAATTGAAGTTTTAAGTTACAACAATGCTAGAAATTTGAGGAATAAAGAAAAATATGGGGGGGGGGCAGAATTCTTATTTGGGGCAGCAAAACTTTCATTTTTGCCCCCACCTATAGCTACATTCCCGGATGACAACTGACACTGAAAATCTCATTAGCACCTCTCCCTCTCCCTTGCTTTAGAAATGCAATAATAACAGATAAACGCCAGTTTGATTCCCTTCCATGTCACCCCAAACCTGTTGTCCAATACAACCATCTCACTCCACCCAATGGCAGCTGGTGGCTTCCATGTTGATAGAATAGTGAATTCATTCCAGGTGTTAGTCTGAACTTGAAAAGGGGCATTTACTTATTTTACATTGCATCAGGCTTTTGGAATGGGACTTCAGCTTGATTCCATTTTGTGTTTGAAGGCCTTTTTATGTAGTAAATTCGATTAATTTTGTGTCATTACATATGCTTTATCCTACTTATTAGTGAAATAGTGTCTATGCAAGCAGTAACTTTTCACCTTTCTGTTTTATGAAGAAGTAAGTGCTTCAGCACTTGCACAGAATAGCCTGTGTATGGAAGGGAAATCTTCATCTTCTTCTAAATGGGCACTTTCAGCAAGAATTTTGCCCAGCGTTACAGTGGCACAATTCAAAAGGCATTACAAATGGGGGATATGCAAGAAATTAGAAGCATTTCAATTTTTCAACTAAAAGATATGTTTTGTTATTCAGCTGTCCAACTTCTTCACATTCATGCTGGACCATTTTACTCAAGCAAATGAGTCCAATCCAGGTGAGGCTGAGATATTATATTTGATAGACTGGTTTAATAATTTTTTCCCAAATGATTGCAGGTGTGCATTTTGTCTACAGAAACCACTATACAGCTATACAGTTATGTGTCTGCAAATAGAATTTCCTGTGCATGCATTTATAGCCATTCAAGGAACTACATGCTGAAATACCAGTGTATTTCCTAAGACTGAAAATCAAAGAGCGGGTGGGTGCAGTCTGCTCCCCGGCTGCATGACATCCTCCTCCCCACAAAGTAATAATAAAAGAGGATGCCTCTGTTTTTGTGGAAGCTATGACTCATTGAGAGATTGGGTTAGTTGGCTCAAAATTTGACAAAGTGTTCTTAGTTGTCTCCCACATTGCAGTGGTGAATTTAAGTCAAAATTCATAATAAGGAACTTTATAAGCAAAAAGGAATTTTTAAAAAGGCTGAAAAACAAGAGAGTGTTCCTTGAGGCACTCATTGCTGCTAAGATTCCTGAGGTTTATAAAAAGATCTAGAAAGTAGGTGAAGGCTGTGGCAATTTTAGTAAGATTCCTGATTTTTTTTTTTTAAAGGTGGGAATGGGAAAAAAGACAGTCCCAAGGCACTTCTGAGATTTTTCTGACTTATATCTTAATGTTAACACTGGATTTAATACTTAATACTGGGCAGACTAAGGATACTATGTGCCTCGTAGTGGAGAATTGAGACCAGACCAAGACTTCTTACTCACGAGGATGCATGAGAATGGGGATTTAAACTGGTTTCACTGTACATTGTCCATTCCCAGTGAAAGGAACAATGTACATTCCCAATGAAAGGAAGACTTCTTGCTCATGAGGAGGCAGGAGAAGGGGGATTTAACTGCACACACCCCATTCCCAATGAAGGCAAGACTACTTACTTACTTAATCTTGGATAACTGACCAATAAACAGAATTGTAGTGCAATAAAATACATTGCCAACCTGTTATCAGTTTGCAATTGCTTGATAATGTGAAAAGAATTGTTGTTCTTTCTATGTTTAAAAAGCCACAACACCACCAGGAGGGAAGCTTCTTGCGATAATCTCCTTTGAAACACCATAAATTAAATATGAATCCAATATTCATGTTTTTACAGTGACAAAAAACAGCTAATGCAATTCTAGGCTGCCTAATCATACTGCATGTTAGATGATGTTTTTATTGTCCTGAATTGTATTTTTAAATGATGATATTTTATTGTAATCTAGATGTTATTGTGGTTTTATGCTTGTAATCCCGCTTCAATCCATTGGGAGAGGTGGGAAATAGAAATAAAATTATTATTATTATTATTATTATTATTATTATTATTATTATAAATGTTCTACAGTCCTTCCTTCTCTTACGTGGGAGATCCATTCCGGACCCCCCCCCCCATCACATAAGGGGAAAACTGCGTATGCTCACACCCATTAAAAACAATGTGGCACGTGCATGTGGCTAAAAGCCATGGAAGGGGAGCCCGCATTTGGCATGGGGTGACTGTATCTAGATCAAGTACAAAGATCAAGTTCTGCTTTAGTAGGGAGATGGAAAGAAGGTGAGAGGAGAGGGAGGGAAGGAGGGAGGGGGGGGAAGAAATTAGAAAGATGGTAAAAAGGATAAGAGGAGGGAAAGGATAGGAGGGGTTAGAAAATGAATGGAAGGTGAATAAGAAGAAAGGGGAAATGTTAGTAGGAAAGATTAGATATAAGGAGGAGAGGAAGTTATAAGAAAAGAGATTCAAACTAAACATTAGGAATAACTTTTTAATGTAAAGAGCTGTTTGTTAGTGAAATGGGCAATTTCTAGAGCACTGATGAGTAAAAAAGAAATGAGAATAGATGAAGCTCACTTACTACCCATTTACTTGCTGGATTGTGCTAAGTGAAATTCTTTTCAGGTAGTCCTCCCATGGTGGAAAGTTTAGGACCAAATTATTGTGCGCTGAAAATTTAGTTGTCAACTAAACTGCATCCACACTGCAGGATTAATGCAGTTTGACACCACTTTGACTGCCATGTCTCAATGCAATGGAATTCTGGGTTCTGCTGTTTTGGGAAATATTTAGCTTTCTTTGTCTGAAAGCTCCAGAACCATAACAAACTACAAAGCCCAGGATTTCACAGGATGGAGTCATGACAGTTAAAGAGATGTCAAACTGCATTAATTCTGCAGTGTAGTAGCAGCCAAAGTGTTTATAACTTGCTTTTCTGCTTCTTTTATAGAAATCAGCTCTCACTTTGTCTCCATTATGGGCAATTACAGCACGGCAGGCTCAGATCCTGCCATGACAGAGTATGAGAGGACTATAGAGGTGCCCACCTCTTACTATGGTCCTCGCCTGTGTTTTCCCCTCACTGTTGCTGACACTCATGTGCTGCTTCAGGCTTTCAAGCATCGTCAGGTGAGTTCTGACTATTAAATTAACAGTACTATATTTTATATTTACATATATCTATAAATTGTCCATGTAATCATAAGGACATGATAAATGTGATTAAGAAAGAAGAGTATAGAAATTGAAAGAGTGTGTTATGGGGGAAAGAATTGTAATTAACATCTTCAAAGAAATGAATTATTTGGCTTTTATTTTTAAAAAATATTTATAATATGTTTAAGAAGAAAGAAAAGACATCATTTTCTCAATAAACTATATACATGCACTCTATGCATAGGACAATTTGCTTTCACTCTACAAAAAATGCCATTTTATAATGGCTAGGCCCCATCATCACTCTTTGGAGAAAAGTAAATACTTTTTCAACTCTTTGGAAGAAGATTTCGCCAAGGACTTAACCAAAGCTTCATGTAGTATCAGGAAAGAATGTAACTTCTAATATTGCTTAATCTTTCTATGCTACATTTTAAAAAATAGATTATGATCTTCATAAATGTAACTGTTAGTAGAAGATATATCTATTCTGTTCACCAAGTCAAAAGAAAAGATGGATCCTTGAAAATACATACACTCATACACATTATAGTAAAAATTACACAATTTTCCCTATGGTATCAATATTTTTATATGAAGAAAACTCTGCATTTCTAATGGATTGCAATAATATGGCATGTTTCTTCTCTTTTAAATGTTGGTCTCTTTGAAATTAATATAAGATCATTAAAGTCTCTCAAGTACTTACCTGCATTTAAAAAAAATATCAATAAATGGGTGCCATTTCTCAATAAAGGAGTCTTGGTTTGTATTGAGAGGACCACCAGAATCCCACCAAGATATTTAGAAAGATGTTATATACTCGAAGACTTCATGGAAACATTATTAGAAACTCCACAACCATTTTTCAAAATCAGATGATGTAATATCCGTAAGATGTATGAGAAAGAAATAGTTTTAATAATCACATCTTGATTTTACTGGTACTTGCTAGTATCCCGTTTGTATTCTGCTCCTTATTTAGGTATTCTGAACCATTTTGTTTGTTAATCTATAGATTTTAATCTTAGCAGGATTTTAATTTTAATAAAAAAATTTAAAATCATTAAAGTCTCCTGTTTGTATATATTTAAAGTTCATAAAAACATTATTTTAAACATTCAGATGCTTAAAATACAGGATATTGATACTGGCTCACTTGTGTGGGATGACTGCAAAATGGTCAGAAGTGGGGTGCATATAACTTTCCAGCATATTCCGTTAGCCCTAGCCATCATAACTGATGGTGAAGAATGATGGAATCTGCAATCCAGCTATATCAGCCAGCTGCAGATTCCTGCATCCCTGTCATATGAGTTAAACCAGCCTTATCCATCCCAGCCCAAGATATGTTGAACTACATCTCCACCATCCAAATGTCCAGTACCATGATAGAAATATGACATACCTTGGAAGGTGGCAAGATAGAGGAAGCTTCTTTAGGGATTTTTTGCCAAAGGCAGCCTATAATCTCTTGTTTCTGTCTCCATGCCTGTTTCTATACAGCATCTTCATGCTCGATATGTGCTCCAACTGTTGCATGAGACCAGAAAGGTCCTTCAGCAGATGCCAAACATCACTCATCTGTCAACCTCTTATGCCAAGGAAATCACTATCTGTGGTAAGTTATGAGTGCCCTTTATAAGAGAGACATGGCATCAAAGTGACATCTAGTTTGAATTTTGAATTTGCAAAATAGTATTTTTTATGGTAGCTGATGCCTTTGAAATGTTAGCATCTCTCCCCATTCCATCCCATCCTTCCTGTCTTTCCTTTATTATAATTATTATTTTTTAACTTTAAAAAAAAGACTGATGAGTCATCTGCTGGCAAATATTTTAAGTATGCCAAATGCTTCCTCCCACTTCTTTTCTGTCTGATTTACTCAGTGAATCAGTGATTAAACCAGGCAAATTTTTAAGAAAAGAGCTGCCTTTCCATCTGTAAAATGCTACTTTGTGTGGTAAATAATTTCTTTCACCTCTAGCCTTCCCCCAAGTACAAACAAATGCTTCCTGAATGTGATCATGGTGGTAGAAACTGGTGTTGAATTATACTTGTTCTGAGGCCATTAAAAATATCCCTCCATAATAAGAATTAATATATCAGTGGCAAGTTAGTGCCGTTTTCAGGGTTTTTTTTAAATTTATGAAATGCAATTCAACATGCAAAATACCAGTGCCGATGCACAAATTTGGATGATGGGCTGCCTTTGTTATAAAGGTTATGAAATGTTTGTTTCAGAGCTTGACAGTTTACTTTTAAAATAATTGATTACCGTTATCATTCTAAGCCAAATGCAAAGGAACACTTTGCTTTCCCATTCCTCAAAAGTAACTGATTATTTAATTATAAAGTAACTATAGTTTCATATTAGAAATCTGAATGCTATAAGCTATATTGTAAATCATACTGCTCTGACAACAAAGCTTAAGGCAGCTTTGCAAACCACACCAGCCAGCACTTGAACAATGTTCCTCCTCTGCCATTTAGTGAAGCCAAATACCGGTACCTTTAACCATAGAAGTAAGCAAAAGTTATTGTTATACTACAAGGGGGTGAACCATCTCATTAAGTTATAATTGTAATGTACATTCAATGTTGTTACTGGGGTGGGGGGGGGGGGGGGGGAGAGACTAATTCCAAATAACTAGTTATTTGTAAGTACTTTATTCCAAGCTTTAAATTTAAAATTCCAGTTTGTTCTGAAGGAGGGAGGAATATTATTTTGTCTGTTGCTGTGGCATTTAGGATTTTTAAAAAAATGAAAAGTAGTATGAAATGTTCTTAAATAAACAATAGATCATAACAGAAGGATGTATAGATTTGGAGTAGAGATAAGCTGTGGGCAGCAGGAACCAAACATTAAAGTGCAGAATCTCTCCTGTGCCACTGTTGAAAACACATTGACTGAGATTTAGAGATCTCTTGCAGCCCGATTTTTGTGCCCGGGGTCTACCTGTTCCTCCTCCTTCTATCTAGTCAGATAAAGATATAAGCATTCCTTTCTACCTGCAGTGGAGATTGTAACAATACCAGGGCCTTCGGCTGAACTGCCCTTGATTTCACTGTTATAAATTATGGATGAGAGGGTGATACTTCTGGGTTTCCTGGAGGAGGTTGGCCAGCATGGCAGAATAAATATTGCATTAGTAACTCTGATGTTTAGTGCTATATCTGCAAATCAATGAACCAGCTAGAAAATGGAATTAATTGTATTGCTGCAGGTCTAGGGTGATACCACATTTTAATATAAGCTGCTTTAAGATTCAGTACAGTAGTGAATAAGGATCTTGCATTTATACTTTTATGCAGCTCAGTCAGTTCTGGTAAGTGAGTGATGGCTATGCGTACAAAACATCATGATAACTTCCAAAAACTATGAATCCCTTGATTTGAAAGTTCTCAGAGACACTCACCAGAACTGACTGAATTGCATGTGTTTTCAAATTAATGTATGTGTATCCTTCAACTGCTACCCTCATTTGCACAATTGAAAGAGAGATTTCCTGCCCCATGTTAGATGGCATTACAGTTACTCTCAGATGTCTTTTCAAATCAAAGTATATATAATCCTTCAATTGGTTTCCTCATTTGCACAATTGGAAGAGCATCTAAGAGAGATTGCAACCTGTTCTTCAAGAAAATAATGGTTTTTGCAGCCAGCCATGTGATTAGTGACAGATGAAAGTGCCATTTTTACTGAAGTTCAGGCCAAAATGTTGATTACCTCTAAACCAGCTGTATCTCACTTCCTGAAAACTCTTTTCAACTCTCTCATTGAGATGTGCATTTAAATAGTCACTCAGAGAGAGTTTTTGTCTTAGTTCTGCGATGACTCTTTGGTGTAGTGAAGATGGGGATAAGCATATATCGGGGACTATGTTCCCAGACTTACTGTGGATACATGAAACCACAGATAATAGTGAACCCTGTTGAAATGAATGATTTCTGGCTCAGCTTTTGTGAGCTATTTAGCTTCTCTGTCAGAGAGCTCTGGGACTAAAACAAACATCAAATGCCAGAATCCCATAGCATTGAGCCATGGCAGTTAAAGTGGTGTCAAACTACATTATTTCTGCAGTGCAGATTAAACCCCAGTATTCCTTAAGATGGAGCAGTAGCAGTTGAAGTAGTATCAGATCATAGGGATCAAAATGAAAGTTGAATGTGCAAATTTTGAATATTACAAAGCCTCTTTCCCCGTGTGAAGTCAAAGGCTTTCATGGCAGAATCCACAGTTTTTGTGGGGTTTTCAGGCTATATGGCCATGTTCTGGAAGAGTTTATTCCTGAAGTTTCACCAGCATCTGTGGCTGGCATCTTCTGATAATGCATTGTCCCACTATGCTCTCATTAATACCTCCATTGCTTCCATTACTCCCCTTGCACTTTTATGTGGCTGCAACAGCCCAGTTCCTGCTGCTGTTATTTGATTGTAATATATATCTGCATGCCTACACAAAATGTATATTTTTAATGTTGAAAAATGAGAACTGGAGAAGATATAAACATTAGGTAAGATTGAAAAATGATCTCCCAGGTGAGTTGATTTGGTCACCCTAAAAATACAACTGAGTAGCACTGCCAGCAGAACTATAACAATTATAACACTACAGTGTAAGTTTGTCTATTAACTCTAGAGCATGGTAATGGTGGAAAACAGCAGCTGGGGATGGGAAGACACCATATGGTGTTGTTTATCTGGCAATGATTTATCTGGGTCTATGTGTCACCAAGTGAGACTTATTTCTGGGTTGACATATGTAAGACTGTACTGTCAGTTTACTTACTTGGTGTGTTGGTTATGGAAAACTGTGTTCTTCCTAGGTGATCTGCACGGGAAACTGGATGACCTTTTGCTGATTTTCTACAAAGTAAGTAAATGTGGGATGCCTGGGGCTCTTAGGGAGGTGTCTTAGCAAAGATGAATTTGTTAGCCTGTACACAGATCATGATCACTCTGTGGTGTCAATTTTTGGACTATGGCCATCTTTCCATCCTTAGCTATAAGTGAATGATAAATGGAGGACACCATTGAAAAGAAATTGGGAGAAACAAAATGAGTTTTCTAAAAGTATACAGACATAAGGTAAAACCTGAAATGGTTTGGGTTGTTTCCCACAGAATAGGAGCGGGAAGACCCAAAGCCCCGAGTGCTATCAACTATTTATCAGGGGAAGTTGCTGAAGGAAAAAGAGATGTATAAAATAATGTCTCTTGATGCAGTAAAGCTCTTTGCTGGTGTGCCATCTAAAATTCATAGACCCAAAGAAATTATAAAATATGGAAGATCAATAGAGGCCCTCAGAGGCACCTGACAAAGAGGTCTAGCCTGAAGCATGTAGAGCCCTTCATTCCCTAATATATCATTGACAGCACTTGGGCTTTTGCTCTCTGGTATCCCTTGTTTGTGCAAGGACAAACCTTGTGATTTTTTGTCTTCATTTCAGAACTTCTATTTTTTTTAAAAAAACAAAACTATGAGACAACAAAATGGAAGATTCTGTCTGTGTGTCTAAGTTTTCCAGTATGTACCTCTATTAACTTGTGACTTCCACCAACTGTTCAGTGTTCAATTATTTTCTGAAATAAATTTGTATTATAATTTAAGTTGTTCTTTATGAAGAGAGAAAGTGTGTAAAAGTTTATTTGGTCATTGACCAGCAAATACAATAACAATCAAGTCACAAAAACCATTATTAAACTCTAATTATAAAAACTTTGGATTGTACTACAACTATAAATAGCCAAAGAGATAAAAGGATAAAATGTAATTGTTATACATAAAATACAATGTTTTATGAGAGAGAAATGTTTTCCCCAGTCATGGCGTCATCCTCTGTTCTTGTTTCTTGAAGCACTGAGAGATCTGATAACCTTTCATTGTTTATTCATACTACTGAAGCTCATTATGAAACAGAATGATATCACTTGTCTCCTCATCCTTTTTGTTCACATGAAAACTTAGCATTTCATTTAAGGTAAAATAATTTTGAACTAGGGATGGAAATTTAACTTACTTTGTTTTCATGTATAAAAGGGGAAAAATACATTCTAAACTTCTCTCCCTGCTGGGTAGGATTATAAGAGTTTTTGTACTTCTCTTAATTATTTTTCACATTCTGGGAATTTATGTATGGGGGAAAAAAATTAAAGAAAATTTCCCTTTCTTATCCAGAAATGGGACCTCCACTTTCTCTTCCCATCTCCAGAACTGCAGCTAGGTGCTGCCTATGGGCCTCATGCCTTTCTTCTCACAGCCAATAAATCGCCATTGCGGCAAACTAGATATGGGAAACTGCCTCCAGGGCTGGTGGGAGGAGTATGGAATGCCATAGACAGAGAATTATGCTCCTTCCGGGAAATATATCCACATTTATCGTATCCACACATTGTCAAGCAGTGGCACTGGCATTTTAGATATTTTTATCTTCTTTTTTATTTTATTGTAGTATTTTAATATTATTTTAATCTATTATTTTTCTATCTTTTTATTGTATTGTTTTAATGTTATAAGCCACCCTGAGTCCTACTACTGGGTGAAGGGAAGATAATAATAATAATAATAATAATAATGTTATTATTGTGTGCCTTCAAGTCAAACTCCGGTCTCCAAGGTCATGGTTCAACATGCTGGGTTTCAATCAAACCTTGAGAGACCTATCCAAGGTGCTGAAACTATTTTGAGATAGGGTTCAGAGCTTTGAAGAACTTCTTTATAATTCAGAGTTAAGCCTGGAGCAGATTCACTGTCCCATTGGCTTGGAAACCACCAGCTGCCAGACTTGCCAAGCCACCCAAATTTTAAACTGATCCATGATGTAGTGCTTAGATTTCTTCTCATGCTTTCAAACTACATTAAGGCATCTTTGTAAAAGTCTGTAGTTGTAGTTTTCCCTTTTCACTGTTTAATTTTTTTCTCAGCATATCCAATGGCAGTATTCAATATATGTCCTCCTTCCCTCCCTCCCTCCCTTTCACTATAAAATTATTAATGTGCTCTGAGTCTTTGGTGCAAGGTAAGCATGTGATAATTGGTGAACTGTCTGCTAAAGCTCACAATCTCTGGTTTAGATTCAAGTGTGGCTTGTAGCCTTTGATTTAGGTGCCACACATTGCTTTGATTACAAGCCAACATCCCCTTTGGAGGAACAGGAGATGGGAAGCCATTTAACAGTCTTAAATGATGACCCTAACATTGTCTGCAGCCTGTTAGGCTAGATAACATGTCCTTAATGTTTTTAAATTGCTTATCATACGCATAACACCTTTGCTTAATTAAAGCAGACAATTTGAGACACTTTCATTCATTGTTAAATGATACCATTTCCCATAATTTTTCCTGGCAGAAAAAAAAATCCACCCAACACTAGCCCATGCTATTTTCAATTGCCAGTTTCTAAATTAGTCTGTGTTAAATTGATGCTATGCATATAGACATCCTGGAGCGGAATTAAAAGCCAGATTGACAAAAGGAAGCTAATTAAATACATACCCAGAAGGCTTTCTAATGAGACAGTAGCAACTCTCAGTTCCACAAGCCATTGGGAAGCTATTTTCCCCTCTTTTTTCCTGCTGCCATAGATGATAATTTCATCTCTCCCTTCCTCTCCCCACCCCCATTAGTTATAACTAGAGAAGTGCTCAAGGAAAGCAAACTGAGACAAGCATAGCAGCGTTATATTTTTAAGGAGATGCCATTTTTGTATTTGAAATGTAAATGAAATGTCAAGTGTAAAGCTGCCTTAAAAGCTCCGGTTGCAAAAAAGCTTTCCCAGGCAAGTGAACATAGCTTGTGTGTTTTTGAGAGCCTCGGAATTCAAGAGTTTTTTTGTTTATTGGAAACACACTCCAGTTCAGTGTTCCTCAAGTGACTTCTGAAGAGCTTCTGATTATTCGGGGGCTGAAGAAGGAGCCAGCAGGCACATCTTCATACTGATAAAATAAATACTAATAGGTCGTATGAAAATTAAAAATGATCAACCATTTTTTTTAAAACCCAGAAAATAGAGTTATCCAACAAGTTATACAAGGCCCTTTCCCTTTTGGACAATCAGTCTCCCAAGGCCTGCCAAAACAAAATAGTCTTCCTGTGCCCATAAAAAGATAGCAAGGAAGGTGCCAATATAGTGTCACTGGGGAAGGAGTCCCACAACTTGGTAGCAGCCACTGAGAAGACCCTCTTCTGGGTTCCCACCAGATGTGAGCGGAGTGGGACAGAGCACAGGCCTCCCCAGGAGATCTCAAAACACAGCCAGGTTTGTATGAAGAACTGTTGTTATTGTTGTTGTGTGCCTTCAAGTCATTTCCAACTTATGGCGACCCTAAGGCAATCATGAGGTTTTTGTAGCAAGATTTTTGTAGCAAGATTTGTTCAGAGAAGGTTTGCCATTGCCTTCCCCTGAGGCTGAGAGCATGTGACTTGCCCAAGGACAGCCAGTCGGTTCATGGCTGAATGGGGGATCGAACCCTTGTCTCCAGAACTAGGGCTCTAACAGATCCTTGTGGTAGT
Organism: Sceloporus undulatus; assembly: GCF_019175285.1. Taxonomy (NCBI): domain Eukaryota; kingdom Metazoa; phylum Chordata; class Lepidosauria; order Squamata; family Phrynosomatidae; genus Sceloporus; species Sceloporus undulatus. The sequence continues at coordinate 86,647,532 of NC_056524.1, read as the reverse complement.
GGTAGGATGAGACCACCAATGATGATAAATCTAAGCTGATTTTGTCTACATAGATCATAAAATGGATCTTTCCATAATGTGATTACTAATGTTTAACTATTATATAGTATTATATAATAGTATATAGTATATATTTTATTTGTATAATATAAACACACTAATATTTAAGAATTAAATATATATGTTGTCTTTTCACTGCAAATATTTATTGTTACTGTTTTTGTATGTTGCTTCCTCCCAGAGTGGGACCTAAGGTGGCCCACAGCAGAAAACCAATCAAAATCCACAGTGCATTCTTAAAAACAATTACAATGGTCATAATTAAAACAATATAAAACTCTTTAAAACACAGGTCTTCGGGGTCTGCCTCTTAACAAAGCAATACAGAACTCAACGTTATGAGAGACTGATGGGATTAAACATGTTTCTTGACTTTGCAGGAAGGGGAAAAACATTTTATTTTCCTATTGCACATGCAAGGTGTCCAGAGATTCTCCTGTTTTTTTTTTAATCTCCTCCTAAGATAACAGTGAGAGCCAGCATGATGTAGTGCTTTGAGAGTAGGACTATGACTCTGGAGACCAGCTTTCCATCCCCACTCAGCCATGGAAAATCATTGGGTGACCTTGGGAAAGTCACACTTTGTCAGCCTCAAGAAAACGCTATGATAGGTTCATTTTAGGGTTGCCATACATTTGAAATTATGTGAAGGCACACAACACACACACACATGCACACATGGATGCACACATGTACAGGTACAGTAATAAATGCTAAGTGGCATTGCTACAGAAGTGCATTTTGTTATGTTGCATTGACAGCAGGTAGAAGAAGGGGTTCTGCATAGCTTTAAAGTGCAATGCTGACCATTCAGCTCTATTCTGATGCTAATATAATGTTGTGCTACCAGATAATCTTGTTTTTGCTCTCTTCTACAGAATGGCCTCCCTTCAGAAGAAAATCCCTACATTTTTAATGGTGATTTTGTTGACAGAGGGGAAAATTCTGTAGAAATACTTGTGATCCTGTTTGCATTTCTGCTTGTCTATCCTAACCATTTACATTTGAACAGAGGGAACCACGAGGATTACCTCATGAATCTTAGGTATCACCTTTGTTTATAAAACATTTCATACTGTAAGTAGGAACAACTTGATGTGCTACTTTCCCAGAGCCTAAAATTAGATCTGAAGAGTAGTAACTTACAGGAGTTTGTTTGCAGTGTTTACCCATATTGGAAAATAAATCATTTGTAGCACAATCCCATAGATTATATTATGTACACCCCACTTATCTAAATAGGGCTTAATTTCAGATAAAATAATGAAGGCTTGAAGCCCTATACCTTTATGGTCTATTCTTTAGTTGCATGCCCATTTAACAGGCTTTTGCTGCAACAGGAATTATCACTAGTTAGACTTTTAGATCAATAGCATGTATGCGTTTCCTGCTTAGCTGAGTGGGGTTTAGTTTACTAGGAAACAGAACTCAGGTTATTGTGGGGCATTTTGACTGAATTTGCACTCAGCCACTTACTTGGAAATGGTACTGATGTCTGAAGATTGTTGTTGATGTTTATAGAGAATTTGACAGTGACCAATGGCAATGAGAGTGACAGATCACCCCACCAATAACCAATTCATAAACATGTAATCATAATGTGGAAGAAAGAACTATCTCTTACTTATGTCATATTCTGTGGGAATTATGCACACTTTATTCAGGACTGTGTCTTAAGGGGCTGGAACTAAAGCCAGTCATAGATACCTAACATGGAAGAAAGAACAATCCCTTACTTATGTGTAATGAAACTGATGTGGGACCTGCCTATTACTATTGAAATATTTTTTCATTAAAACTTCTTATTATTCTTATTTCAGATATGGTTTCACAAAAGAAGTTATGAAAAAGTACCAGGTAAGTATTTTAATTCCTTTTTGGTACTTGCCATTATGTTTGTCATGTCACTTCTTGTGTAGTCTCAATTTAAATGACTAAGGATACAATTCTGTACCTACTTCCCTGGAGCTAAAACACATTGAGAATATTGGGTTTTACTTCTAGGTTGACGTATGTAGGATGTTACATTGTAAACTAAGTGTTTGTTGTTGTTGCTGCTGCTGTTGTTCTTAGTTGTATCTAGGATATTGTATGTAGATCTGCAATAACACTGTAATGTTTTCTTGACTTCTTAGAATCATTGAAATATATTTATATATTTAGCAAATGTTCATAATTGTTCCTATTACTGTGAGGTCATGATCTTGAACATTTCGGGAATGAAATCTAATCACATTTTACCCTTAATAGTGCCATGGCAAAACAATTTTACATCTTCTTCAAGATGTCTACAGCTGGCTTCCTCTTGCGACTATAATTGACAGCAAAGTCCTTATCTTACATGGTGGAATCTCGGACACAACTGATTTGAATTTCTTGAATCTATTTCAGAGAAACAAGGTATGATATCACACTCACAAGGCACTCTCCTATCCAAAATCAATGAGAATTAAATCTTGAAAATGTCATAGCATTTTGTAGATTTTAAGAAACAAAGGTAACAAATCACAGATGATTTTTAAAAAAACACTTTACAGCATCACATTATGCATACTTGACTTTCTCTGGATTTTATCTTAAGGGGCTACAGCCCCATCTGAGGCTTTTTAATTCGTTAATCAAAGCTGACATTTAGTCAATTGATGCTGTCAATTAAATTACACAGGCTAAAAATGATTTTATGTTAAAATAATTCACACAAGTCATGGAGGACATCACTTTAGAGAAAGTACTGTATTCCTTTCTGTGTGTGAATTAAAGGGAAATGCTGTGATGTTGTCACAGTATAATTGTGTTAAAAGACTTTTTTTTTAAAAAAAAATTGATGCCCAATTAACCAAGATCACTTCAATCTGGTATTAAAAAATCAATTACTGTAATTGCCAGTATATTATTTTCCTCATTTAATTTTTTTTAATGTCAAGGGCTGTGCTGGTTTGTTTTTTGTTCAAAATTCCTTTGCACAAAACCCTATATCTGCTTGTGTTAGAATAGTTAGAACTATTATTGCATACTTTCACATTATGAAAATTCCTGTTGTTGCTGCTGTGTGGCTTCACATTAATTCCAACTTATGGTGACCCTAACACAAACCTGTCATTGGATTTTCTTGGCAAGATTGTTCAGAGGGGATTTACTTTTGCCTTCCTCTGAGGCTGAAAGAGTGTGTCTTGACTAAGGTCACCCAGTGGGTTTCCATGCCTGAGGAGAGAGTCATAGCCAACACTCAAAACTCTACACCACACTGGTTCTTACAGGAAATTTTATGTGTTATATAATATGTGGTCATCCACACTCATAAATGTGCCTTGAAGATGCTGACTGAGTGTTTTATCTTTATAGCTGAAGTCTGTGCTTAGACCACCAAAGTCAAATACTGAAGCAATCAATGATTCACAGAGAACTAGTCTTACAGGAGCCTGTTCCTATGTAGTAGAAGTCAAGAAGTGCTCTCACATCTTGAGTAAAGAAGCCCTGCGATCTACATCAGCATCTGGTGACAGAAGACAATACAGTAAGGGAGAGCATCTTGACAACCTCTGTGACAGAAGTATTTCTCATCCAGTTCTAGGTGTGCAATATTGTAAGCCTTGCAGTGTTCCCACACCATACACATCTCCAGAATTAACAGCAAAAGAGTGGAAGCAGGTATGTTGAAGTTATATTTCAGGAACCAGTCTCTCCCAGAATATAAGCTGTTTAGATATAAACATTTGAGACATAATTTTTGTGAACATTTAAAATATGGGTTTAAAGTCACATGGTTATGCTACTAATTACAAGGACATCAAGTGATTTTGCTAGATCCCGGAACAATTGGCTGGCTAGTTCAAATAACTATATGGATGTTCAAAGACTGCGTGCTGAGAGGGAAGGTGGACTATGAACTCTACTATTCACATATTTTGTATTCATGAGATGGCTCCCTCCATGCATTGCAACACACATGCACTGAAGCTCTGGACAAGCTCTGTGTGGCTATTCTGTAGATACACAGGTCCTCTTGTCCACCAAAGATGGGATTAACTTGTGCATAACCTTCAGGCATAGAGCAGATGAGAATGACCCCCTACCTCCCACTGTGAACATGTGATGAGTGTTTGTTCATGTGTAAAATACAGTCTTTTTACTGTCTCTGCCTAGAAGCTTCCCTTATTTATTATTCCATTGATTTTTGTTTCCACAGTCCAGTGCCTACTTTTAATCATTCTTTCATCCATTCTACCTCCAGATCCCCTGCCCTTTAACTTTCCTATTTCCTGAAACCAGTTCCCAGATATCAGCCTGATTAGCACCATGAGGTCTGAATCCCAGCTGAACAGAAAATTTCCCCTTCACACAGACCCAAAGACAAACATCCAATATCCTATCCTACCACACCAATTTAGCCAATCAGTCCCTGAGGTTTAATTGCTGCAAGTACAGTAAAATCTAGATATTTCCAACTACACCTAAGAAGAATGATCATCAGTATTTCTTTCAAGTTTTAGTTGTACAATTTATTTTATCAGTGATGGATAGTCATCACTAGCATTTATTTTCTGTTCAAAGGTAGTAGATATTCTCTGGAGTGATCCTAAACATCAAAATGGCTGTACACCAAACAAATACCGCGGAGGAGGTTGCTACTTTGGACCAGATGTTACTGCCAGGTTGCTAAAACGTTACAATTTGAAAATGCTCATCAGGTCTCATGAATGCAAACAAGAAGGCTATGAGGTCAGCCATAATGGAAAGGTAATGAATGATTTAAAGTTTAAATGCATTTAACTATACAGTAACTTTCATAATCTAGAAAGTCATTCTGTAGCATCTGGCACCAAAATGTACTGTAATTAGGAATAGCACATACAGGTAGTGTTTTCTTGCTTCATATTCACAGTTCCTCTTTTCCCAGTGACAAATATGGAAAGACATGACTCAGTGTGCTGTGCCTAGTTTCAGGTAAATGGGGAAAGAATGATTATGTAGGACTGATAACTTTCTCAGTTGGCCATTCTCCAAAGTAATTTTCCACCAGTAGAGGAGCCAGCACTCATAGCATCAAAACCCTGGAACTTTTTGATTAACAAGGAATAGACTGAAACATCATCTGCCACTCTCTTCAGGATTCCCTGCCCCATCTGAGTTCCCACAAGAACTGTAGGGAAAATGTGTGTTTTTCCCCTTGATTTTTTGCCATGATCAATCTTTGTTGTAATCCAGAATAATGGGGGAGGGGATGTTTAGGTCTCAAGTGAGAGATCCATTAGCTTCAAAAAAATTCCATGCTCTAGGTAGAGATGAAAACTTTTAGATATTTTTTAAAAGATAGATAGATCAACACATCCACCAGAATTTTCAGAGTTCCCTTGGTGGCAAGTACTGCTAGAACTGTCACAATAAAGATCTATACTGCAGCCTGCCATGCTTTCACATTTCCTCTGTCTTCACCGCTCCCTTCTTATTTTAACTTGAACCATCTGACGGTATGTGGAAGCTCTTCCATGCAGCAGGCTTGATGGCGAGAATAGGTCTATATGTAGACATAGTCATACGTGTATAGCTGATTTTTTCTTGAACTGCATAGATACTGTATGTTTATCAGATGGCCCTTCAGGATCACAATCTGGAAAAAAGAAGAAGATGTACCCAGGCCCTGAATCTTTGTTTTGTATTGTACCCTATTAAACACACAGCCCCATGGGCATTGCACAGATTTCATAGGGCCAGGCATTGAAAGTGTTGAAGAACGTATAGCAGAACATATAAATTTACAGTCTTTTAAGACTACTGTACAGTCCTTATTAGCTTTTTGCATGTTTCTAGGTTAATTTAACTATTTCTTCCAGGTTCTGGGCAGATTCAGTTTGAAATCCTCATTAATTAAAATGAATTATTTCCTTTTTAAAAATAAGGTTGTCACTATTTTTTCTGCTTCAAATTACTATGAAGAGGGAAGTAATCGTGGGGCTTACATCAAACTAAATCCAGATTTGATACCTCGTTTTGTCCAGTATCAAGTCAGAAAATCTACACGTAAACAGACCCTGCATCAGAGGTAAGATAAAGAGAGCAGGTCTATTAAAAACAAAAATACATGGAAAGAAGCAGAGAATGTGTGCCATCAGTAGACATGATGCAGGAGTTGCAGGGAGGCCAACCTTTGTGAAAGCTTTGTTGGTTGCTGTCACTGCAAATGGAACTAAACTTTGTCTCTCTTCCTTTGTTAGTTAGATTTCAGCCAGTGGAAGGCAAGATACTGAGAATTTTAGCTTGAGCTATCTCCTCCAGTAGGAGCTGACCCAGGCTCTGAGAACCTCAGGGGAGGCCCTTCTCTCTGTCCCAATCCCAATGCAAGCACAATTGGTGGGGACACAAGAGAGGGCCTTTCCCATGGCTGCCCCTAGACTCTGGAACTCCCTGCCCAGGGAGATCAGAATGGCCCCTTCCTTGATGGCCTTCCGCCAACAGGTAAAGACCTTCCTCTTCAGACAGGTTTTCAAACCAGAAAGCTTTTAAAGAATGGCCTGGAGTGCTATATTGTTTTAATGTATTTTAAACATTTTTATCTTTTTAAAGTATTTGATATTTTAATATGCAATTTGTTTTAATTATTGAAGTAATTGAATTCTGTTTTAATGTACACTTTTTGTATGTTTTTAACTGTATTTTTAAAATGTTGTACACAGCCCTGAAACTGGCTGGGAGAAGGGCGGGAT
>NC_056524.1:86452280-86640761 GCF_019175285.1 Sceloporus undulatus | reverse complement strand
ATAATAATAATAATAATAATAATAATAATAATAATAATAATAATAATAATACAAAGATGCAACTTTCTGCATCAGAAACTGTAGGCACCTGAGTATTTGTTGCAGGATTGGTGGTTGTCTTGGCTGGTTTTAAGAGTCTGTTTGTTTTTAATATGTTCTCCCTGTGGGTTCATAAATAAACAGATATTGGTTACCAGGTGTCCAATATATTTCCACCTGAAGGAAAGTAACTATGGTAGAACAAGGGTGTGGAGTGTGTGGTCCCCCAGATGTTGTTTGACTGCAACTCCCATCACTTCTTGCAAAGCAAGGCAAGAGTGAAGGAGAGTGGGCTGTAGCCCAAGAACAGCTGTTACTTCAGCAACATCTGAGTGGCATGCTTTCCACTCTGCTCCAAAAACAGAAAGCAATAGTGCACAGGTATTACAATAGTCAGTTGGCAAGTAGATCTGTAGCACTTTGCAGCCAAATAATGGCACAATGTAGCCTGTTCATTCTAAAATGCCTATGATAGTTTATCTGTTTAGCTTTACATGCATTGCTGTAGGAAACAAGAATTTATTGATGTATATAAGGATGGGTGGATTGGGTTGTAAATATGGTGAATAGCTCTGGCCAGTGATACCTTCTGGCCATGTGTGCTTGTAGTGAAAAATACTGTTTTGTTTTCCTTCACTTGTCACCTTTTTTTTAGTGTGCATAATGCAGCCACAGGCTAAGAAACAAAACACCCTTACACTGATAACATGAAACTAAATTTGGTCCAATAAGTGATAAAGTTATTCTGCTTATGCAACATTTCTCCATTTCTCAGGTTTTTGTTCTTCAGCCTATCCAGATTGTGTACCAGAGATTAGTTTTCTTTATCTGCCTAATAAGTTTAAGTCTTCTATTATATATCAAGTATCAAGTAAGATTTTTATACCTTAGCTGCTTATCCTCATCACTTTCTTTTCAGAGTGACCACAATTGAGCTATCTGCCTTAAAGTGTTTGCGAGAAAAAATTTACACACACAAATCCGAACTGATTGCAGCTTTTAGAAAATATGATCGGAACTGTACAGGTAATGGAAATTGAATACTGTACAACTGCTCTGTGGTTACTTTCACTATAATGTGGACCCTTACTTATCCTGAAATCTCAGGACAAGAGCACTGCCTTGCAAAACACATGTACAGTACACTTAGCTGTTAGTCTTGGTGTTTATGGTTTGAATGACATGGGCACCAAGATTTCTCAGATGAAAATTGGGACATATGTGGTCAAGCAACATCAGAGTGTGGTCATCAATAACATAAAAGTTATTAATGAGGAAGAACACACAAACTAGGAGAGACTGCAGTGGTTTGCTTTTGCCTGAACCTCCTAGAAAGGGCAAGATTCTGACCCTCTCTCTAGGTACCTCTGCAAAGTGAATTGAGTGCAAACTACTTTTGCACTTTGATACAGTTTACAGCCATTGAAGTAATCTCAGGACAAGGGGGAAAGGAGGAGGAGGAGAAAGGAATGGCAACATTTTAAAAGCAGTTGAAAAAGTGGGACAACAGAAGATTAATTGGGGCTGTCCCTGCCAAATTCATAAAATTGGAGAGTATGTGCTGTGAATAGTTGTGGTTGATGCTTCATGTATCATGCTGAACAAGATCAACAGGGCCCATGCCTAGGTCTCAAATCTTGTCCTTGAAAGCTCAAAGCACGGGATACCCCTATTATTATTGTTGTTGTTATTATTATTATTAACCTTTATTTATAAAGCGCTGTAAATTTACACAGCGCTGTACATACAATCTTTTTAATTGGGCAGTTCCCTGCCCTCAGGCTTACAATCTAAAAAGCACGACACAAAGGGAGAAGGGAGAGGTGGTGGGGAAGGGGCCTTTCTAGTAGGATAATACATATAAAATACATAGCAATATAAGAAATGATTCAATAAAACAGGCACCAAAAGAACATCAAATAGTAAGCGACAATTATGCAATGCCTGGGAAGGCTTCTCTGAACAGGATGGTCTTCAACTCCGTTTTGAAGCTGGTTAAAGAAGTGATGGCTCTTGCTCGAAGGGGAAGAAGGTTCCAGGAGTGAGGGGCAGCGAGTGAAAAGGGGTGAATCCGGGATGGGGCAGAGGAAATCCTGGGCTGGGACAGCAGACCTTCACTACCAGAACGGAGGGCCCTAGTTGGAAGGTGAGGAGAAATAAGGTCTGATAAGTAAGGAGGGGCCAGTCCATGGAGGGCTTTGAATGTCGACAGCAGGAGCTTATACTGAATGCGGAAAGGAAGGGGGAGCCAGTGAAGGGATGCCAACACAGGAGAGATATGGACACAGCAGTGGGTGGATGTGATAATGTGTGCAGCTGAATGCTGGACAGAAATTAAAGGACAGAGGTGAGAAAGAGGAAGCCCTGCCAGAAGGATGTTACAGTAATCAAGTCGTGAGATCACTAAGGCATGGACCAGGATCTTGGCAGTAGAGGCGGAGAGATATGGTCGGATTTTGGCAATATTGTACAAAAAGAATCTACAAGCCTTGGCTGTGGTCTGGATCTGAGGGATACACGACAGAGAAGAATCAAAGATAAAACCAAGACTGCGGGCTTGCTGGACTGGTTGAACAGAAATGTTGTCCACAGAGACAGAAAAGGAGTGTTGAAGGGTGGACTTAGGAGGAAAGACAAGAAGCTCCATCTTGGACATGTTGAGCTTCAAACGCCGATAGCGCATCCACTGCGAGATGGCTGTGAGGCAAGACGAGACTTGCTGTTCAAGCCTTGGAGAAAGGTCACGGGCGGAAAGATACAACTGGGTGTCATCGGCATACAGATGGTAGGAAAAACCAAAAGAGCTGATGAGTTTTCCTAAGGACAGTAGAGAGAAAACAGACCATATTTACTACATAGTTACCTAGAACAGAACAAAAAAATGGAAAGCATGTATTCACAATGGAAAAGATAATGAAGAAGGCCAGTTTGTGACAAAGCCAAAATGTATTGGGCTTTTTAAGATAAAAAAGTTTGTGGACCATCAACAGCATGTGGGACGTAGTTGCTTCCTGGGGCCAATTAAATGAATCTGTTTTAAACTTTAAAGCTATAAATAGCTTGGTGCATAGCTGCCTAAGGTGCCCCTGTCTTGTCATGAACCTGGTGCATATTAAGATTTTCAAGTGGTAGTCTCAGGATGAGGCTCATCTGTTGCACTCCGGGTGTGCTGACCTCTGCAATTTCCCCAAATGCAGGAAACTTGACTGTAATTTGTAGATATATAGGAGAACTTTGTCTTGTGGAATGTGCTCCCCCTTAGAATTAGCTTCCTTGAGCACTATTTATTGTGGAAACGAAGGATTAATAATCATCATAATAAAGGCCAAAATCCTGTATGGAGGTTACATCTTAGTAAACAGGCATACGTCTGTGGGAATTAGAATTGGGCAGTTTCATAATGTTTGTATCCAGCAGAGGGGTGTTGTTGCCTTGCTATATAGCAGAACCAGCAAAGTTAAAGTTGTGTGATGCAATTGATGCACATTGGGCACTCTTGCTGTTGTCCTGATAAGCATCTTTGCAGTTCACTAACAGAGTTTCTTAGCCCCTCTGCTATTTAGCTAAGTATATACAAAGTTACTTTAAGTAAATGGTGATATAGGCTCTTGGCAAGCATCATTTTAGGAACTAAGCCACCAAGCGTTGGACTTTTTTCATGGCTGTTTTGCCATTCATTTATTCAAGTGTGTTGGACATCTTAATTACAGGGCTTTTCCTGCAAAAGTATTTTTATTTTAAATTTACTCCCTTAATAAAAATATGACTTCTGGATATATCACGCGCTAGGTAGCTTTTAAGAATAAAATGTTGATTCTTTTAAGTTATCATAATGTGCTTTTGATTGCTTACTTCATTCTAATTTATTGTAGGAAAGATATCTCCTAGTGAATGGGTTTCAGCAGTGGAATCTGTTCTACAGCTTGACCTCCCCTGGCGAACCCTGCGTTCTCGGCTAGTTTATGTGGCACGGGATGGAAATGTTCAGTACCTTTCATCTTTTGATGATTTTGAAATCAAACTACCAATCAAAGAGGTGAAATTATTTAGAAAGTTCACTAAACAAAATAATGACATGCTTTTTGTTGTATTACATACAGTCAGACACCCAAATTTGTGGGAGTTGGGGCAAGCCCCTTCACAGAAGTGGATAAATCCATTAATATTAAAAAATAATAAAAATCACAAATGCCATCTTTTTAAACATGATCATATACTTCTCTAGGGATCTCTAGGTCTTCTAGGGCTATTCAGTGGTCAACCTCTAGTGGACATTATGGTCCAGAATGACTCTATGGTCAACTTCCACTAGAAACTAACCATAGAATAGCTCTGGATGACCTAGAGATTCCTAGAGAGAACGTATTAATCAAATCCATGGATAATCAAACTCATGAAAGGGAAACCAGCAATGTGGGGGACTGACTGTTAGTTCTGTTTAGATACTTTGGAAGAGGTTTTTTTTTAATTGCTCTTAGAAATACTTCTGCTGAATGTAATTTCCCCCCAAATCAGCAGTGCTGTCTTTCTGGGATCAGCAGCAAGTGAGAGGGGCTTCCAAACACATACAGCAAACCAAGGTTGGAGTAAAGAAGGCCACAACTTTAGTGATTACAGATGAAGAGGCTTGGTGGCATGGGTGTGGATCGAAACATCAGGCGACCCATAGAAACTGCCTGACAGTATCCATGGGTTGACAGAAAATTGATTCCACATAGGCAGAAGCCACTGTGTGGTCCCCCTGTCACTTGAATGGGGGTAGAGGCCCTCTGGCTCCAGCTGGACATGACTTCCCTCCCTCTGCCCAAGGTCCCCTATGAGATTCCCACAGTCTATGACAAGACCTGCTTGTCCCTCAGTCCCAAACTGGAATCAGAGTCCATGCCCATGCCTAAAGTTGTAACAAAAATTAGAATCAGACATTAGTGGAATGATGTTCAACAAAGAACTGGCCTGCATAGAAGTGAGCAGCTGCATTTATACTTGGAAAGAGAACAGGAGTGAAGCCTATATTCAGGCTTCCTCCAAACCTTCCCTCAAACCCATATGCTATTCCCAGTTAGCTGTCCCTTCCATGTCTTCATCCAAGTGCACAAAATTGTGCAAAGGAATCTGGGCAAAGGGGGCTGATCAGTGAGTATAGTGAATATTGAACCTCTCACTGGGTTCAAATCCTTTTTCATTTATATGCCCACTAGATTATATAAATCAGAACCTCCCAGGTTATATTGTGGGTTTTTGTTTTTGTAGAATGAGCCCCTTAGGCTACAGGCATAGAAATACTTATGTCTTTTTGTAGAGTATTGGAATTTGGAACATAGGTGGCAATTTGACACCAAACAACTACCTGCAAAAATGTAGGGTGGCTTTTTAAAATCAGTAATGGCATAGTTTATGAAATTGTTACATATTCAGATTGGGTGAATTCTCATTTTTAACACTTTGTTCCTCAGGTTCAGCCATCTTTGGTGGAAACCCTATGTAGATACAAAACTGATTTAGAGATTATCTTCAATACAATTGACAGAGATCATTCAGGTATGGTAAAACTCAGTTTTCCAGTGCAGCATATCAAAGGATGGAGAGGAAGGGTAGCATTGTGGGATATTATGTGGTTGGCAAAGTTTGAGAGACATTTGCAACAATTTTATGTGTGTGTTTTGTTTTTGTTTTTCTGGCAAATCAACTTGTCCTTCTACCTTATTTTTACTTGGAGTCACTCTGGTTATAAATTTTTAAAACCTTCAGCCTGTCAGGTCCTGCAGAGCGTTAGTGCCTGGAAGAGCAACCCCACAAAAAAACAGTGAAACCATTGCATTGCTCTTAACACCCTATTTCTGTCCCCTTTCTTGTTTGCTTCCCCGCTGTCCTTAACTACTTGAGGAGTTTCATCTATCATCCAGTGAGGTTTTTCTTTCTTTTCTTTTCTTTTTTAAACTAGAGATATTGTCTTTTTGTATTTTTTTTTCTTCATAGTGTTCCTGGCTTCAATCCTGAATTTTTCTGGCTCCCAGTCAATTAGGTTTAATAGTATAAATCTTATTTTTTTCATTATTCTTAAATTCTATGGGAATGTCTTCAAGTTGTATTTGGCACAATGGTTGGTTTAGTGTTTAGGCACAGTTAAGGCTCTCTGGCAGGATACAAACCACCCGAAAAGGGCGGTCTGCCGCCGCCTCCATTTCCGCCGGCAGGATGTGTGGATGCGATGAGTACGTCACGTCAAAATGGCGGTGCCCGTGTGTACAGGGCGCTGCCATTTTGACACTCCCGTCATGTGCTGGGGTGAGGCCGGTATGGATGCTGCATCCTCAGCCAACCCCTAGCACATGACAGGGGCGCCGCAAAGTCCCATTTAAATCAGGCCTATGTTCCTCTTGTTGGTCTTTAGACCATGAGTGAGGAATCTATGTTCCACCCAATTTTCCAGCCAGCTTAGAATACTGGGAGTTGTAGTCCAAATTATTGGGAGGGATCTCCCCATCCATCCTGTGGGAAATATGTTTCACTGAAGTAGCCACCAACCACCAATGCAATTCCATGACTAGTCCAAATTCCAGTGTAGAGGTGTTTGGAATTTTTTACATCTCTAAATTGTCTGACTATTGTTATAGAACTAAAAACTGACAGGGTTCCTCATATGTGATGTTAAATAAAAACATTTTTTCCTTTTTATTTTTTATTTTAGGTCTTATCTCTATCGATGAGTTCCACCAGGCATGGAAGCTTTTTAACTTGCATCTAAAAACTGATCTAAATGATGAATCCATTGACAGCTTAGCCCATTGCATTGATTACAACAAAGATGGTAGCATTGACTTCAATGAATTTCTAGAGGCTTTTCATGTGGTCCATAAATTTGAGGATAGGCACAGCTCCTAAAGAAGAATGGCTACTCACAATAATTTGCTTTAGGCACATTTTGCTATTGACTTCCGAATTAAATTTTGCTGCCTTAATATTGATAGCTAGAATCAACAGCATTCAATTTAAAAAAAACTGAAGAAAGTAGTTATAGTTTATAATGTGGAATCTTGCTCTCAAAGAGACAGAGGCATACAGGCAGCAGGAAGGAAAGGTGTGTCTAAAAACCCTCACATAAGCTATGTTCTCAACAGGGGCTGCAGTAGTGCCACACTGAGACTCTCAAGGTTTATCACAATTGTTATTGAGAAATCTGCTTTGGAAATACTATGATCCAGTGATAGTATAGCTCTCTTTGCCATATCTAAAATTATGGGTGAGATCTAACATAAAGATGGTGGAGCAAAAAGTTCCATTGTCATAGGTACACTGATTGGAGCCTGGGTCTGAAGCAGAAGGATGGATGTGCCCAGCCAGAGGCAGCACTGTGGGCAGATCAATCATAACTTTTAACCATCAACAGTCCCATCTTTCATTACTTTATCCAATGTTCTTTTAAAGCTCCTCACATTGACAACTATTGCTGTATCTTGTGGTAGCAAATTCCGTAATTTAACTGTGCTTTGAGAAGAAGTATTTCTATATGTGAAAAAGTACTTCCACGCCAGGCATAATTTTTGTACTTCTTTCGTGTCCTAGACCCTGCTTGGTTTTTTCCCCCTGTGCTAACAAGCTCCAAAAATTGTGCCCTTGGAGCTTTGTTCCAGAACCACATTGTTTCTTTTAAATTGTATTTTTTAAGTGAATGTTTGTTCTTCGTTACACCTGAGATTCCATCTTAACATTCGGAAGAACTTCCTGACAGCAAGAGCTGTTTGACAGTGGCAACACACTCCTTTGGGGTGTGGTGGAGTCTCCTTCTTTGGAAGTTTTTAAACAGAGGCTGGATAGCCATCTGTTGGGGGTGCTTTGATTTTGTCTTCCTGCATGGCAGGGGGTTGGACTGGATGGCCCTTGAGGTCTCTTCCAACCATGATTCTTCCATGGAATCATGAGATTCGATGATTCTGTGGCTAAGCTAATAAGAAGAAAGCTCATTAAGTTCCTGTGCCTGGTCTTATGCAGCCTTCTTGCTGAAAAGAAGCAAATGATTTGTATGTGCTCGGTGCCTGAATGGGAGACACTTAAGAATCCTATGTACTCTGCCTTGAATTCTATGGTGGAATAAAGTTGTTATGTAAATGTACTGAATAAACAATAAATCCATATTTAAAGCCATGAAAAGAACATGTTGCATCATGTGCAAATCTTCTGGAACACACAGGAGTTTGAGTTCAAGACTTTTATTATGCTTTACTATGCACACACTTGGTTTCCATTTTTATGTTTATAATATTGTTTTCTCCTCCCTCTGCTTTTGTTTGTCTTCTTGGCAATCCTCATCAGGCCTTTCCAATTTGTGGCAGGTGAAGGCTTCAACAGCAAATATAGGCCTGAAAAAACTATTTTTTTAAAATTGAGATTACACTACAAAAAGCCCCATTTCTCAGCCATTGGGACTTCCTAGAAAAACCACAGGGTGGTTTTCAATTCACATCCCCTGCGAAGCAGGCTAAGGAGGATGAAAGAAGCTGGAGACATCTGTATGCATTCAGATTTCATAACACTATTGAAAACTGGACAATGAGTGATCTTTTCTTTCTCTTTGCTCACTATTGGCCCTGGAAACCTGAATGGGCATGTCTTCTTTTTTTAAGTTTTTTTTTTAAACCAAAAAATTGTACCTTTAAAAGAAGAAGATGTGTCTCTGGAAAAAAGAAGGATCTTATAGTTCTAGCACAAACACCATGTGTTCTCTGTCCTATACAAGTACTAAAAGGTTTCAAAATAAGCTAACCATGCTGCTTGAAAAATGAAACTTTTTGCTCCAATCTATCCTGAAATAAAAAGAACCCATATTTTTGGTAAGAGTGAAACTAATCTGTTTTTTCTTGGAACTACTCTGCATAGTCTGTGAAAAGGAAAACATCACTTAAAAAACAATAACTGAGAACTTGAGCAACAAACTGGAACTCTTCCTGCATCTGTTTCACCCGCGACAGGCAGCTATGAAAAAGGAGAGATGGAGGCACAGGAAGAGAAAGTCTCCTGTGTGCTGCCTCATGACCCAACATATGCCCATGGAAAGTGAATCATCTTGTTAGAAACAAAGTAAATAGATGGGAACAAAAAAGGTGTGAGAGATGGTGGATATGAATGGAGGAGGCTGAGAGAGAGAGAAAGCAGCGGAGGAAGAAAAAGGGAAATATGCAGAGTGAGAAGACAGTTAGGATCTACAGTGACGGGCTTGAATGAGAAGGAAAAACGAGATTTTCCAAAATGTATGAAATTGTTTCCTTCCCTCCTAGGCTCAAAATAGAAAAGGTGGAAGAGGAAAAGAGTGAAACGATCTGATAAGGTTTTTAGTGCCATATTGTGAAGTAAATTTAAATGCCAAGTTATGTCCCACTTTTAAAGTAAAAATTGTTAACTTATTTTTTTAAAGGCTTTTTTAGTCTAAATGTAACATATCAACACTTGGATATTCTTCCTATCTCTGATGAGAGCTCAGCAAGCTGTTGCTAACCAGGTATTTCCTTTTGTTCTGAATCTGGATCACAGAACATTATCTGATTTTACTCCCAGTTTTATGGCACTGGTTACTTACTTTTCTACATTTCATTTCAATATGTGCTTATGTAATATGCCCACCTCTTTACACAATCCTGCTTCTTCTACGAACAATACTTGTTTATCTGGCAGTGTAAAGTAAAATAATGGGAGGAGGCAGTCTGACTCTTCCTTGACTGACAGTTATTAGTATTCTCCCTGATATGTTTTTCCAACATGGATGTCCAAAATAATCTAGCACATACAAATGTTTGGTGCATAATTTAATTCAGTATACAAATGCAGTACATGACAAACTTATTATGACTATTTGGCACCAATGGACAAACGACTGAGTGCATCTAGCATGCATTCTCTGTTGTTTCTACTGGGCTATATATTGCAATTCTTTACTAGAATGTTAACATGCTAGCAAAACATTTCCAGTGCAGTTACAGAGGAATGCAATAAATAAAAGATCATGCCAAAATAACATTACATTTAAAATCACCAGAGCCTAAAGCTTCTTTCTAGGGAACTAGGCTATCTACAAATAATCCCCATGAATCAAAAGGAAAAGTTCAAAGAGGGCTTTGGTGTGTGGGAGAGACTTGCATAAAAACCAACATACAACTGAACTTCTACTGTCTGTTTAGAAGGGCCTCAGACTCCCTTGGATATATTAACACATTTCCTTGCCCAGATTTCACATTATAGTGGTCGAGAATGTTTTCAAAATTCTGGAAATATTGGCTATTCTGTAAGTATATTGCAAACCTTAGATCAGAAATTTGTTGTTGTTTAACTTCCCTTCAAGTCAACCTCAATTCATGGTGACCCTGCAAATGAGACATCTCCAAGACCCACTATTCTCAATCACTTTGCTTAAGTCCTGTAGGTTCAAGGCTCATTACTTCCCTGATTGAGTCTACCCACCTGGCATGCAGTCTTCCTCTCTTTCTACTGTCTTCTACCTTTCCCAGAAAGGTTTTCTAATGAGTCATGCCTTCACATGATGCAGCCAAAGTATGACAGCTTCAGTTTCTTCATCTTGGTTTCCAGGGATTGTTCAGGCTTGATCTGTTCTAGGACGGTCTTTAGGGCTGTCCACTCTATCTTCAGCAATCTTCTCCAGCATCACATCTTAAATGAGTTTTCTTCTTATCCGCTTTCTTTACTGTCCAGCTCTCACATCCGTACATGGTGATGGAGAATACAATAGTTTGGATGAATCTGACTTCAGTGCCTAGTTGTATATTTACTCTTTAGAGTGTTGTCTAGTTTTTTCATAGCTGTCCTTCCCATTCCTAGTCTGCTGATCTCTTGACTTCAGTCTCTGTTCTGATCAGTGTTTGATCCAAAGTATGGGAAATCTTTAACTATTTTGATTTCCACATACAGTGGTACCCCGGGATACGAATGCGCCGCCTTACGAAATTTCTGGGTTACGAAAAAAATCCATAGAAAAAAACTGTTCCGGGTTACGAAGGTTATTTCGGGTTACGAAAAATTTTTTGGTGCTTTTCGGCGCTTTTTCGCACGAAATCGCGGCTTTCGCTATTAGCGCCTATGGCTTTTTCGGCTTACGAAGCATTTCGGGTTACGAACGCGGCGGCGGAACGAATTAAATTCGTAACCCGGGGTACCACTGTATGTTAAAATATTGTTTGATTTTACCCCAGGCTTGTTTGCATAGTCAAAAGTTCTGTTCTGACTCAGACTAACTTTAATCGATACAGTACATTCACAAAGCTTATAAATTTCCTTTAGAAAGTACTATCAGTCCTCCATATTTATGGATGCTGTATCCATGGATTCAACCATCCACAGCTTGAAAATAGTTTAAAAAAACAACCCAAAAGCAAATCTTGAATTTGCCATTTTATATAAGGGACACCATTTTACTGTCATTATATTTATTGGGACTAGAACATCCATTGATTTTGGTATCCATGGGGTGTGTATACCCTGGAACTAAACTATAGCAGATACCAAGCACTCACTGTAATAGTTTTAAGGCCCCAGAAATAGTTTGTTGCTATTTTAAATAGTTATTTAGCTATTTTGTAAATATAGGATTAAGGGATGCACCTAGCTGAAACTAACTGATAACTAAGAATAAATAAATGAAGCTGAATGAAATAAATCTACAGTGCTATATAAATAAAGTATTATAATAAGAATCTGCATAGGTCAATATATGCAGATAAGAATATCAATAAATAATATACAGTGGGACACTGTTATCTGCTGGGGTTTGGTTCCAGGATCCCCCATGCATAACAAAATCCATGGATGCTCAAGTCCCATTCAATATAATAGCAGAGCAAAATGTTGTCCCTTATACAAAATGGAAAACCAAAGTTTGCTATTTTGAATTTATACTTTAAAAAATATATATTTTCAAGCTGTGGATGCTTGAATCCATGGATTAAAAAAAAAACTGTGGATAAGGAGGCCAGACTGTAGTGTGTTATAGTGTAAGGTTATAAACTACAATGATGACTGATGAGATACACGTGATGGAATTGGTGTGTGTGTTTGTATGCTGTACACATACATGTATGCTGTACATACAAACACTACATGCTGTAGTCGCCACCACTCTTATTTTGGTTACTTATTCACTGTTGTCAGCTGGATGTATCTGCTTCACTGCAATAAATACTCAGAAGAGTTAACTGGGCTTGCTCACAGGTGTTATAGGACAGTATCCTTCATTCTTTCTAACCAATTCCTTTAGATACCTTTTTAATACAAGAAAGCTAGGGCACATACTTAAAAATAAATTAAACATGCATGAGAGTTCAGTTAAGATAGTGGACAGCTGATGGATGAGTATCTCACTTCTGTTCAGGTAAAATAGATAACTTTTTGGGATCTCTTTCAACTCTGTCCTTTCAAAACCTCAGACATAGCAATGTTTATAGTTACAGGATCAAGCTTCAATTATATTTTTCTCCTTCTCTTTTAATAAGTAATAATGCATCTCTGATTTTCTTTAAGCAAAGCAAAATATTGTATATTATCATGTATACGTCTACAAATTTTAGTCAAAAATCACTCCCAAAAACTGGGCTGATTTATCCATGGATCAATGCAAGTACTGTACCTTAACTCTTTATCAAAACAGGAATCATCCCTTTCTCTCAGCAGAATGGTGAAAGGCGAGAGCTTAGTCCATCCCAGGAGAACTTAAAATCACAGACTGCTCCCTATTCTCTGCTTCTGGCCCTTTTGCATGTCTGGGTGGAATAACAGCAGTGTGTTTTGGAATTGTTTTCCATTGCTCTGTCCTTTACATCACTTTTGTTACATGTTTTGCCTACGTTTTGCCCTTGACATATACATGGGTTATATAAAAATCTTTAATTTTGTATCCAAAACCTGCCCTTTATAAGGTCACCTTATAGTTGAGTACATATGGTAAACTTTTCTGGAATGATCAGGGAAAAAATCCCAATGATAAAAATCAGACCTTCTGCAAGTTCCCCCCCCCCCCCCATAAACTAGGTCTTTCTCATAATCAGATGAAATATTAGTAGAATCATCCTGTTCTTGTTTATATGAAAATCAACTCCCATAAAGTTAAGTAGATTTTACTTCATGGTAGATGTGTACACATTCAACAGTCACCCGGGTGCTGATGAACATCAATTTTGTGATCCAGCTAGAAAATGGGTTTCTACCTATATTCATAGCTCCAAGAAGAGATGTGTGTATTAGCATGTGCTACATGTGTAGTTATTTTCCCATTATCATATAGCAAACCACCTGCCAGAAACCTGATAGTTACTTTCACCGACTGCAGAGGGATGGGGAAAGCAGTTGCATAGGTTCACAATCCCTTTTTTCCATCTAACATCTGCTTTGCGTCTTTCTAGCAAGACAATGAGCAAGAAAAAGAAAAGCTGAATTAGGAACAAGCATTAAGGTTTTTAATCACTGTTCACTAAGACTGGGCAGTGAAATGAACTTTGAATTGTTGTTCCCTCTTTGCTTAAAATGGCAAATACTTCTGAAGTTGAGATAAAGTTCTAAATCACTTTATGATATGGTAAAGATCAATCTTCCTCTTACAATAAAACCTTATCAGGCACATTCAATTCCCAGTGAAACACCTACAGCAGCTTTCTGCTTCCTAGCCATCTTCTCTAGATTTAATCCAGAATTTAAAACCACAAAGGGCCTTCAAAATGTATTTAGAATAATTGTAACATACAGTACATTCATCAACCATCCAGAAACATTTAGGGACTAATTCCCTATCTTTTGTATAGAAAAGCTGGGCTGGGTGATAAGTAATTGGCATTTGATGCCTGACGGGGCATTTTTATTACCCTGGCTGAAACCAAACTGATCCCAACCCCACATACTTCAGGCATAACAAATCAGTAGCGCAGGTGGTTCTTTCCTTGCAGCTACAGCCATTTTGTTTGACTGGGTTTGGTTCTATTTTCATTATAATAGCCTCTGTTTCTAAGATGCTTAATGTATACTCTTGGTTGTGTTTCATAAAATGAGTCTCCAGCTAGTCATTCAGTGTTTAACACCTTTGCTTATTTTTCAATCTACGCAGGTGTCTGACAGCTTGAGAAGCCAGTTGCCCAAAATAGACTAAAATATTGAAGTCTAACTACATAGCAGCACTTTTCCTGGAGCATGGGGATCATTGGCATCATGAAGATGAAATACCTGGATGCTGGTTAATTAGGAGTTGACAAATTGTGGCCCTCCAGATGGTATTGGTCTCTAAGTCCTATCACACCCAGATAAGAAGTCCAGTAATTAGAAATGATGGGAATCTAACACATTTGAAAGACCATGTATGCTCCATCACTGTTTTATACATATTTTCTGAGTTATATGAGGTTCTAGCAACACAGATCTGAAACCAAGTTTTATTGTACAGATTAGCATTCATCTCCAAAATTATAATCCTATTTTGGTCTTGCAGGTAGTAGAGCTTTTAGTGAAGTGGGTGTATTTTTCTTGGGCTTGGAAAATCCATGGTATCACCAGTTAAAATGGGAGAGGACAACAAAGTGAGCAGTAAAAAGAGACTAAGGTTTATAATCTGGAAATTACTTCAGGGTGGGGAGCACACCATCACTGGAGTGGAGAGCATTATTCTACCAGTGGTATATTATCTCAGATAAGGAACTTTACATTGTAACTTCCTCACTCTGCCTGACCAGCTGGACCAGCCTTAGTATAAGAACAAGGAATTTGTGCCTCTATCGCAATATTACTTCTGTTGTTGTTGCTTATAGCAAATCTCTCTTGTTATAAGAAGTACATTTCACATTAGGGAACACTAGATTAGCTCTCAGGCTGAGTCTTGCTCTGATATGAGTAGTACTTCTCAGATGTAAGAAATGTTTACCACATCCAAGACACACATACACATTAACTGTACTCTCATTTCTACAAATTGTGCTCTCACTTCTGAAAGCACTAAACAGCAAAACCACAAGATAAAGGCTCGCAGTCTTTCAGTTCCAGCTGTGCAAATATCATTTCCCTCTGCGTATGCATGTGTCATGGATTTTGTAAAATCTACCAAAAATGGAGCTTTTAATTTTGGAAAGGTAGATTGGCTCCATTTGGACCAAAGTAATTCTTAATTTACATCCATGACTCACAGGAAGAAAGTGCTATTCAGGGCTCAACATGTATGCCAAATAAATAAATAAATAAATAAATAAATAAAAATTAAAAATTAATTTGGCTGTGAGTGGAATATTTTCATAAATAACACTCAAGGAGGAGATCTGTCCTCAGTCCAAAAGAATGAGGTTACTTACAGAAAGTCCACTGATTCCCAGAAGAGATCAGGGTCCTTAATTCACGGCTGTGATCTTGACAATACAATATGTTAATGTACTTTCATTTGTGCTTCTTAAAAACACATTTGTACGATGGTGAATTTGTGGGCTGAACACCATAATATAAATAATGTTCAGGTCTCAAGGAATCCTTGTATAAAAATTACTACATTTACAGCTTAATATTCTTAAAATCATGATCTCTTGTGAAATTCCTAGTGTCCTCTAGCAGAACCTTAGAATTCTAGGTAACCCTGGTTGAGAATTCCTGATACATGTATCCATAGTTCATAAATACACAGCTCTTTAAGACAGCACTATTGCTGCAGCCCTTCTAGCTCTTTAGTACCGCTACAGAGTATCTTTCAGCCTATGTAACATATTCTTAGACACAAGCTTGGGGAAGATGGTTATAAAAGGTTAGGATCGTGTTATGCCAGACATATATGTACAGTTATGCCAAGATCAGCGTATAACAGATTTCTGCTTGTATTGGTCCATTTTATTTCTGAATGATCACATTCTAAACTGTACATGCATAACATTTTACGTATTTTGATCCTCCATATACTGTATTTGTTTTGAAATTCGTACCTCAAATTCAATGTAATCATTTATCTACAAGCAAGTGCTGTCTATGATTGTCAGATCTGTGAAGGAAGACAGAAAATGCTTTTTTCTGAATTGCAAGTTTGCTTACAAAGTTCTTTTAATGCTGTTTCCTCTACTAAGCTGTTAGTTACAGGTCAATATTCCATATTCGTCCATCAGTGAACTGGTTAAAAAAAATAATCTAATGGAACAGCTATGTTAACATGTACAAGTTAGTAATTTACTCAGGGTTACAACTCTTCAAATTTACATCTGATTAGGGTCTATGACTTCAGTACCTTTGAACGTGGTTGATTCAGCCCACTTGCAAAGTCTTTTAACAGGCCCTTAAAGAAAAGCAGAATACAAACTAGAGACAAAAAGACAATTCTGATTCCAAAGGATTTTGCATTTTCTCAATTTATAAATTATGCAAGCTTTATCTGTAGTTTCTCACAAGCATGCCATTTGTAGGAGTTTTACCTCCTGTGAATAGCAGCAGACACAGGATGGAGTGAGAATAAATAAATATGGGCAAACTTGACAAAATAATAAGTAACAAATTCCCATTTCTCCTCAAAAACACTTTCTAACTGATGTGCTGTCTTTCAGCTGGCAGGGATTTGGACCATGGGAATTCAAACACAGAAATCCCCCAAACAGCATTCTGAAGTGGTATGATCCTGACAAAACTGTATGATGTGTGCTTGAGTGAATGCTTGAACTAGTTACAGCATATGTGGAAGAAACTTTTGAAAATGGTGTGAGGGGGGAAGAAGAAGGGACACTACTTCACACATTTGTAAGATCTCTATTCAAACAGTCCAATAATCAACATGAAAGCATCACAAGGACCTTCAGGTCTGTCAGCCCTACATATTTTTTCATTACATGTGAAAGTATCAGTATGACTGGCCTCACTGTCCCAGCATATATATGCCAAGTGAACATCTAGCGAAAAAAATAAAGGCATCAGATACTAATTTTAAATGATATAGCTAGTTGTTCAGCCAATGTTTTCATGGTGGCCATCATTCTGCACAGGAGTTTTCTGGCTGGAAGCACAGTGAAAAAAGATGACATACTTTTAGTCTTACTCTTCTAAGAATTTATATTTCCTCTCCTACTTGTTCCCAATTTAAAACTTTGAAAGATTTCTAGTTAAAACAGCCATAGTTTGCACCTGGCTGTTTCTTTTCTTTGTTTTTGGAGAAGAATTCTGTTCAATGCATTGATCCCACGTGAATACTAATATGCTATGTCTGCCTTAGAACAACAGTGTGAAACCTAATCGGATGTTGTGTTAGAAAGACACTTTTCTTACATTCAGGAATGCCTTT
Source organism: Sceloporus undulatus (assembly GCF_019175285.1). Taxonomy (NCBI): domain Eukaryota; kingdom Metazoa; phylum Chordata; class Lepidosauria; order Squamata; family Phrynosomatidae; genus Sceloporus; species Sceloporus undulatus. The sequence continues at coordinate 86,623,450 of NC_056524.1, read as the reverse complement.
TTATGTCTTTATTTCATGTACCTGAGTCTGAGCAGATTCAAATTAATAGACAGGGAGCACGACTTGCAATAATACCTTAGGTATCACCTCTTTAAATGGTCAAATGACATACACAATGTTGGGGTAGAGTAAGGAGAGAGATAGAGTAATTAAGGGGATGACATTTCAGAGACAGGATAGTGAGAAGACATTTTAAAAATAATTTTGTATTTTCCTTGTATTTTACACAATTTATTGCATCAGGCAGCCTGTACTTGGAAGAAACTCCTGTAGGTAACTTGCCACTGCTTTTGTCAGATAAGTCATTGTTCCATAAGCACCACTTGGGGCACTGTCATAGAAGAAGTAACAGATACCCGTACCCATGTCTTGCTCCAAGTAGCCATCAGTTGTTCCAAGGGCTTTCTAGAAGAAAAATATGGCAGAGGGATTCAGATAGCTCAAAACAACACTATCTTTAAAAAGTTATGCATGGACAAACACCACAAAGCATTGCCTCACAAAACACATGACCCAATTCTGTCTGCCCTCTTCTAGGAAACAGATCCTGTTTTTTTTACTGAACATTGCAGTTCTTTACTGATCCAGTTGCAAAGAACTGCAGGAATTGCAGAGGTGTATATCTATTAGAAAATAAGCCATCTCTGTCTTCCATCTCAACAGTGGATTGCAAGCATGGCCACCTGTTCACAAGCAAAGCTTTGGTCTAATGAGTCATCTGGGGTGGCCATCAACAACCATGGGTTTACATAGTGCTGAAAGAGGAATACTTCCCAGTATTTAGGCTGGTATTTCTTAAGGTTCCTCTGAATCATCTATCTGTTGTTGAGCAAATTGGATGATTACTCAGCATTTTCTGGGCTGCCTCTCCCTCAAACCTGCTAGCTCTCGCCTTATACCTACGATCTGTTCAGCTTTGTCTACCGCTTGCCTCCTAGGCTTTGTCTTTGAAATATCACACTAGTGGTTTTCTGCAGGTAAACGGGAGTTAAACGCGAGTTAAACTACATTCAAATTGAAAGAAGATTTGTAAATTCAGTTAGTTTTTCACACTGAATTGTTGACCATGATGGTGTCCCTCAGGCTTACCACTGAATAAAGCTAATACTATTTCTGTGGCAACTATAGAAGCCAACATTATCATGAGAGGAAGGTATCATATAAAAGGCTACCATAATTAGGCATCTGTCAAGGTCCATTACCAATCTCCAGAGCTTCCTGACTTTCCTCCTGGATATTTACCTGCCTTCTTTAAGGGAATAAGCAGTGAATGCAACAAACAGGAAAACTAGCTCCTGCTCACCTTGCCCTCTCCCTCTGGATGTAGATTGGGCCCAAGCAAATGAGCAGCCAACAGCATCAGCAAGAAGGAGAACATGGGGCTATGCTTGAGGCACTGGGATCCTCTAAGAACATACTTTCCAATGGCCATCTGAAACCTGGAGCCAAACTGTCAAGAATCTTTAGATAACAGAAGAAAAAACTCAACACACACAAACCTGTTCCTGAAGGAAGAGATCATTTGCTATGTGCACAATCCGATCCACATGAATGATACCCCCAATGCTGTTCACCTCAATTTCTGATAACAGTGTCAGAACCAATATGGCCTCCACTAGCAGTTGTCTGTATTCTGGCTGAGGTACGTGGTTCAGCACAGACTCCACGTGGACAGCAAATTTGATTTCACACGCAGTCATCTGCAAGTATACAGTGGAATTAATGCAAAGGGGAAAGAAAAGAAAAAGAGAAAAGCTTGAGGGCACTCTAAACTCATAATAGCAAACATTTACATATTGTGATGGCCACAAGACCTCTTGTAGTGCAAATTAATACTACATTGTATCATGAATAGTGGGATACAGGAATAATCTCCAAAAGAAAGATGTTCAAAGACTATAAACTGTTTCCTTCTAAAGTTAGGTATATCTTGATAGTGTCCTAGGATTCAGATTGCAGAAATGCCAGCAGCTTATTGGAAAAATCCACCCACCCACAGCACCTTGGAAATGTTTGCTCCAACCAACCAGGATAAGATTATTAACGGACTCCCAGATCAATTTTGTCTGCTGCTCTCAGACTGTGGAATGACTTGCCGGAGGAGATGCAACAGCTGAAAATGCTGGCTGCTTCCAAAACAGCATTAAAGACATATCTCTTCTGACAGGCCTACCTAGTCAATTTTAAATCATGACTTTTTAATCATATATGTACTCTATGAGTGTATAACTGTGTGTCTATATGCTATTAATTGTATTTTGTATTTTAATATGTTGTACCCTGCCTCAAGCCTTGAGGAGAGGCAGGAAAGAAATAAAATTTATCACCATCATCATCATTATCATCATCCCACATTCCAAATACACACAGAAATCTCAGGATGTTCCTGGAACAGTATACTATATGTGTTCAGTTATTACAGTTGCTGAACTCATTTACTTTTAGAAAGGAGAGCATAGCTATCAGATGTTGGAAAAGTTATATTTTTCAATTACCAGTCCCAGAATCCCCCAGCCAGCACAGCCACTATCCCGTAATTTTTCCAAATTCTGACAGATTCATATACAATTGCAGTCCTGAAATTAATCATTTTCACATAGAATTCACTGCCACCCTTTCTTCACCTGGTGGTTTTAGGTTTAAAGATGTTCAATTTTTTTAAAAAAAATGTTATAATTTGTTATAACAATGTAGAATTGTTGTAGTACTATATTATAATACTATAATTTTGTATTGTTATAATTATTGTAATAATACAATATTGTATTATAATATTGACAGTTCTCAAAAGGAGCAGCCACCAAGAAGGCCCTTTCATGTTCTCTTACCACCTGTGACGGTGGCAGGCTGAAGAGAAAGGCCTCCCCTGACGAATTTCAAAACCTGCATGTATAGTACCCAAATCTAGCCAAGTTATTTTGGCATCTAAGGTAGAAAAATCCATGAACACCCCTCCCCATTCCTGCATAATAAAAATAAATAACTAGCTGTTTAATATCCTTATTATGGCACTCAAAATGTCTTGCCTAAGGCTGGCCCTGGCAGTTCTCCTACCATTAACATAATATTGATATGTGGAGGAAAGAAGGGATACAATGTCTCCAATAAACTTTTAATATTTAAGAAGTCTGAGTTTTCTAGTCTTATGCTTATACAGTGATGGGGTTTATGCAGACATCAGACCAAAAAAAAAATCCTGGCTAACATGGATATGAGAGATGTTGCTCCAAAAGAACAGTTTCATCACAGCAGCAAGGAAAGCCAAGCAACCTAATTTGTTCTGGCAAAAATGTTCAGATGTCACATGAAATCATTTGGTCTCAAGAAATCTTGTGCTTATTAAATTTGATTCCTGTTAAGCAACAAAAAATGGATATTGCCAAGTTCTGACAGACCTGTTAAAAGGATTTGAGTTCTTCTAAATCTCTCAATAGTGAAAAAAATTAAACATCTCCACAAAAATTACATTACGAAGACCAAAAAAAAAAGGCAGAGCACACTTTGTGCCTGAGAGCTGTTGTTTTTGAGAACCAAATAACAAGACATCATCATCATCATCATCAATCACCACTGTAGTAGTAGTGCTAGCAGTATAGGTTGAGCACCCCAATCCAGAAACCCCCAAACCTCCCCAAACAAGTTTTTACCACCAGTCACACCTTTGATCAAGTCTCTCTCCTGCCTCACTTCTCATACACAATATAAGTAGCAAAGGAACAAGATGTGCAGCTGGAGAAAGACCAAAGTTAGAGAGAGATAAGTGAGCAGGAGCACCACAGCTGTCCCCTCAAAGATGCAAGTGAAAGGCTGGTGGCAAAAACACGTGAGATCGGAAAAAGAGTGAGGGTCTATAAAAATGGCAGAAATCCAAGTACAGTGAGTGCTTGAAACAAATCCACACTTCCAGCTATTTCAAAGATCCTCTTATCTCATTCCAACCTGGCAAATATAGTACAGGCACATACTACACTATATGTGCATTACAAAAAAAATTTTTTTTATTTAAATTCTAACTCCAAAATGTTCTGGACCCAAGCATTTCAGGTAAGAGATACTCAACCTGTGCTGTTATTTGTGTGGTAGAAAACAAGTGCACATTCAAGTTCTGATGATGCCGGAGTCTAGAGAGGATTCAGCCTTGAAGCTTACTAGGTGGCCATAGCTGGTCATCCCTCTTAGTGTATACTACTTTATGCAGTTAGTGTAAGGGTAAGATGGGTGTTTTCATGTGGGCCAGAACCATGCACAGCAGTAGGAAAACCTCTGGCACTTCAGATGTTTTGGTCTTCATCTGACAGAATTCCCAGCAAACATGGTAAGACAAGGGCCAAGGGTAAAGGTCCACCCCTGTATCTGATGTGTGGTATTTTGATCTCTTTGGCACATACAAATGCAATCAAAATGAAAAATAAATATTGCTAGAGGATGAACTTGGAAAAAGCACATTCTTTTCTCAGCATATTAATTTAAGAGTATAATTCTGTCTTTACAATTATTATCATCCTTCTGAAAGTGAGTGCTCAGTAACATTTTGCCCATCCACTTCACACATTATCGTTGTGACATGGTAGCACACGTATGCTTAAATAAACTGCTAGATCCAATTGGAGTAGACCCATTAAATCAATAAGATTTGCAGCTTACCATTCAGCAAATGATTCCATAGGTATTTGGAACTAGCAATTGCATTTAGAACCAACTTTCTTGGTCATGCATGAAGTATTTGAGAGTTATAGTCATGTGCACAATTCCATAAATTTAACAAATTGTGGTATTCAGATGTTTGTGTGATGCAGCAGGATATGTGGTATAGTTCTCTCTCATGAGACTATAATATCTCAGAATGCACATCCATAGTATAACCTATACAGATTCTCCAACATTCAAGTGTCTGAGCCCAATACTAATGAGTAGAGTTGCCACCAGAAAAACAGGCCAGGGCTCCTTTACATTTAATCTCATTATCCATGGATTCTGTATCCACACATTCCACTATCCATGGCTTGAAATATTCCACAAAAAATTAATCCAAAATTAATCCATTAATCCTTGATGTTGCCATTTTACATAGGGGACATCATTTTACTAAATTATTTATATACTGGGGCTTCAGCATCCAGAGATTATGGCATCCATAGATTATCATGGAAACAAACCCCACCAGATACCAAGGGCCCAATGTACTTTCAGCAGGTGGGCTTGCATACAGTAGCCTGTCCTCTTTTGCACCTAGCCACTCTACTTGCCAGTCATCAAAAAATGATTACTCCAGTCTTTATAGTTCTTGTGAGCTTCTCTTGGGGCATTTGTAGTAGGAAAGGGTATCCTCCTTGGAATGCCACCATTAGATGCAAGAAAGAGAAGACACTAAACTCAGAAAGGATGACTTTATCCCAAGATTTTTTTAAAATATATATATAAAAGGATCTTGTTTAGAAAAGAAAATCTTTTCTAAAGAAACCTTAAAACAGCCTCAGGTTCTAGGGTTGTACAAGCCAATAATCATGTTTCCATTTTCCATATGGACATAATCTGCAATAAACGTGCCTCTAAAATTAGAATGACCTATTAAGCTGTAATTATGAAAACTTGGCCAATGCAAGTTAACATATTCCCTGCCTTTTGCTAATAATACATTTCTCCTCTTTTCACTGCAGTCAGGAAACAGCAGACAATTGGGAACCAATGCCAAATGGCTGTTTGATACCTTGCCACAAAAACCGAACCACTGCCTGCAACAAAGGCTCAGAGTTTAAACACAAAATATAACACACCTGCAGGTAAGAAATGCTGTTCTAAGAACAAACAGACAGCATAACAGTGTACAAAAAAAGCATTACTCTGTTAGGATTTAAAAAGAGAAACATTTACAGGAGTGAAAATTCACATTGTGCTTTGAAGTAAAATCCTTCGTCAGAAATGGTAAAGGTCAGGAATAATTAAACCCTTGGAAACCAGAAGAGGCCTTGCAAGCCCTTCAAATCAATAGATTTCAGATTTGGTAAAATATAAGGCAAGCCTTCTTCAGCTTGCAAAATAGAATAAAATAAACACAACAGCCTGTAAAATGAGCTGAAAAACATACCAAGTTGATTAGGAAAGGGAGTATCTTTTTCAAAGGCTGCAAACTTATAATACTTACATAGGAATACCAATTTCAAAGCAAAGCTATGTACAGAGGCTGTAAGATTTATTTTAATCACTTCTCTTCAATAATTAGGCATTATGTTCTGCCTAAAGAACAGTGCTGTGTGGCTCAGAGGTCTGCATCTTATTTAAGCTAAAATTAGTCCAAATAACAATATTTAACTTTGCATTCAGCACACCTACCATTTTCTCAATAGAAAAAGCTAAACGGAGATTGAATTCTGCACCTCAACAAAGAAAAAATATTCATTTTCTAAATGGAGAGAATGCTCTTTTTGGTAATTGGCTGAAAATGTGTATTCCTGTCCCCTGCTCTCCAGCCATTTGCTTCCAGTATATCTCATGCTCTGTCACTAGACAGAAAGAAGATTCTACAAACAGAGTGTTAAGGCCTCAAACTAAGCTACAAATAGTTTTTGTGGGTTTTTCGGGCTATGTGGCCATATTCTAGAAGATTTTCTTCCTGACGTTTTGCCAGCATCTGTGGCTGGCATCTTCAGAGAATGCTTGCCTGGAAAAAATTGGGTCTATATATACTGTGTGAGTCTGGGAATGCAGGAATGATTTGCTTGTGTATTGTTCTGTGCTGATGGTTGGCCTCAGGCTGGGAGGCTAATGCAAAAGAGGATTAGTGTCTGCTAATTGGTGATTATTATCTGCTGGGAAAGCCCCTGACTCTGAGTGGTTTCCCATTTGCATTTGCTGAGTCCTCATTTTGCTATTCTTCAGGACTGGTAGCCAAATTTGTTCACTTTAAGGGTTTCTTCTTTCCAGTTGAAATTATCCAGATGTTTGTGGATTTCAATTGCTTCCCTGTGCATCCTGACATAGTAGTGGTTGGCATCGTCCAGAATTTCAATGTTTTCAAACAGTATTTTATGCCCAGGATGGTTTGTGGCATGTTCTGCTACTGCTGATTTTTCTGGCTGGCCCAGTCTGCAGTGCCTCTCGTGTTCCTTGATTCTTGTTTGCACACTGTGTTTGGTAGTCCCTATGTAGACTTGTCTGCAGCTGCATGGTATGCGGTAAACTCCTGCGGCTGTGAGAGGGTCTCTCTGGTCCTTGGCTGAGCGAAGCATTTGCTGGATTTTCTTTGTCAGTTTGTCAACCATTTGAAGGTTGTGCTTCCTCACCACTTTGTCTACTCCGTCTGTGACTCCTTTGATGTATGGTAAAAATACCTTCCCTTTGGGTGGCTGCTCGTCTTCACTTCTCTGGGTTTTCCTGGGCCTGGTAGCCCTTCTGATGTCTGAGCTGGAATAGCCATTAGCCTGTTGAGCCTGGTTCAGGTGCTTCAGTTAATCTTCCAAGTGGGGTTCACAGATGCATTTTGTCTGGTCTACCAGTGTTTTTATTGTGCTTCTTTTTTGTCCTTGGTGATGGTTGGAGTTCTTGTGCAGGTATCTGTCTGTATGTGTGGGTTTTTGGTTTGGGTCACACAGTATATGTCAGGAAGAAACTCTTCTAGAACATGGCCACATAGCCCAAAAACCCCACAAAAAACTATGGATGCTGGCCATGAAAGCCTTCGACATCACATAAACTACAAATCTCCTAAACAAAAATCCTACAAGGTTTCTTCAAGCCTTACCTCCCTTGTTGTTGAAGAAGGAAGGACGTAGCCATCTATGGACAGACCATGACACTGCAACAAGAACAGTATTAAAAGTATAGTAAATAAAATTAATTAAAGCAACAAGAAAGTTCAAAAGGTAATTATGCGACTCTGAGGGTTGGAGGAGAACTTGTTGGCCTAAGTTAGTTCTCCTTGGAACTGTTTTGTAAAATATGACAGACTGAAAACAAACAAACAAACAAACAAAGTGTAATATTACATTAATACATCTGCTCCCCCAAACATTTACTTGATAGAATAAAGAACAAGAATAGTTGAACAATCGTTCTATGCTTCAGAGGTCTATGCTCCTGAGATCACAGGAAGATGTTAGGTTAAAGTAATGAGTTATGAACATGAAACACTTTTGAAAAAATGAGAAGAACTGTCACAGTTAAGAAGCTCTTCTATGGATTCAGAAATGTAAATGCTGTGCTTCTCCTAGTGCAGTGACTCAGAAATAAACCTGTGGCAGTTAAAAGTTCACCAGCTTCCCAATTGCTTCTGTACTCTATTCCAAGTGCTGAAGATGACCGTTTGCTTTTTTATGGGTTAGGCCCAATATATTTGACTACCTTCAGTTGACTCTGAAAGAATATTCTGGTGGAAATCAGAGAAGGGTTGGCTTTGGTGCTCCTGCCTAAAAGAGTTTGCTCTCCTTGCCTCTCTCTTTAAAACTGCTTTCTGCCGCAAGAAAAAAACCCTTTCTTTTCAGGAAGGTTTTTAGTTTCTAAGAGGTGAAGCAACAGCCAGGAAAGCACAGCCCAAGGCCTTTCCATCCACCAGCTGATTGGGTCCGCAGCACTGCCAGCTCCGAAAGTAGGCTGTGGCCACTGGCTCCGAGGCCCAACACCAGGATCTGGATGATTCCAGCTTCTTTGTGCTCTGGTTTAAAGAACTGGAGCACGGCCATGGCATGGCTGCCGGACATGTTGGAGATGTGTTGTATAAATGGTGTGCCTCCAACATGGCTGGAAGCTGCGTCGTTTGGCCCGTGTGTTTTGGGCCCAAGACATATTCATCTTACTTATATACTCTGTCATGAAGTTATTATATGCAACAAAACTACTGTACATACTCATGTATGAGTCTAGAACATTAGGTCAAAAATGACCTAAAAAACCTGAGTCGACTTATCCATGGGTCAATGTAAGTACTGTATCTTAACTTTTATTTAAAAGGAGTGATCATCCACTGGTGAAAGGCACAAGTATAATCTGTCCTGGAAGCACCAACCCTGTCTATTCTCTTATCCATCCAGCGATAAGAGTGAGCACAAAATTGTGGCTGGAATTTTGTAGGCTCTTTGACATTGCTTTGGGTTGCTTCATCGTTTTGATCCTTTGCTATATGCCCTAAGTCTTACAATTGACTTATCCATGAGTCATATCAAAATCCATAATTTTTGCCTCCAAACTTGCCCTTGACTTATACATGAAGTCGATTTATAGTCAAGTATACATAGTATCTGAAGATCAGGTTACTACCAAAGTTGAGGGGATCGCATCGCCCAACAGACCAAAATTTACTTCCTAATTAGAAGAATGTTTCTCCTGGGCTTAAAACAGCAAGGAATGGGCAAAAAATGTAATGAAGTTGCAGTGGGAAGCATTCTGAGGGAAAAGGGAAATCTTTTATTTTTTAAATGGGACAGCTGCAGTGGCAGCCCTAAAACTGGCTTTATCTGTTTCTGTACTGCCTTCACTTGATGTATGCTATCCTTATTAGTATTTGTTTTATTTTATTGCGTTTAGGATTTTCATTCTACTTTCATTCATGCTTCATTTTACTTGTTTTCAAGTTAGCCAATATGGACTTTGAATATTTTGCATATGTTTGTGTGTGTGGCGTATGGGGGGTGGAGGGAGGGAGATAAATGTACACCCTGATCTTACTTACAAGAAATTAAATTCCATTATAAATTTAAATTTACTTCCAAAATAATATATTTTTAAAACAATTATTGGCATCCACTAAGCCAGGAATAAAGACACATATCGTGCATATATAAAAACACAGGAAATTGGGCACACTTCCCATCATGCTGCCTTTTAAGAAAGTAAAATCTGTCTATTTTATTTACCAGTGCTAGGTGGGAAACATACTGTTATTATTTCAGCAGAATTTCTGAACAGTATATTCTTTATTGTGAAGTTTTAAAGTAATTGGTTGGTACTTTCTAACAATGTTGTTTAAATCAAATGGATTTTTGGCACGTTACAGACCGCCCCTTAGGGGCGGCCTGTAGGCGCCCCTTTCCCTGCCGGATCGGGGCCTCAGTGGCCAGAGCGGCAGCCGCTGAGGCCCCAATCCGCCGCTTTCCGGGCTGCAGGGAAGCGGCAAAAGGCCCCTTCCCCGCAGCCTGAAAAGGGGTGTCCCTGGGGCTTCAAGCCCCAAGGACGCCCCGTTTGGCCCCTTTCTCCTTTGGTCCGCTGGGCGCAGCCGTCTGAAGGCTGCGCCCAGCGGACCAAACGAGGAAGGAGCTCCGAAATGGAGCTCCTTCCGGGGTTGCGGAAAGGGCGCCCTAGGCGCCCTGCCGCGATCCCAATAGGTCAGAACCGCGCCGCCTTGTTTGGAGGTGGCGCGGCCGTGACGTATCGATGACGCCGGCCGTGTGGAACGGGCGCCGCCATTTTGTGTGCGCACAGCGCGCACTAGGGTTAGGGCAGTGCAGAAGCACCGCCCCGCCTTAACCCTAGTACGCGCTGTGCGCGTACTTTTAAGCCCGTGTGTAACGGGCCATAGTAAGAAATCCATTAGGACAAATCCACAATATTAAATAGCAACAGAGATGAACCTAGATATTCAGAGCACCTTAACACTGTACTAAAAATGGATCTTGAGTCCTTAGCCCATTTACACCTTTAAAGTAAACCTTTAAAGTCAAATCGAAGGACACCTTTAAAGCCAACCTGAAGCATTTTCTGTCTTATATTGCTCTTAATTTACCTTCTGAAGGATCTTCCAGACTTTTGGATAGAAACCCACAGGGACTCTGTTAATGGCACCATCAAGTCGCCTTCTGCGTAGCCATTGCCCTTGCCGATCACCCCAACTGATACAATGTCCGCCAGAACCCGTAAGGGATGACGTACTGGTAGGAGAAGATGGACTGCTGCATCTCTGAAAAGAAAGACACGTTTTCTTCCACAAGATGTAAGCAACTCTCAGAAACATTCTTTTTGCACGCCCTGATGTCGTCTCAAAGCCAGCGTTACACCACTATGCTGCCCACATGGGGGCAGCTTTTCAGGGTTCCAGTGGCACAGCGTTCAGACGCTGCATGCCACAGGAACACTGAAAAGTTGTTCCCCCAGGGGCGGGGGAAAGGGCATCGGTTTTCCAGTGCAAAAAGGAGCAACATTTTGCCACTTCTTCTTTCACCTGAAAAAAGCCAGATTGGGGCCACAGCATGTGGTGATCCAGTGATCAAATGGGTGGCCTTTATTTCGGTTACACTGATATCTATAGCCATTCTGTGGATAAAAGCAGCCACATAACTTGAGAATGAAGGAAGGAGCATTTTTTTCATATTATTATACTGTTCAGCAATCCATTCCTTTGTTACTAAGGGACAGGCGAAAGCCTGATGTATTTATATAACTGAAATATAGGAAGAACTGAACTAGCAGCCAATATTTGGATGGGTCTTTGCATCATGGAGCCCTGGTGGCACTTTGGTTAAATGCTGGTACTGCAGTTGTGAGTTTGATCCCAGGCAGGGCTCCAGGGTCTACTCTCAGCCTTTCATCCTTTCATAGGTCAGTAAAATGAGTACCCAGCTTGTTGGGGGCAACTGGCATCCACACTGTAAACCGCTTAGAGAATGCTAGTTCACTGATGAGTGGTATAGAAATGTAGTTGCTAATGCTATGTCTTTTAATTATACATAGCAGCAACTTGATTAATTTCCTCACTGTTTTATAAGATGCACTACAAAATTTCTTTTCCCCGCTACACATATGTAATAATCCTAATGTTTAAATACAGTTTAAAGGGACAGCTGTTCCTTACAATAAGTGTGATGATGCATTACAGTCTTCTGTATGTTTCATCAGAAGTACATGGTACTATATTCATGTTTTCAAGAACCTGAACACAGAACACAGTATTTCTTGCCAAGTGATCTGGCCAAATAAAGGTATACGGAGTTTAGCATTTTCGTCTGGAAATTTAATTTTGGACAACCTTGGCTTTTTGTACTACTGCAGTGACTTTCTAGTTTGTTTGGAACTGCAACCTAGTTCATTAAACTGCTCATTAACTGAATCCCACATTCATTAATACCCATGGTGCAGTTAATCCCCTACTTAATCCTCCAGAATTTGATCCTCATATAAGAGTACATTAATGAATCGTACCAGTTTTAACCCACAGGAATTAATTTTAACATAATTGATACCATCTTAGATATTCCAAATGTAGATTCCAGATTAAAAAAAAAACCCAAACATCCACAAAATATATACTATTTTATGTTTAAGAGAATGCTGCCAGCTCACTGAGCCTTTGGAATATACAAGATATAGATACTTTGCTTACAATACACTTCAAATTCCTCTGAGGAGAGGGTTGATGGGCATCTCCCAAGAGTATTCCTGCATACAAAGAGTTGGGAGTAGATAGCCTTTGTGGTCCCTTCCAATTCTAAGATTTTATTATTTTGAGGCAGCATCCACACTGCAGAAATGCAGTCTGACACCACTTTATCTGCCATTGCTCAATGCTATGAAATCCTGTGATCTGTAGTTTGGTGAAGCATCAGAACTCTTTGGCAGAGAATGCTCAAGATCTTTAAAACTACAAATCCCAGGATTCATAATGTTGAAGCCATAGCATTTAAAGCAGTGTCAAACTGCATTATTTCTGCAGTGCAGATGCAGCCTATGATGTCTTTGGCAATTGCAACTGGTTCAGAATTCAGCAAAAAAACAACAATTGGTAGGTGCTTGCATTCAGGACGAACTATTTGTTTTTAGAATGAAGTTACAAAGCTTGAACTACTGTGATGATATTTCAAGTCTTAAATAGTTTGGTTCAGGATATCTTAAGGATTCCTCCTCCCATACTGTCCTGCCTGTTCCCTAGGATCTGATGGAGAGACACACTGCTTTGACAGTTCTGGAGTCATGGATGGCAGTACCCTAGGGTAAAAATGAGGTAGGTTTGTCTTGCATAATCATGTTAAGGAATTTGGCATGCATCAGGTACACATTTATTTCTATACTTCCTGACAAGACCATGAATCAGTCCATTGAAAAATGTTATGTTGCATTTCTGTGTTCAGGCAGAATATTAAGTGAGGATTAGAGTGGATTAGGGTAGCTCTCTTCTCTATGGATATTTTTCAAAAGCAAGCCAATTTGAAATGGGCAAACATCCTTTGAAATATCTCAAACAGGTCAAGCACTGTTTTAATGCAACAATTTATTTAGAATCCTAAAATCATAGAGCTGGAAGAGACTACACGGGCCATCACGTCCTATTTATTTATTTATGTATTTATTTATACATACTGCAAAATGCTTTAGAATTTGAATGACTGTTTTAATTTCCATTATATGGAAGAAGGGGAGAGGGGGAGATTTTCCCTTTGTTGCATTAAAACAGTGCTTATTTGCCCTGCAGAAAGGTCTGTTGTATTAGGCACTATCGTATTTAGCAGAAATGGCATATGATCAAAATATGGTTCAGTGGAAGTGCCAGTGTCAAAGTAATTAGTGTATTTCTGCAACTTCTGTTTTCTTTGCCTGCAATAATAAGATACACTCTGCTAATAAATCAATGCACATCAATTATGGGCCTTGATAATGAGTGTGCAAAACAGCATAGTTCTTGCTATGAGAATGCAACCTTTATAAACATCTTTACTTAAAATATGCTGATATCCTTATTTTCTTTTTGAAAGGACAAGTCTCTAGCCCTTGTAAATAAGACTTGTAAATAAAATCCTTTAATTTCTGATACACCAGAAATTTTGTTACTTAGCAAAGGAACCAAGAGTGCCCTCTAATTTTTTAGACATCTGTGCTTCTTGGTTTTTCTGAATGAACCTGTGTCCTCAAGGTCTAGTTATGTAGGTCTGTCATTTTCTTAATCTCCCAGCAGCATCTCTCATGTTGATACTGTTGAGACCTTTTTATGTTGTGGGAAAAGCAGAATTGAGAGGGAAAATATGTATTTCCTCTCTAATAATACTAGAATTTGGGATTATCTAACTAACTAGTAGCAAGTTCACAACTAAGATACTCCTAAGTATAATTATCTATGGTTAATTTATAAACTGTGTTGTTAAGGAATGTGATGATTACCACAGTCTTAATTTGCTTTTAAGAGGGGATCATGTGAATATGTTTAAGGCAGATGAATAGAAATTAGCCACAAAGGATACCTTGATGCACTAGGTTCAGAGATGGTATGCCTCAGTCTGCTATCTGCTATGAACCACACAGTCAAGTCTGGCTGTTGCTCTCAATGCCTATTTTGTGCTTCTCAAAAATATCTGGCCAATCAGATGATATGATCAATTGAGGATCTTCTTATGTTATAAAAATATAGTCTCCTATCAAATGAAACACCCTGATTTTTGGAATCTTAAGACAGGCAATGGAGAACTTCCCCTGAGGAACTACGTCAGCCAGAACAGTGGCTACACAGGAGAGTCCCTTCTCTGATGAGGACCTCTAGTTATGCAATACTATACACCAAGAGGCATGTTTGGGACCCACCTTGATATCTTTTTGATAATACGCAAAGACTTGGAGTCTTTTAAGCTTTTGAAGATATTATTGTATTACTGAAATCTTGACAAAAAATGTAGTCTTGGTTTAATGCAATGTTTAAGTCTTGTGTGTAATCACGCTCGTGCTTGTTATACTCACTGATGTGAATGAGTTGTTTAGATGGCTTCATCTTCATTTTAGAGCTTAGTTTGGTACAACCCCTTCTGTTTGCTGCACTGAAGTACTTTATTATACAACAACTCAAATGCAAAAATGGTATAAATTGCAATTAAATAAGATTAATATTTGCTACCTTTTTGTGTTATCAAAGCAATTGCTGTCATTGGCTAAAAAGAATTTGCAGACTGAAAACAAGCCTTTAGCTCCTGTTTTGTCTCTTTCATCTTGGGTTTATTTTGGAACTTCTATTTGAAGTGGATATTACAATTTTTGAATGGCTCTAATGTTTTTTTAAAAAAAATCTAACTTTAGTTTTTAACTTTACATTTCAGCATTGTTAACTGCCCTTAGTGCCATCCCCTACTGCCAAATTTTAAGTATGTTAAATAAATAAATAAATAAATAAATAAATAAATTTCATTCATAGGTTTATGAACTGATCACATTTTAATTTGCAGGCAAATTAATCAAAATTCATAAATAAGGTGATGGAATGATTCTATAGCTTTCCTGTAAATCAGAAGGTCAACATTTACAACAGTTACGTTTGTATTTCAATACGTGACAAGGAGAAAAATGAAAGTTGCTATATATCTTATCCCAACAAAGAAGAGGTGAAAGAAAATGCAATTTTCTGAACGATGGATTACCATGGACCTGGAAGAATGTAAGCTGCTGGGTGTGGAATGGCCCCCATAGAAGAACTACAAAAAGAAAAAAATACATAACAATGGTGGGAAAAAAATCAGTTAAAACAATTCAGTATGGAAACCAAGTGAAATAATGTACAGGTATGCATAAAACAATAAACAAATAAACAGTTGCCTCCAAGCCTTCATTTGCTGAAACCTGCTATGAAGTTCTATTGTTTTGATATCCCTGGCATCACAGGAATCATTATCATTTTGTACCATCACCCAATCTGCGCCTAAATGTATAATATTCTAGGCGCTTTCAATAATTTGCAACAGTTCCAGATTCTGTATAGTTTTTTTGAATGCTGGGCTTCAAATAGCAGGGAGCAATGAAGGAAATACAGTCCCCAACACACAAAACCTAAGATGCAATGAGCTTGATAACCTCAGCTTCTTTTCATGCTATGAAGCTGCATGCAAAAGAGAGGCCAAGCAAACTAAGCAGTGAGATGCCTGACTACCAAGGCAGTATTTTGAGACCACGAATAATGTTACTGAAGTATATTTAGCTTTAATCATGAAATCCAGGATGGACTTTGAAACTGATGTTGGTGTTCAAAATTACAGGGAAGAATATAACAGTGAAGACAGATAAACTGGATCCGAAACAAAACATTGTTATGATGCTCGCTCCTGTTCAAAGTCCTAGCTTACTTTCTCCAGGAACAACCTACTTCATTTTTGCTCCCCAAAATCTCAGTTTCTGTCCTCAATAAACTTCAGTGTTCTGTGCCCAAGACTGGATGGCCCTTGCGGTCTCTTCCAACTCTATGATTCTATAATTCTATGTCTTCTCAATCTTCTACAAATCCTCCACTGGTTTTCCTCTGTGTGCTTGGGAGGAGGAGAACTTGACCACATAAGTATCCACAATGAAAGAAGGGCCAGGTTGTAATGTAAAAGTAAGCAGGTTGTGGCTTCTTCAATCCTGGCTTGTTGCTGTGACCAAAAGACACAAGTCCAAACAAATTGTGGTTTGTAAGCCAGACACAAGCCACTATTAGAAGCCATGTTTTGTTGACGGATTATTAACCCTGGCTTCTTTAATGTATGACTTAATATATTTGAATCTAGAACCTATCTTATTCTTCAGGTAACAGGTTTACTGTGACATTGAGATGTTTCTTAGCGGAAGGACAGGTGACAAATACAAACAGCCAACATGTCATCTATGATTCATCTGACTATTTGGACTAACATATGAAGATACTAGATGGATTGTTAGGCAAACATAGATTATTCTTCTACACTTCATCATCCAAAGGTTTTGAAATCCCATTGTCCCTGATCTTGTATCAAAGTTCAGCAAGTTGGCCTGTACTTTCAAAAACCAAGTAATGGAAAATTCAGAATGAATAACCACTGAAGGATGTCCAGTGTTTAGTGCCCATATACTACTATTTAGTACTATAAAGTGTAAACACCCCCACCCACTATTTTAGGATTCTACTTAAAGCAAAGATTACATAAATGTATGGGATGAGATGTTTCATTCAGTCTTTCTACCACCTCTCACTAAACCAGTCGTTTTAAAAAAAAAAACCATTAAAATGCTTTGCATCTTTAAAAATGTAATCTTATTTAAAATGGCTCACACTGCAGCTGTTACAACAGGAAATTTAGAGTGACCTCTAGTGGGCACTTGTACATTTTGATTTTTACTGTACATTAAAGAAACTGAAGGGATGCAGAGGGACGTTGGGGGATATAGGATTTATAAAGGGACGGACCATGCATGAAAGAGTTGACATCAAAAGGAATCCTCTCTCTATCAAACTACTATCCATATCAGGTTAAGCATCCAAAATATCAAAATCTCCAAAATACGAAACTGGTTGAGAGAGTGATACCTTTCCTTTATGATAGTTTAGTGTACCCAAACTTTGTTCCATGCACAAAAATTATTTAAAATATTGTATAAAATTACCTTCAGGTTATGTGCATAAGATGCATATGAAACATAAATGAATTTAATTTTTAAAGTTATGTCCCATTTCCAATACTGTATATGCAAATATTTCAAAATCCAAGGGAAATAAATCCAAAATCTGAAACACTTCTATTCCCAAGCGTTTTGGATAAGGGATACTCAACCTGTACCTCAATAGGAAAAGTAATTTTACACAGGGTTTCTATATAACTGATTAATTAGAGATATGTTAAATTAATATGCTTCAGTCTAAACTCTGCTGAGGTAAATCCCATCTGAAATACAAATAAGTAACTGGATGCGGGGGGGAGTTAGTTCAGTGACATCACTGAGGTTCTCAGGTTAAATCCTCAGAACCCTTGAGTAGAGTCAAAAGGGAAAGATCTCTTTCTGAAAACTATGGGAGACACAGTGTAGAAACACTGAGCAAAACAGAACCATGACACCAGGCAAACCCATACAGCACACTGTATTCTAAGGAGCTTATTAAGTTGTATGTTGAGACTACAGCCCTAAAAAAAGTATGGCAATAATCTTAACTCCCAAACTGTGAATATCTACAGATCAGCATAGCATAAGCAATACAGATTCACATCCACTAAGCACTACTTAATATACAATGGGCTTATGGTATTCTTTGGAATTTGGTTGTAGGGATTTGGTATCCCTGTGGATACCAACATTTGTGGATGTTTGTACCATTATATACAGTGGTAAAATGGCATATAAAATGGCAAAATCAAGGTTTGCTTTTGGGAATCTTCTTTTGACTATTTTTAAGCCACAGATAGTTGAATACGTGGATGCAGAATCTGTGAATATGGAAGGTTGACTGTACTTTTTATAGCCCAGATTTTGATACTGAGTAAACAGGCCACAGGTCATTCCAGCTAATCCTGGAGTACCTACATTATATTAAAAAATTCAAATACCTGATAGCCACATTTACATTTCACATATTTAAGAGGGCTAAATCCAATTGTTAACTCCCAAACCGAGTAGACCTTCTGAATCAATGGAACGTACCTAAGTGCCTTCTTGGTACATTCCTACTGATTCAGTAGCTCTACTCCAGTTGGGGGTTGGGGCTAACATTTGGATTTAGGACTTAGAAACGTAATGCCTGGCATCCTGTTAGTGATGCTGTAAGTCATTTGCAACTCCCTCTCTCTCGGTAGTTGTAGAGCTCAGAATTCTGACCACACAACTCACATCCCCCCACGACTCATTTTGTAAAGAAGCACAACCCCACAACATGGCAATTTCCTTGTTACTGAAGGGTGGGGAGAATGAGCAAGGATGTAATGTACAGAGACCTTCCCTCAAGGATCCCTGGAAGTCTCTGGGAATGCATGTCACAGTGCCTGTAGCAACAGAAAAATATCTGATTGCATCCTCCCACTCTTCAACAATATGGAAATGGTCATGCTGAAGGGGTTGCACTGCTTACAAGGTGAGTTTTTGAGAATAAAAATCATCTCCCCACACATCCCAGGCTCTGTGTGATATGGCCTAGGAAAGGATGGTGCTATGTTAAAATTACCATCTGGTACAATATATATATTTTTTAAAAATAATAAAATGAGCGCAAGGCACCAGGATAGCACTCTTGAATTAGTAACCTTGGAAACAGCATGAGAACCCACGCTAGTAAGAGCAAGGCAATGAAAAATTCAAGCACTTCCTCCCTCTCTCTCTTTCTCTCTCACACACATACCGCATTAGTAATTCTCCACTCAGGTTCAAACAGTATGTGCTAGTGTGTATGCATGCATTCATTTCAATTGCACACACGCAGTTATCAAATAGAAACATGCAGAATTGACAGCTTCATATGTATGTGTGCCACTGTCATTTCACCTGATCACTACTTTGCCTCCTATGTCTCTAGAATAAAAAGAAGAAGAAACAATAAAGCAGGTGCTGGAAACTAACAACAAAGCAAAAAACTAAGTACTGTAATCTCAAATTATTTCATTGCATAGTGACAGAATAGAGCAATAGAATAAGGACTCACTTGGCAGCAACTCATGAGCTACTACAAGTTGCCCTTTCACACTACACAGCTATAGCACTATTCCACTAATGTAATGGCTGCTTCCAATGGAAACTTGGGATTTATAGTTTGTTGAGGTGCTAGAGCCCTCTGGTTGAGAATTCTAAATGCCTCTATCAAAAAAGCCAATCTCGAGATTCCATGGGATGTTGCCAGGAAGTTAAACTGGAATTGTGTTATGATTGTATAGCATGAAAAGATCCCTTGATTTCATTTTGGAAATGGAGCATGATAGACTTTTGGTTTTTAAAGAATTACTGATACATGCTTAATATATATGGGCATGGTGGCTTAGGTGACCATCTCGTCTTCAGTCTCTCATGGTACATCAGATGCTGCTTTGGGAGGATTAAAGAGCAACAGCCATGAGAGAAAGGTGGGATGGAAATCCATGGCAAATGTGGGAGGTTAAAGATAACCTTTTGGTTGTCTTTAATGTGTTTTAAGAATCAGAATGTGTTTTAAGAATCAGGAGAACTTGGGTTAGGGAGAAATGTCTTTGTGTGGTTGATGCAGGACTGCAGTTCAGCTGCCCTACTCAACATAACCAATGGTAAGAGATGATGGGAGCTACAATTCAACAAGTCTAGAGGGCCACACTACAACAGAAAGGCTTTGTTATTATTGTCTGCCTTCAAGTCATATCCAACTTGTGGCCATCCTAAGAAAAACCTATCTTGAAGTTTTCTCTGTAAAGGGGGTTTGCTATTGCCTACTCCTGAGGCTGAGAGACTGTGACTTGCCTACAGTCACTCAGTGGGTATCCATGGCCTAGTGGGGATTTGAACACATTAAATCAATGTGCTTTACCTACACTTTGACACAGTGTTCAGCAGCTGATTCTGTTAGTCTGTTCTGATGGAAATTAGCCATTGGATTTCCATGGATGAGCATGGATTTGAACACTGTTTTCCCAGAGCCCTAGTCCAGTGATGGCAAACCTATGGCACATGTGCCAGAGGTGGCACTCAGAGCCCTCTCTGTGGGCACATGTGCCGTTGCCCCAGCACAGAGTTTGTTATTATAAAGCCAGAGGGACATGACACTTTGTAATAAATAAGTGGAAGTTATTTATTAGTTTTGAACCTGAAGGGAAAAAACAGAAATGTAGTTTCACCTGTTTCATCTCACTCTTCAGCCTAGTGATGCCACTTCTTTCTGTTTTAGTTGCTCCTGTATGTCCCACTTCATGAATGGATATAGCTGGGCTTGATGTAGAGGAATCAAGAGGACGCACTTGGGGGGAACAGGATAGAGAGGAAAAGACAAGATATGCAAAAGTATTTGATACAAAAGTGTAACTTGTACAAGTGTCATCTTTAAATAATAATGAATGCTTTAAAAAGTATATTACTGCTCCTTTCGACGCCAAACTCTTTCCCGCTGAGAATATGATGAAGGAGGTTTTTCATATCAAAGGGGCTTAGATTCATTAAGCTTTCAGAGGCTTCTTCACCTATATATATATATAAAAAAAACCAGAAAAATCCTAAGTTGCAAATGCAACTGTCTTTAATATGAGAACATGTCAAAGTACAGATCATTCTACCTGAATGAATGCTCCATTACTCTTTCTTGACTCACCAAATGAATGCCAATCACTGGCTTCAGCCTTTATTGCTTAATTTTTTTAAAAAAAATTGTTAATGTGATCTTTTTCACTTGGGCAATATTCATAGCTTTTTCCTTTGACAAGCCCACATAATTGTACTAGAAGGAAAAGGCATTACTATTTTGTATCAGTGGGAATAAACAGCATCATTTTTCTCTTTCTCTGCTACAGCAGCACTGCACCTTTGAGTCACAGATCTCAGGTTCATATCTAGAATCATAGCAAACAGCACTGTTGGCTTTGTAGCTCTTCTTGACCTGTTCCTAAAATTAGACATTTAGCTAAGTGGCATTCATTGTTAAATTAAAATTGGCTAACTTGCTTGCTTCTCTGGGTTTTTCCATTCTTTAGACATTTAAACGTATGAAATATGCAGTGGATTTTGTCAAGGTGGTATACAATGCAGAAATAAACAGCAAAAGAGCATTTGTAAAAAGTAGTTATCTATCCGATCCACAGAGAACAGCACATTTTGTCTCCATTTTCACATCTTTCTAATATATAATTTTTTAAAAAAATCTATTTTAAAGCATGTTTGCAACTGCTTGGGGAGGATTGCTGCTTTTAACTGGATTTTTAACACCTTATTGTATTTTATTTTGCATTCATGTGAATTGCTTTAAGAGCTTTGGTTACAGGGAATTAACAGATTTAAGATGAAGCAAAGCAGAAGAATTAAAGCCGCAATCCTATGCTTATGTACCTGAGACTAAGTCCCACTGAATAACGTGGGACTTGTTTCTGAGTAAAATGGTTTAAGATTGCATTGTTAGAGCCTATATGTTGCCCCAAATTCATCCTGATCTCCACCAGAGAACAAAAACAAACTCCAACAACCATTGATATTCCACTGGTTGCTACTGTATGCCTTCAAGTTGTTTCTGACTTATGGTGATCCTAAGATGAAACTTTCCCTGGTAGATGACCTTGAGCCTTTGTAATAGAGTGTTTCATCTCCCTTATGTACAACCCTGTGTATTTATACATGTAGGTTCTTTGATTTATGCTCTGGACCATATAGCCCTTGGAAGAGGGATTATACCCAGGAAGG
Source organism: Sceloporus undulatus (assembly GCF_019175285.1). Lineage (NCBI taxonomy): Eukaryota > Metazoa > Chordata > Lepidosauria > Squamata > Phrynosomatidae > Sceloporus > Sceloporus undulatus. The sequence goes on along the minus strand of NC_056524.1, from coordinate 86,601,442 downwards.
TAAATGTGTTCATTAGAAAAATTGTTCTCTTTAATTTCTGATGTTGCATAAAATCTTATTATTGTTGCTCATATTCAAATACTCTCGGTCATTGTTGAATATTTAGATGTTGCTATCAATGTATGTCTTGTTCTTGTTTGCAAGTGAACAAAAAAAAAAAACCATTAAAAAGAAATGGGAACAGAAAAGACAACTGATATAAAAGTACAGCCACCAGTCAGTCACAAGCAATGAGCAGGAGGTGCAGAGGGACATAAATTACAGTAAATTAGCAGTGCAACTGACAATTGTTTTTAAGAAAATAGTGGAACATAGAAACTTGCTCTCTGATTTGCCTACCAGTGTGATAGCACCATCTCCATTTTATCCTCTCAGACTCTGATGAACTTCAGAATTCCTCCTTTGTACTGCCCTAAAATCTACAGTCTCTGCTCTCACCCTCCTAATCATTTTTATAATAATCCTACTCCAGAGTTCTTCTGTAAGTGGAACTTCAGTTGTGGCTTGCATCTATTTTTATTGCTGAGTTGTAGCAAAGACATCCGCCTTACCTGAACAATTCAAGCTGCGAGCAAGTTCTGTTGCCATCACTTGAATAATGAGCCCAATGCGGAGCCTGAGCATCTCTGCAAAGAGACTGGGCTGTGATCGGACGTACATAGCCAAGTAGACCATGATTTCCTATCAAGGGAAGTGGGGGGGGGGAGAGAACAAGCACTAATTTTAAATGTTCTCACTTGGTTTATGAAATGCAACACTATGAGAAGCACAATCCTGAAAATGCAAGAAATGCTTCTTTCCATGTTACCTGTGTAAGGACTGCTATGCTGATATCATGGCCACTGGCTTCATAGATGAGTTTTGTAAGCTCCTCAGGTGGCAGTGGGCTAAAAAGAAATGAACCAATAAATAAAGATTGCATGGGCAATGCTTTGGGCACTCAGGAACGAAGATCCAAAAGACACTGCAGAAACAATCCAGTTCGCTATCACTTTAACTGCCCTGGCTCAATGCTAGGGAATTCTGGGAATTGTAGTTTTGTGAGACATTTAGCCTTTCCTGTCAGAAAAAGTTCTGGTGCCACAAAAAAAACTACAATTCCCAGGATTCCCTAGAACTGAATCAAGGCAGTTAAAGCAGTCTCGAACTGGATTATTTCCAGATTGTGTTTTGGACCGAAGTCCAGCCAGCAATTCCAGCCACTCTACCTCAGCACAGACAACATTCCATGATTTAAACTATGATCAGGTAATGCCATCAAATACAATGTCCAAAAAGTGCTCATAATGATAGCTTCTAGAATATAATGTGGCTCAAAGATGAGCCCAGTCTAGAATTTACAGGTGTCAAATATATTCTGAGTGCATGCTATATAGTCTTGAAACTGTCTTCAGCTATTTCACCTCTGGCAAGGTGAAATTTGTGTATTAATTTCTCAAACAATGCAAGGGTCCAAAAACTTTCTAAACAACGATTAATGTCTAAACAAATGTCTGTCTAACTAACAAGCAATTTTCTATAATGTTTTTTATTGTAGTGTTGTCCTAAAGGACGAAGTTAGCAGTTTGGGAGTGCTCCTGGACTCGTCTCTACAGTTGTCATCTCATGTGGAGGCGGTGGCCAGGAGTGCTTGGTACCAACTTTGGTGGATACGCCAACTGCGTCGCTACCTGGCCCAGAGGGATCTTGAAGCAGTAGTACATGCTCTAGTAACCTCTCCCTTAGACTTCTGTAATGCGCACTACATGGGGCTACCTTTGTACTAAGTTTGGAAGCTTCAATTGATCCAAAATGCTGCAGCCAGATTGGTCACGGGAACATTTAGATCAGACCATATCACTCCAATATTAAAATCTTTACATTGGCTGCCAATCAGCTTCTGGGCATAATATAAAGTGTTGGTCATTACCTTTAAAGCCCTATATGGCTTGGGTCTGTGTTACTTAAGGGAACACCTCTCCCTACACAATCCGCCCCGCATGCTTAGAATATCAGGGAAGAAACTACTGGAATACACGAAAACCAGATGAGTTACAACTTCCCATAAAGCTTTCACAGCCGCAGCTCCTGAACTATGGAACACCTTGCCAGAAGAGATCTGCCTTATAACTACACTGGAAGCCTTTAAGAAGGCACTTAAGACAGATCTCTTCCGGCGGACCTATCCATTTGATCTGCTATTATTGATCCTAAAGAACACCCCCACTTCTGACTCAATAGTATGGGAACAGACGACAATTGGATATTTTAATGATTGGTAGCAATATTGCTGACCGTTTTATTGTTTGTAATTTTAAATAACATTGTACTGTATTTGCATTTTGTATTGTTGAATTTTTTTTGCTGTAATCCCACCTCGATCTGCAGGGAGAGGAGGGAAATATAAATTAAATTTATTATTATTATTATTATTATTATTATTATTATTATTATTATTATTGTCATTCGTCTTGGAAAATTATTTCATTGATCTCCTTGCAAAAAAGACCACCAAACTTTATTAGCCTGCCAAAATAATAATAGTAATAAACCAGCCTGCTAAGGGGCAAATAGCCTGTGTAATGTAATGTGGTGTTTGGATAAATATACGACTTCTATACGACAGCTGGGAACAGGGAAAGATGACTCTCCCCCACTGACATGGTGGCAGCAACAATTTTTCTTTAAAGTACTTCCTCAGTTTTCCTTTAAAGCAATGTGCACAAAAGTATATGCCTCATTTCCAACTCTGCAACTGCCAGAAGAGCTATAGCTTGAAATATGCTTCCCAAAGAGCTTGTCAGTTTGAAGCTATCCCATCTAAAAATTGGGATGGGGGGAGAATCACTGTGGCCATTCAGCAGAACCAGGAGGGGGGGCAATGTTTGCATCCCAGTAATGGCCCACCCCTATGTAAAAACAAAAAAAGGTGCTATAATTCCCAGAAAAGGCTGATTTATCCATAATGCATCTCAATCCAGTTACCCTGGATTAAATTGCAGTTACACAGCAGAAAGAATGGGAACCAATAGATCCATGTTATTCTTTGTGCACTAAATGATAACCATGCTGTTGCTAATAAAGTTTATTTTATTCTTCTTGCCTTGTGGCACTGTTCTTGCTTCCCAAGTGTTTAACAAACTTGCTGAGGTCTAATGTAATCCCTGTGCTGCACCCAGTATTGTAGAGACAATCCAAAACACTACTTTTACTACATCTCTGCCACAAAATCCTAAATACAGTGGACCCTTGTTATACCCTGGAGTTTGGTTCCAAGATCCCCCGTGGATAACAAAATCTGTGGACGCTCAAGTACCATTAAATATAATGACATAGCAAAATGGTATCCCTTATAATAAATGGAAAATCAAGGTGTGATATTTGAAATTTATACTTTTTTTGAACATTTTCAAACCGTGAATGCTTGAATCCGTGAATAAAAAAAATTGTGTATAAGAAGGGCCGACTGTATATCTTTGCCTCAAAATATCCTCCAGTATATAGGGTCATATCATGTATTCGGAATGTAATGTTTCAGCTTACTTTTTAGACAAAGAAAATCAAAACAAACTGAAAAGTAGGGTGAGAAGCAATGCCACAGTTTGAGAGCAATATGTTAACTATTGGGGTTTTTTGTGAATTTTTTGGGCTACGTGGCTGTGTTCTGGAAAAGTGATGTTTTGCCTGCATCTGTGGCTAGCATCTTCAGATGCAGGTGAAACGTCATTTTTCCAGACCATGGCCACATAGCCCCAAAAAACTGCAAAAAACTATGGATGCCGCCATGAAAGTTTTCAACTTTACAATATGTTCACTTACGCAATAATTGTTTTTTCGCGAGGTTCAGGAGGCAAACCAACAGTTAGTTGCTTCTGATGTGAAAGGAGGTCTGTGCAAGCCTAGTATGGGATAAAGAAGAGAGCAAGCAAAGCCAGTAGGTTCATTATACAGCAACCAAAACAGTCTATTAATTTGGATTACATTACATTTCAATAACATTTTTATAATAACAATAATATTTTTAATAACAATAACATTTCAATAATTTTTTAAAAAACAGAGTTTAGGAAAGTTATTTTTTCAGACTTCAACTCCCAGAACATCCCAGCAAGCATGGCTAATGCCATGCTTTTCCAAGTTTGCAAAACAACGGTTCTGTAGTTATTCCATGTAGTTATTTCTGGATGCACTCTTCTCTCTGTTTGGAAGAGCTTGGAATAATTACTTTTTGGACTACAACTGCCAGAATATGACTAGCTTAGCCAAATGCCATTGATATGGCTCTCCAGAGCAGGGGTAGGCAACCTTTTGGAGCCGGGGGCCGGGTTGCTGTCCCTCAGACAACTGGGGGGCCGAAGCCAAAAAATAAATAATTAAATAATTTTTTTTAAAAAAAATTAAATAAATAAATAAGCTGGGACAAATATAGGACAACATTTTCAAATGGAGGACACGCAAAAAAATTTGCTGATTTTTAAAAAAATGTTAATATAAATGCATGTTTCTTAGGCGTCTATAGACAATTGCCCCCCCTTGCTCCTGCGCGCGAGAGGCAAAAGGCCCCAGCGGCAATCGGCGGCAGGACCGGGCTGGGGCTGGTCCCAAGGCCTTGCCGGGCCGCATCCGGCCCATGGGCCGCAGGTTGCCTACCCCTGCTCCAGAGGTTGTTCGACTGCAATGCCCAGTAGTCCCAACCAGCACAGTCAATGGTGAGGAATGTTGAGAGCTAGAGAGCTGCCTCATACACATGATACTCTTACATTAGGCACAGGTATCTGTTAAAATACAGAAGTAATTTATATTAAAAAAATAAAATAAACAAAATGCCCATTATCAGTGGCATACTCACCTGTGGTATCACCTGGTGGGGTCCGCATCTCCTGATACCCTCTAGTGTTGCCACTGCCCATTATTTCAGTAACCTAGGAATGTTCCCTCCCCTGTTTCAGGCAGAGAGGAGAGGAACTGGAAAGGGCTATTGAGGTAGGCAACTGAGTGCTCTCAAGACATTTTTGACTACAAGTTCCATAATCCCTAACAGCTGGCCAGGCTAAATGTAGCCATTAGGATTTGTAGTCCAAAATCAGAAATGCACCAATTTGCCTAACCCTGGTCAAAGATATATACTTGTTTTGTACCTCAGCCAGGACCTCCACTCTTTTTTTTAGTATGCCAGAAATATAGCGAATCAATCCCCATTCTTGGTTCAGGCCTGCTTTGCTGTAGAGCTCATTGAGGAGGCAATGAACTGTGACTCCACCTTGACCATAGAGCTGTGTTTCCCAGTCAAGACCTCTTCAGACAGAGAGAGAGAGAGAGAGAGAGAGAGAGAGAGAGAGGTGACATTAGTGGTTACATATATTTTTCAGAAAAGCTGCAAACACATTGAGATATTTTCTTCAGAGAGACTAGGGAAATAGCTGAAAGCTCCTTCCTGAAATTTACAAAAACTGTATTTTTTGAAGTCTCTTGACAAATCAAGTCAGATTAAATATTAATAGGTTTTTGACATTTAACTTCCCACAGTCCCTTTGAAAACCCCAGCAAGCTGTTCTTGATTAGGCACATGAACAATTCAATGAAGCCGAGAGCATTACTCATTGCTCCAGTGTTGAACAGGCACTTGAACACTTTCTCCATTCATGTTCAAAAGATCTTTGCTTGAATGTAGCCCCAAATCCCAAAATAGCAACACAAGAGAACAGTAAGTAGCTGTAACACTTTAATTGTGTACTGTGCTGTCAGGTGGAATGGCCAGTTCCACAAATTAGCATGGAATATTTGAATAAAAACCAGGTGTCACTTCAAATTATTTTATAGTGGTGTTAAAAAGCAAAAGTTCTGGAACATGATTAATAGATAAATTAATTTGAAGGCTATAACGTCAGGGGCCAGCAGGCATTAAACTTTTTTACTGGCTGAGAAGAACGAAAAAGATCTCCACAAAGCCCCTGCAGGCACATATCTGCTCCCAACCATGAAAGGCCAGAGAAAAACAGTGTGGTTGCAGCTGTCAGGTTCATGTGTAAAAGCAATCTCACATTAAATAAACATGGTTTGGTTCTTTTACTTCCTGCAAACACCACAGTTAAAAAAATAAATGCAGAAATGTTTATGAAATATAAGAAGAAACATACTTTAATAGATACAAGATGTATAATATATCCGCCTGGTCATGTAAAGTAGAACATTCCTTTAGCTGCCCAACTAATTTCTCACAGTCCAAATCTCCATGTGCATCCCTGGGCAAATGAAGAATATTTGGAGAATGCTGAAGAGCATTCGCCCCTGGCTCCTGTTAATCAAAGACAAGCATCAAATGACTAAAAGTCAAAATGGCCTGAACATGAAAGCCTACTCCATAACTCATTAGCTCTGGTTGAACTCCAGAGAACGTGAGCGGCATAGAAATGTAGTTAAACACTAGAAAAAGATTTTTATCATATCAGCCAGCTATCTGGGAAGCTCAAAGTTGAGTTAAGATGTTGTGGTTTTCTTTTGCTCACCCTCTGATCCCTGACACTGTCCTCCCTCCTTCTACAGTCAAGTTGGGATGTGTAATATATTTTAAAAATTGATGCATTTACCAAAATAAAATAAAATAAAATAAAAATAAGAAAATGTCATAACCATTAACATTAAAAGAAGCCAGATACATCTCTAGAGTAAATAAACAAATAAATAAAAATTAATGTTTTTATAATTGGAAGGAGAGATGGAGTTTTGCGGGTTTTAATTGTATTTCTTAAATTGTATGTTATTTTATTACTGTAATCCATTTTGATTCCTTTTGAGAAAAAGCAGAATATAAATAAATACAGTACTATTATTATTATTAAAAAGATGGAAAATCTTATTCAAAGTGCTGATATTACCTATATACAGCCTAACTGTTATCTCTCTTTATGGACTTGCCCAAGTTATGAGAATGTCAGGGGAGGACTATCATTCCCACTACTGTCACAGGCAATATCAGTGAAGCACGTGAGAGGGCTTTTGTGGTGGCTGCTCCCAATCTGTGGAACTCCTTCCCATGGAAATATATGCTGCCTCCCTCTCTGCAGGCTAAGGGCTTTTTTATTTAGGTTACAGTGGTGCCTCGGGTTACGAAATTAATTCGTTCCGCGGCTAATTTCGTAACCCGAAAAACCTTCGTAAGCCGAATTGCCATAGGCGCTAATGGGGAAAAAAGCCGCGGCTCCGCCCAGCTCCATTTAAAACAGCGCCGGAGTTTTTTCGTAACCCAAAAAAACTTTCGTAACCCGAAACAATAAATCCCTATGGGATTTATTCGTATCCCGAAAAATTCGTAACCTGGGTATTTCGTATCCCGAGGTACCACTGTATTTGTAAGTACCCTTGGATCCCATAATGAAAGAAAAGCAGGATATACACGAAATAAACACAAATAAAATTGCATGTAAATTCTATTAAGTTGAAAACACAGGTAGTGCCTGCTTCCATTTCTTCATATTGCTATGAATTATTTCTTTCCAGAAAGTAACATTAAGAGCTTGGAATCAACTAGTTACATGTATTTCATTCATTTTTGTGTTACCTAAGGCAGAGTTATAGTGTACCTAAATAGAGTTATAATGTAACAAGAGATACTTGTAAATTAAAACATAGTTCTATGATTATATGTTTCTAATGTAATATAGCTAAAATAAAATATAAATAGTATCTTCCCTCTCAGACTAAATCTGAGCATGGCACTATTTTTCTAAACACACACACACACATATATATATATGAGAGATACTGTGATCATTGTAATGCTATACTACTAAAGAAAGATAGCTACATTGTTTATCCGTGAGCTGTGGTTTGATGTCCCTATGCTTTTTTCACCCAAGTGCAGTATTTACTGTGATAAAAACAGCCTCTACCTAATGAAGACTCAGTCTTAGTTGTGGCTTTTAAAGCCACCTATCCTGAACAGCTGTTTACAGTTTGGGGTTAAACACAAGAGAATGATAAACATATGTTTGTCACATGCTCTGAAATAGAACAGAGTGGATATGGCAAGGAAAGGTACATTGATGACTTATTCCAAAGAAGAAAACAAAAGATTGCAATGTATTTTTAGGGTGTGAGTCTGAATCATAGCTGCTTTTTTATACTGCACACCCCTTGAAAGTGAACTGTGTGCCAACTATTCAGTTTTACAGAAGTAATCTTTCTAGCCTTAAGGAATCATTATAGATCCTCACCAGAGTTCTTAGAATCTGAGTATCTGTCTTTAGTGGTTGGCTTGCCTGAAAGCAAGGAATGAATAGCTTGCACATGCATTGGTCCACCTTTTTATCATGAAGGAAACAGTGTTCTAAAAGCCATCACTGCTCCATTGATTGATTAATGGATTGGCTTTTTAGCAACAGACTAAGAGTGCAACTATTTTCTCACATCTTAGCATCAGAAGAAGTTTCATCTTCTTTTTATGCTTAACATCCAGACCTGGACCAAGACATTTTCCTGTGTGACACAAAGGGCAAGATGGTGCTATCCTCCAAGTTCACAGAAGCTGAATGAAATGGCAGATGAATAATATTTCAACACACTAGCAATGAAACAATGCCACCCACCAAGCCTGAGGGAGATGGATTGTTTAGGAGGCCAGGTCAGGTTGTACGGCATAGGCAACCCATTTCTCCAATAGGACTCCTAGAAAGTTTATGAGGAACATGTGGGAGATTGTCACTGTTTTCCCCCACATGTGCTGCTTGAGGTAAATGTCTCACTCTGTCTAATGGTAGGGCTGACCCTAATAAAAAGCCATATTGAGAACACATTTTGGCAAGAGCAATTCTAATTCAATAATAATTCTGAATCTTGCACAATTAAAATGAAGCTTAAAGCTTTTTAGGTACTTTTTTCTCTTTCAAGGCCAAAGCTTTCTAAAAAAGAATCACTACACTTTGCAAATCTAACTATTATAGCAAGTTACCTTGTCCACCAGTGGATGTGGAGAGTCAACTAGGTTTAGAGATTTCCGATGGGTGTTTAAAACCTTTGTAGGCAAAGACATTGAAACATCTGAAAAGGAAACAAACGAGACCATTCTGTGTCTACAGAAGCACTACAGTAAAAATCCAAAGTCTTCCAGAATTCAAAACATAAAATGATATTGAGGATCTAATAATATGACACAGTTAAATGTGTGTAACTGATTGCCACTGGACTTTTCCTCAAGAGAACCTAATTAAAGAGATTTTAAAAGCAGCTGCAAGAAGTGGGGTAATAGTCATGCATCACTTTTAAGTCTGCTCATAATCAAATATTTCTGTGTAGCATGCAGCTAGGCAAAGAAAGCAGTTTTTCCCACTTAAAATCAGATCACTGGTGTACACTCTGGAAAAATATAACATATTAATATATAACATTTTTGTAATGTCAGCTTACTTTCATTTGCCACTGGGAAAAATGCTAATCATCAGGTATATGTACTCCCAGATATGTCCATATAATTTCAATTTTCACCTTGGCCACATTCACACACAATGCTAAAATTCAGTTTAATATTACATGCAAGACCCAAAGAGATGAGTGGGACCCAATTTTAGGGATTCTGGCACCATTTTGTTTTGCTGTCCCAGAACTGTGGCTTATTGTGCTTTCTTGTCTAGGTAACATAGAGCCTGTACACACTGGCCTGAAAGGCCAGATGGGGGTCAGAGTCGGGGCGTAGCGTCTCCACAACACATGCCCAGGCTCCACTCTCAGCGTGCCATGATGCTGCGTGCCACACCACAAGGCACACGGCATTCCTCTGGCGCTGCATCCACACGAGGCAGCCCCAAAGGAGTGCCATATAGCCACACCGCTGTGGCTATTGTGCCTTTTTCAGGATGCAAAAAATAGCCACTTTCTGCAGCTCCTTTTCCTGCCCTGCACTGTTGCACTGGAGGACCTAGAGATTCCTAGAGAGGTGTCCTTTCAGGCAAAAACAGTGTTTTTGTTATTTGCGGTTTTCCCATATTCATGGGTGTCTTGTTCCACTAACCCCAGCGAATATGGAGGAACAACTGTATATGCATATTGTTGGCATTATCCATGAAATGTCATGCTCATTAGCAGTGATTATGGATTGCCAAAAAAAAAAAAAAAAAACCTGAAAGTAAATTGCCCAATCTGAATACTGTATATGCCTTACTATCAACTCCAATCACAGAACTTTGTTTGGTAGTGAGATATTATTTATACTATTATCAGAAAGCAGTATACTTTGTAAGAATAATACCATAATAGCACCTGACAAAAATAATTAGCGTGGGATAACTTTTCTTGGTCATAATAGCATTTGGCATTTATAGATGTCCCACCTGTGGAAAAAAATGGGAAATGGTGCAGAAACTTACTTGGAACATCCAGTCCCTTTGTCTTGGCCATGATTGACAGAATTTCTCTAGTAGAATGAGCAGCACTAAACACACAGGATGAGCCAGAGACTTTTGTGACCGGAGGCAAGTATGATTTGAGAGCAGTACTCTGTAACATGTTGTGTATATACTGGTCCAGTTCATCCTGGCTTTCTGTGAAGACATGCAAAGGAAGAAAGAGAGAAAAGGCATGAAAAAGAGAGTTGATCTTTGTTTTGTTCCAGTTGTCATTACCTTTTAGGTAACAAGAAGAATACAATAAAATGTAAACTGCTAAATAATAGTCACAAAGTTCTCTGCTCAAGAGAAAGGGTAATTTGACAGGGAAGCTGAAGGTGTAGCCCCCTGACACTGTTGGACTGCAACACTGATCAGATCACCTGGTGTAGCCAATAGTGAGGAATTCCAGCCCAACATCTGGATGGATGATTTTACCATCCCTGGTTTAGTCAGACCATAGTAGGATATTTTATTTAGTGACAAACTTGAAAGCCATATCATTTATATAATCTGAGTCAGGTAATAATAATAATACATGTACTGCATAGTAATCCAGGTTACTGAATTAGTGTTCAGACTATACACATACATATACCGTTCTAAAATTAGTTATTGTGTGTCTTTGAACAGCTGAAATAATTATGCAATATATTGGTGCCTATTGCCTTTGTACCACTTCTGCTGTGTTAAAGTGCCCCATTATCTTAAGCACCTACTGTATTTGTAGCCACCCCTGCAGAATATATTTGTCACCTATGTCTTACAGAGTATTGCCCTGCACGCTGAAGGATTCAGGTGGTTGTAGTCCAAAACAACTTTTCCAAGCACTGGACATGTAGAGCTAAATTTCATGCAGCAAAGCAGAAGAAGCAGTTGGCTTAAGTGATTAAAGAGTAGCACATTCATACTTCACTTTCCCAATGATTCAATATTTCCGCCTAAATTTATGTAATACAGTGGGCCCCCAGTATCCGCAGGTTCAACATTTGCAGATTTGAGCAACAACAGACTGAAATGAAGAAACATTTAATTGTTTTTAATGCAATGTCCAGGCTGAGAAGCAGTCCCAGGGCAATAGTGGAGGCTGCTGCAGCAAGACCTGGGCAAGCTAATACCTCCTTCCCCCAAGGAAGTCAATCCCACCACAAAGCTACAGTCTGAACTTAAACTTCTTCCTCACTCTCTTTCCTATCTTTACACCACAAGGCTGCTGCCAAATTTAAACCGTATTTCTTTACATTTCCCACCCTCTCACATAGAAGCCTCTGCCAGAATTTAAACTCCTGTCTCACTCTGTATCCCACCTTCCCACTGAGATGGATCAGTGGCAAAAGGGTATAAAATCTAGCAGAGGCTATGTGATGGGAAGGTCGAGAAGGCAGGAAACATAATCAGGAAAGGGTTTGAATTGTGGCAGAACCTTCATGGGAAACAGTGCAGGAAGAATGCCTTCCTGGTGCTCAGTAATTTTAAATGTTAAATACTGACTTGAGGATCCATGATTTTTTGTATCTGCAGGGGAATGCAGTTTCTGGAACCAAACCTCTGCAGATACTGAGGGCTCACTGCATTTCCTCACTCAGACATCTAAGTGACAATTCAAGAATAGCATGAAGCTCTCCACAAAACCAGCCATAACAATTATTTCACCATGTAATTCAAGGTATGTTATTCTGCTGTAGCTCTGAGATATACTTACTCAAGCAGTAATGTATATAAATTGAAACAACCCACTAATAAAGTAAAAAGCAAGTTATTACCTTTGTCGCAGAAGTCTGCATAATCTTCTAGTTCATAGCCACTTTCTGGGCTAGAATAACCTTCACTGTCATCATCAAATAGTTTGCCATCACAATCAGGATCTAGAAAGCTCAGGTTTGTGTAGAATGAAGTAGTCAGAAAGTCTGAGAGTTTGCCCAACTTCACTCTGAGGAAGAGTAAAAGAGAAATAGATTTCAGAATTTTATAGGCATGTTTATTAATCTTTTAAATAAATAGAAATAAATGCAGTGTTTACCCTAAAAGATAGGAAAACATTTTTAGATGGCAGATGCAAGATGGCAAGCAGTGTTTTTGACTGTTAAGAGATCATTCACAAGTAATTTTCATTTTAACATATGCTCTCTTTCTTGTCAGTTACTCAGGAACTTCTGAGTGGCTAAGTAGAGACAAAACAAAATCTGAGGAAGATCATAAGCCATCTAGTACACTACTGGCTTATCATAGGCAACTGTGGTTCTGTAGATATTGTTGTACTGCTGTTCTCTTACTATGATGGGCAATGCTGGATACAAATACTGGGGACTGCAGTCCAAAAATATCTAGAGAGCCATAATTGCCTGCTTCTGTCCTAACTGATTGGAAGCACCTCTCTATGGCTTTTCACAGCATTACCTGTAGACTCCTAGGACTCAACTTTTTGCTACTTTCTCTTCAAATAAAATGCAATTAAAAATACATCACTATAATGTTGTATTTAAAAATATAATTAATACACACTTTTGCAAATATAAAATGCACATATTTCAGTAATATTTTACTGTTTAAATTTTTTTTAAAAAGATCACTTACGAAACAGGAAAGTCTTGAGACCTTGTGCCAAAACCAGAGAAAGAGGAACAGTGTCACTCATCAACTAGTACTAACCTGGCCCCTCCAAAGTATCCATCCCCAAGTTTTCTCACAGTAGCAAGAATTGCTGGATCAATATCAGAGCCATCATCAACTAAAAAAAGAAGTAAAAATGCATCTTAATAAAAAGGATTCTTCATCAAGATGTTTAAAAAGCATAAGGTATCACATATGGCAGTGCAGGTTAAAAAATATACCTGTGCGTGTGTTGCATGTTTCCAACTTATGGCAACTCTAAGGCAAACCTATCATGGGGTTTTCTTGGCAAGATTTGTTCAGAGGTGATTTGCCATTGCCTTCCCCTTAGGCTGAGAGCATGTGACTTGCCCAAGATTCTCCCAATGGGTTTTATAGCCAAGCAGAGAATTAAACATACGTATCCCCAAATAAGTCAGCTATACTTGAAATATATCATTGACTAAAATAATTGCCCTGTTTTACCTGGTTTAATTTCTTGGAAACTCCACCAGACACTTCCCTAAAGTGGATTCTGTGTACATCACATAGGCTGTATTTTAAGTCAGGCCACCCAAACATACTAAAAAAAAAATGGCACTAATCCACATAGTTGCCTCTGATGAAGTTAATGGGTTGCCACATCAAGGACTTATAAAAACTGGATTTTGCAGATGCGACATAGCCTGCATGTAAATTACAACTTCCCATATACCCCTTAAATTTGTTACCAATCCCTCCAACTGTTTTTGATTAAAACTAGTGGGATAACCTGCCAGGAGCTCTCCTAAAGTGAATATGGTGTATGCCACATAGGTCCAAAACACATTGCAGAAATAATCACGTTTGAAACCTCTTTAACAGCCCTGGCTCAGTGCTAGGGAATCCTGGGAATTGTAGTTTGTTGTGGCACCAGAGCTCTCTGACAGAGAAGGCTAAGTGTCTCACAAAACTACAGTTCCCAGAATCCCCTAACATTGAGCCAGGGCAGTTAAAGCAGTCTCAAACTCTATTATTTCTGCAGTATGTTTTGGACTTAAAAATACACAGATGATTCAGCCACAAGTTCCCTAAGTAGGAGCACACAGTGGCCAAAGTAACTTTCAGCTTGAGAAAAGTAAAGTTCATTTCAAAAAGTTATGAAAAACCTGTTTCTTTGCTCTCTGATGTCTGAATTCAGCAAGGCACATAGCATAAAATAGGAGAAGCAGTTCTTGCATATCAAATGAATTTAAAGAAGGAGGGTCAATTCTTTGGTAGAAGGCAATGTGTTACTGACCAAGCATTGTGTTGGTGATCGGGAAAGTGAGGGTTGGTCTTCCTGTCATCCTCCAGCAGGAAGTGAGATAAGCCAACTCAGTTCGCAGCATCTCCACAATCATGCGATTGTCTAATGCCAGGTAGAAGTGATGCTGATCTGTAAACTGGAAGGCAGTAAATTAAAAGGTAGCCATTACAAGATTTCATTCTCAGTAATGGCTTTGGCACAGTGACTTTAAACATATCATCTAAACTAGGGGTGGGTAAAGCATGGCCCGTGAGCCACATACATTCCCTGGACACTACTTGGATATGAAGGGTCTACAGTATTAGAAGAAAATAGCAAGGCCTTGGAATGATTATTAATGAAAGTTAAAGAACAAAAGTGCAAAACTGGAGTTATGACTGAATATTAAGAAACCAAAAATAATGACCACAGAATATATTCATAACTTTAAAACAAGTGACGATGACACTGAAACTTAAAATTCCATCCCTTGGTTCAGTCATTAATAAAAATAGAGACCATAGTTAAGTAATATGAAAGAGACTAAAATTTGGAAAGGCAGCTATGAGGAGCCTAGACAAGATCGTCAAGTGTAAAGCTATATAACTGAATGCCAAAGTCAGGAACACCCATGCTATAGTAATAGTACCAATTTCTATGTATGGGCCTGAAAGCTGAACAGCAGAGAAAGCTGAGAGAGAAAAACTGAAATGTGGTGATGAAGGAAAGTTTATGGATACTACAGGCTGCCAAAATGACAACTAAATGTTGTCTATCAGTATTCCTGTTTTACTGCCATGTACTTCCATAAACAGTGAAAACAAAGTGCAGATTTATTCGACCTACATTAGGTCAAAAAATGATATAGGAGACAAAGGCAATTAGAAAAGAGGGCAGTTTTCCTCTTGGTTTTACACACTCACCTGAGGAGTAAAAGTAAATGTTTGATTTCTTATTACATATAGTTTGGATGTTCCTAGGACACCAATATGTCTGTAGGGTCTTCCACTCAATTTCAGGCTCTTATTGCGTCCTAGGAGAACAAAACAACACACTGTTTTCAATATTCACTCATCTCCAAAAATAGGGGGGAAATGCTCACTATTGTTATTTTATTTCTGTTACTGCCTCCTTCCTTTATCTAATTGTAATCAATAAATCTATAAACTGTATTATCAGTGGTGTCAGTGTGAACCTTAAATCTAAAGTAAGTAAAACATAAATGGATCAGGCCCTCTAGAACATTTTACAGCTTATTTCTTTATTTCAGAACAAACTTCTCCTCTACCATAGTATATGTTAGCAACTCTTCACCACTCCCAGTTGCCAATTAACCATTACCTGTTCATGCAATTTCATGATGAACTAATAAGGCAGTGCTATATTTTCACATATAGGTTTATCTGGGTAGCACAACATGAGACTCCAGAATGCCAGTGTTTGAATCTCTGCTTTGCTATGAAAACAGTAACACCCTCTCAGCCTCAAAGAAAGGCAATGGCACACCTTCTTGGAACAAATCTTGCAAACAAGATCCTCTGATAGGATCATCTTGGGATCACTATAATAAACTTGAAGGTATACAACAGCAGCAACACACTTCAGCTGTGTTTACTTTAGTGCTTTCTTTTGATATTACTTAGGTAGGGAAAAAAGCACAGAAATTAAAACTCAAGGCTTTTTGGTAGATGCTCAGTTATCTGCTTGATCGCCAAATTACAGTTGAGAAAAACGTATGTATACAAACCATTAAATGCTAGCTTACCCTTCAGGTCTTTGTTCAATGTGCACAGAATGAAGGAGCTAGAACTAGAAGGACAACCTCTTCATATGAGTAAACCATGAAGGAGAATTAAGCTAATGATGCTGAGTTCCCATCATGGTGCAAAAGAGACACATTCTTCACCACAAGGAATAGAAAGAACATGGAATTCTATTTGTATTTTGGAGCCCTGGGGAAATTTGGACTATGCCATTTATAATCTCCATGATTTCCATTCAAAGCATGACTGGAATTGAAACTTCCATAATACAAACAAAAGAGAGAGATGAAGGGAAACACTGGAAAAGCAAGTAAGGTGTTGCAGTGCCTACCAAGCTTGGCATAGAGGTTGCTTAGAATCCGTGCTGGCTGCACTCTAATAGGATTAATATCAGCAATGCTCTGGACATTGATTCCATGATGTTTCAGAAGTTTCTTAATTTCATTTGTCTCTGCTAGAACATTTACTACAAGAACAATGAAAAGAGCAATAGTTACTTTGAACAGAATTTCTCTTTGGGAATACAGTACATATACACTAACAACAACAACTTATTATAATCAGATTCATCTTCATCTTGTGATTGGACATCTGACTGCCTAATGCAAGCAACTTATATATAAAATTTACATTTCTGGACATTTTGTAATGGAAAAATGGAAAAGTAGAATTGGCAATGAAAATGGTCAGGGCAGGAGAATTTCCTATTTGACCAAAGCATACAGTCTTCGGGACTATTTACACGGGACAGGACAAATATAAAATTCTGTATAATATAGAAAAAGTGAACAGGGAGATTGTTTTTCTTCCTCTTTCCTAATACTAGAAATGGAAGTCTTTCTCCACAGTGTATTATGGACTTTGTGTATGAAGGAGTGGTGGTCAGTAAATCAGCCAGCTTTATTTAATAGGAAATAGACTTTTTTGAGGATAAGTCATCCATAGCTACCAGTCATTATGCTATGGACAGAAACAGAGTCAGCATGCCCCAAAATGCCAGTTACGGAGGAACTACAGAGGAAAAGATCTACTGCATTCATGACCTGCTTGTAGGGTTTCTTTTAGATACCTTATTGACCATTGTAGGAGACAGCCTGCTGAGTAAAGATAGGCCTTTGGTCTAATCCATCAGGGCTCTGCATATGTTCTTACTAATCTATTCACCTCACACAACACCCTAAATCATACACAGCAGTTGGGAGTTAGAGAAGCAAACCCTTCTCTTTTCTTTCCAAATACATATTACTATAGCAACCACACATACAATGCAGCTAAAGCCACTCAAGACTGAGTGCCCTTGACACCAATGCAACGTATCAGTTGCAACTAATGTCTACCTGGAATAGCACTGGGGCTTCTCTCTTTCCTTCATCTCAGCAGGTGCAATGCCAATGCAGGCATGTCACTCAAAAATACTGTAGATGCTTTTTTACCTCTAAACATGTTGCAAGATTCTGATACAGACACTTTTGAATAAGAATTCCCCAACAGGCCTTGTAGATATAGTAGACCCTGTGAATGTATCAGAAACCAGTTGCATTCAGTGCTAGGCTACTCAAAATTGTAAAACAACTGGCATTATTCCACTAGCAGTGTCAGACAGTTACACAGCTGGGACGGAGTCACTGCCTCTTACTCCAAGTCCTTTTGACCAGAGGATACTGCTGTACCTAGCAGACTCATCAGATTCAGAGAATGTTCTTTGATTTGTAATTATTAAAGAGGCAAAAATGCATAACAATAGCCACTAACCTTGAACAACTACGTCAGGCTTAAAAGCAGTTGAAAACCTTCTGTTTAAGGGATCAATTTCACCAGTTGCCAGAAATCCCTGAGAAAGGGGGAAGTAGGAGAAGAGAAAGAAAAATCAAGACAGATTTTATTGGCTACAATCTCACCTCCTGAGTAGCATGTAGAGGGAAATTTGTTTGCACTTAGGAAACAATTTAGGTGGAATTGCTCCTATATAGATCAAGAAGATCCCTTCCACAAAGCAATGGAATTTTCAACATTACAAGTTAGGATAATGGCAAAGAAACAGGTGAAAAGATGGTCACCAATGTGTAAATGGCAGAATTACCTCTGCTAAGAGGGCACTCAAAATGTATAATGACTGGCCCCACAGATGAGGAAGCTTTCCAGCTGGGACACGGTCCACTGTGTGAGGATTTTCATACTCTTCATTGACCTAGGTGAGATAAAGAATAACATCTGGACAAAAAACCATCTGCATTACTCAATGAGAGAGCCAGCATGGTGTAGTAGTTTGAGTGTTAGAGGGACTCTGGGACAACAGAGTTCAAATC
This sequence comes from Sceloporus undulatus, assembly GCF_019175285.1. Lineage (NCBI taxonomy): Eukaryota > Metazoa > Chordata > Lepidosauria > Squamata > Phrynosomatidae > Sceloporus > Sceloporus undulatus. The sequence continues at coordinate 86,583,162 of NC_056524.1, read as the reverse complement.
CATGCTCAGCCATGGAATTCCCATGGCTACTTTCAATCAGAACAGACCAAGAGAATCAGCTGGTGAACAGTAAGTAAACACATAGGTAAAGCACATTAATTTAATGGGCCTCCCCTACTTGAAACTAAAAATTGTATTTAGGTTAGGGTGTCTATATTTTATATGAAATGAACCTTATCATCCTACTACTAAAAATAATTTTCTTCCCAGATTGGATTCATTTCTGGTATGAGAGAGGAAATATTCACTTCTGGAAGAAACCACATTGAAGCAAGAGTGAAGACGGGAAGGATGCATTCATTTTGTTTATTCAGTTTAATGTAAAAAGGCTTTCACTCTGTAAGTATGTCACTTTAATCAACACAGCTCCTTCTCAAATTTTCTTTGACCAATCAGGTAACTATGGCATATGAGGAGATATCCAATAAGTGGCAATGTATATATGTGCTGTACTCTATGAATTCTCTATGAAATAATCTCCAGCTCCAATTGTTCTTTTCAATAGTCCAACACATGTATTAGGCAATATTATTGTTAAAGCCAATATCCAAAAACAATCCCATATATAAATCATACACAATAAATAACAAAAATGTAAAAATACTCTTGCTACATATTTGGCCCACAACACATTATGACAGGCCTTTCAGGCATGTTTTACTTTACTGTCATACCTTATCTGATGGAACAGCATACAGTTCTGGCATAAGAAGAATTCCATTCTTTTTTCTAATAAGTATACCCTCCAAGGCCTCTCTGTATTCTTGCACCTGGAGAAATACAAAACAAGGGCTTAAAATCAATGTTTGCGTCCAATTGCAACAGGAGAAAAAGATCTATTAAAGGTATAAATAGTAATAGAATGTGAATCCTAGAAAATTCTGACAGTTGTAGTCCAAAAAGGCAACTTTACTAAGCTCTGACTACATGAGATCACAGACTGACATAATCAAATTCTTATTTATCCTAAGTATGAGCAGCTCTCCAAAATCATGAACAGATTTTTTTTTGTCTCTCATTTTAGTACTGTATACAAATTCCTTTAAGGCTACAATCATGTACCCATTTACCTGAGAATATGCTTCAGTGGAATAAATGGAACAAGCAGATAAGAATGAAAGGCTGTGATTTTAAATAGAGATTGAAAGGAATGCCCCAGTTGGCAACACAAGATAGGGAAACCATCCACTACAGCTTAGTTGATGTGTGGTTAATAGCCACAATCTTCCTAAAAGCCTCACTTATATTATTACCCTTATATTTCAGCCTTATTTATATTATTTCCCTTACCTGAATTCTGTCTCCGTTGAACACACCATCAATTAGGAAATAGGTCCAGAATACAGGCCACTCACATTCTATGTTCTCAAACAATTTGAGCTCAGCAGGATCATAGTGCAATCTATTTGGATCCTAGAAATACAAGTGTTCATTGTATGTTTTATTATTACTATTTCTCCCCATTGTACAAAGCATTCTATTGTGCAGGATATTATTACTGTTCCAAAATATTGCCCTTCCTGCTGATTCTTGAGGCAGTCTAGTATAAACAATATAAACCATAATTTTGTTGTACATAGCACCAAGATTTTAAGGAATTACATAAATTCCAACATCTGAAATAAGTCTAGAAATCCAAACATAATAATGTCCTTAGGGCACTTATTTTGTATATTTTTAATTAATATGTCCATTTTTAAAAGTGGTTCTAAGAGAGTCCAATAAGAGTTAGAACTGTCATGAGGCAGAAGATTTAAAAAAGCAAGATGGTCTGTTCAGTTGTGGTATCAGTATTCTGAACTGAAATAAAGACAGGTTTGTGTGGAAGCCCTGTGGAGAACAGAAAAAACAGCCCCAGTCAAAGGTGCTGGGCTATTTTTTTCTTTAAATTTGGATTTTGTATTCTATTAAAACACTTCACAGTGACTTTGAATTTGACATCCTGACTTCATTCCATTTACATTTAATTCAATCAATTAATTGTAATTAAATATTTTTATGATGTGAAATATTAGTATCTGGTATTTAATATGAGTCAGTTTAACAGTCAGTTCACTGTGGGAAAACTGTAGATAAAATTAAACAATAACATTTTAAATAGTTTCAGAAACATGACCTCTCTTGGTGTTTTATAGCCATCTCGAAGAAAACGACAGCAGCCATACCGTCCCTGAAAAGATGAACAACATTTTCAGATACAATCTTTCCTTCTTAATCACACAGAAAAACTCCATATCCTTCTTTAGTAACAGAATAACCCAAGATGGCCCATAAAATTAAACCCCAAATTAAAAAGTCTTACTTGAAGTTTGGTAATAATTTCATTTTTTGTTGCATTAACAATATTCATATCTTCTACGGCAAAGGCTGGATAGGAGATAATGGACAAGAGTCCAGCATCAATCTCTTTTGATGTAGATGCCCTTGGCAACATGGAGTATAAAATAGACTGAAAAGAACATATATAAGCACCCATGAGAAAAAAGACAGATCAAAGATAAAATAAAAATTAATCTTATTCCAAGATATTTCATCAGATATAGAAAGAATGTCTTGCTCAAAACCGAAACGCAAGTATTAACTACTTTACAATAAATTAACTTACATGAAAAGGGTAGTGTATTTACTATTCACAGATGTCTACATTATTCATTACTATAATCTATCTTGGTATCTGCTGGGGTTTGGTTTTGGGAGCCCTGTGGATACCAAAATCTGTAGATACAGTACTCAAGTCCCGTTAAATACAATAGCATAGGAAAATGGTGCTACTTATATAAAATGGAAATATTAAGTTTTGCTTTATTTATCTAATTTATCTATTTTTAAACCAAGGATGCTTGAAATATTTTCAAGCCATGGATGCTTGAATCCATGGATAAAAATGGAAATGTGGAAATGGAGGGCTGACTGTACTATCATCAATGCCTAACATACCTGTTAACAGAACTTGGTTATCTACCATAGCTACTGAAAACTATGAGCACTGCTAGGGTTTTCCTATTGTTAGATAATGAAGTGTTTGTATGCACTGATCTTTGCTTCCTATCATCAAAAATACCATCTGCTTGGATCTGATCTAGACCTGGGTGGTGGATTAGAAGCTAAACTTGATATATGTAGAGCTGGAAGACCTAAAGTTATGAAATATTAATACCTGCATGAACTGGTAACCTCAAGGCTGAACTTTTGCAATGTGCTCTACATTTGGCTACTGTTGTACCAGGTTTGGAAACCTCCATTAGTTCAAAACACTACAGTCAGATTAATTACTGGCTCATCTAGAAGTGATAGCATCACACCAAATCCACTGGCTGCCAGTTAATTTCCAGGTAAAATACAAAGTGTTGGTTATTACCTTTAAAGCCCTACATGGTTTGGGTCCAGGTTACCTATGGGATTGCCTCCTTCAGTACAATCTGTCCCATACACTCAGATCCTCTGGGAGACATTTACTTCAATTAGCCAGAACTAGACTGGCAACTGTTACTCAGAGAACTTTTTCATCTGCTGCCCCTAAACTATGGAATGACCTCCTGGGGGAGATCAACCGCTAAATATACTTCCACTATGCCTACCTAGTTCATTTTAAACTATGAATTTTAAATTATGCTAGATGATTTTAATGTGTCCTGTGCTCATGTGTTTTAATAGTAGTTTTTTGTGAGTTTTTTGGGCTATGTGGCCATGTTCTAGAAGAATTTATTCCTGATGTTTCGCCAGCATCTGTGGCTGGCATCTTTCTCTGAAGATGCCAGCCACAGCTGATGGCGAAACATCAGGAATAAACTCTTCTAGAACATGGCCTCATAGCCCAAAAAACCCCACAAAAAACTATGGTTGCCGACCATGAAAGCCTTCGACTTCACATGTTTTAACAGTATTTGAATTATTTTACGTGTTTTAATCTATGCTGTACCTGCCTTCAGCCTTGAAGACAGGTGGGTAAGAAATACAATTTATTATTGTAGTAGTAATATATAAAGATAAAGATAGACAGTCTGTTCAGAAACAGCAGCTCTCCCAAACCTAGTATCTTCCAGACTGTTGGACTACATATGTTTTCAGGCTAGGGATGATGGTAGTTGTAGTCCAACAAACCTCTGAAAGCCACAGGTTGGAGATTTAAATTCTTTAAGAACTGTGTATGATTTCTTGTAGTGTTTTGTGATTTCCTACCAAAACAATTTGAGATTTACCTGACAATGCTCAACTTCATCTGGAAGGACATGAATCACTGACTTATGTCCTCCTGCAGCTCCAAAAAGGTCCAATTCATCAATCGCTTCCAAAGCAGCCTTCAGAAACAAACATGCAAGTAGAGCCAACTTGTCATGTATCACATAAAACAATAACCATATACTACTACAGGGCACAAAAGCTTTTCCACTCTTTATCTCACTTTTTCTTGCAATCATCCTAAGAGACAAGTTTCTGTTTTTCCCTTTACAGGAGACTGACAGTTGTTCTTAATAACCTATCCTAAGGAAATTCAACCAGAAGCAGGTTAGACATGTTTTATATCTTGCCATCCTAGTCCACTGAGTCCTCTACATCAGAGACATTTTAGTGACAACGTAACAGATATTCAGTTTTCAATTCAACCTATTCTACCATTGTCACTTTTCAGTTTCATCTAATACTTCTTGTTCTTGTATGTTTCTAGTAAGACATGAATCTTTTTTTAACAACAACAAAAAGAACAGAAAGAGGAAGGAGAGAAAAGCAAGTGAGCTCTAGCAAGTTAGTTCTGCTAAGTCCATGGAATATTTAATGCCTTAATAACATTAAGTACTTTCACTTGTTCCTTCAGTTAAAATATATTCCACTTCCAGAATTCTATCCAACATAAACACATATGCAGTCAGCAATAAAGAAGGAACTTTGGTACCAATTTCCAACTGGTATAATTGTACTGATACGATGGTGCATTTAAATGGGGTGTATTAGTATCCCATCCCAAGATACAAGTTTGTGAGTTTGCATGTTTTTTCACTCTCATATCCTAGCACCCATTTATCACCACAATATTAGGCTGTGAATGCTTAAAATACACATAGGCACGTGTGTATTTATAGTCGGCCTTGAACTTTCATGGGTTTAACATCTGTGGATCTGATTGTTTTCAAGCTTGTAGTCACTGCTTAATTAGTTTACACAGCAGCTATCTGCCCTCCTTCCACAACAGTTAGTTCATACCATACATGCTGGCCTTGTTCTCCTGTTTCCTATGACTTGGTGACACTAATAATGGGAGTGACAGAAGGAGCTGCTCCCAGGGGCCACTGGCTCTGCCTTCCTCCCTTCTGCTCTTCATGATGCTGCTATTCCTCCACTTGCTTCATGGGACTCTGTTAAGCCTAAACTTCCAAGGCTTTGCAAGCGGCAAGAAAAAGAAGACGAAGACCTACTACCACCCCTGTCATAAGATCGAGATCTGGGAGACCTTGCAGGGTCAGACCAGCAGTGGCAGCTTGTCCTCATCCTCTTCCTCCAGATCTCCCTTCCTGCCAACAGCCCTGGCCCTACTTTTTGCCTTGATTTGGCACTATGATGTTGTCACTTCACTCTGAGGCCACTTCTGCTGGACCTCTGGCACTTTCACTTGTCTCCAGTCCTTCCCTTCTGTACTCCTCCATGGCATCTAGACAGTGGAAAGGCTGGTGCAAAATTCCCCTTCAGTGTTGTGGTTCTAGGAGGCAGAGGTGGGAACACTTGGAAACGAGGGAGGTAACAAGAGGTCTGGTGGTGTCGTGGTACCAAAGTGACATGACTGTTGGTAAGAAAGGAGATGGAGAGGAGAATGAGGTGCCATCAGCCCAACCCTACCACAGTTGCTGTGAAAATCTCCTTCATTGTCACTGTTGCCCTTCTCCTAGAAAATGATAATGCTGAAGAAGATTTTTGCAGCAGCAGCTGGGAACTGTAATCTGTAGCAAGCATGTTTTGGGATATTCATAGTTTATGCTTTCACAAGGGTCCTGCACCTCCAACCCCTGCAAATGTGGAGGTCTGATTTTATATAAGAAAAAAATGTACTGGGCAAAATGTTGATTAGTATCTTGTATACTTTATTGTTGAGAAAACAATCCAGATATTCTTGAAATCCATAATAAACCTAACTTTTACTGCAAAAGAGTGATCTGGAATCAACAGTGTGCATATTGAGTTCAATGGAATTTACTCCTTGGTATATGTGAATAGGATAACAGCCTAAGTATCACAGAAACTTGTACTTTTTTAGTAGAAGTACAGGAGTGCAACAAAGCAACCAAGTACATTACAAAACTATTAATCTATGTATAGACATAGTTTTTGGTGGGTTTTTCGGGCTATGAGGCCATGTTCTAAAAGAGTTTCTTCCTGACATTTTGCCATCTGAAGATGCCAGCCACAGCTGCTGGCAAAACATCAGGAAGAAACTCTTCTAGAACATGGCCTCATAGCCTGAAAAACCCACAAAAAACTAAGGATACCGTCCGTGAAAACCTTCGACTTCACATATGTATAGACACAAAACAAAAAAATCCTCACTTTGGCCATTCCTATAGAGCTTGCATTCAGTTCAGGGATACCCTGATTAGTCTTATCACCACGTTCCCACATGCCATAATCCTGAAACAAAAGAGAAAAGCAGAAATATTTTTAGAAGAGATATCTTTAGCTTTGAATCAGTAACAGGGACATGTCCATGCACTATTACAAACAGAAAGGAAAAGCTATGCAAGCAATACCTAACTTGGTTTGAAAATTAGAATTCTGTGCCTTAATCTGAAGACATTTCTTGGCTTCTTAAACTAATATGCATAACCCTGGAGCCCTCCTTCCTCATGCTTCCATTTTCCTGCTTGACACATCATGAATCAATAAATCCAGGGTCAATTAACTATACAGTAGTTCTTTTAAATTTGAGCCAGTTATCAGGAGCAGAAGAATCCAGAATCTTAAATTGCTTAAGATCCCAACTTCTTGTGCTCCAGGTCCCTGTAGTTTCCTGGTTCAGAAATAACAGGAAATTGTTAATTAACCCAAGAAGCTGAACCATGATATGCTGACGTAGGGAAGGAGCAACACAAGAAAGGAGTGTGCAAAGGCTTATGAAGCTTGTCTTAATAAGGCAATGTATATACTGTACTTCTCAAACAGGCTCGTGTATACTGATAGCAAAAGTACTGCCATTTGCAGCAATATCTTTTCCAACAAGTACCTTCATTCTGAAAAAAAAGTTTTAACGAATATCAATTTCAAATGATTTACCATTTCTTGGCTTGTTAAACTCTCAGGCTTTAAGAGGTTTACTTCCCCTTTTATCACATTTTATTAATGTACGTATTGTTTTATTTAAGTAAATTGTGCTGGAAGTTCCACTGAAGCATAAATCTAAACAAAGCACTAAACTGAATTACATTTTCTTTGACAAATTAGGAAATGATGAGTACTGTTATCTTCATTTTGATCATTTTTCATCACCGCCAGGATAAATAGCGAGCAATTTTAAAACCTTTTTCAGTATGGTAAAAATCACAGCACACATTACTGTCAGTGTCTTCAACTATTTATATAACAAAAAATAAATAAAACCCAAGAGACAAATTGTATTGTACGCCCTCAAGTTGTTTCCAACTTATGGAGATCCTATCACAGGGTTTTCTTGGCAAGGTTTGTTCAGATGGGGTTTGCCTTAGCCAACCTGTGAAGATGAGAGAATGTGACTTGTCCAAAGTCACCCAGTGGGTTTCCATAGTTGTGCAAGGATTCAAATCCTGGCCTCCAGAATTCTAGTCAACATTCAAAATTACTAGATACTAGACAATATTTTCTAGGAAGTGGTTGTAGATTCACAATGTGGGTAATAAAGTTTATGGATATAAATTATATATACTTACAGCAACTTTGTACGCTGCCTCTATGTAAAACACAAGATTCTGTATAAAGGCAACTTCATCAAGGGTGAAAATAATGCGCAATCCTAATTACAAAAGAAGGACCATCATTAGATTGCAGTATATCAGCTGTAGTTACAATAATAAGAGATTAATTTAAACAGGTCTACATTCCTGGTTCAGCCATGTAAAGTGAAATAAGGAAACATTTGCAAGGAGTTTCTGTTACCCTCCCCCCAAAAAATATTGTATCTAAAAAAGTACTGATTATCGTGTGTGTGTGTGTGTGTTTATATATGTATACACACACACACATACTTGACACTAAGGCTGGAATTCTGCTGGTGCCCAGTGACAACATGTCTGCAAAGGCCAAGCACTAACAGCAGAAATGGAAAAGCTAGGAGCCTAGTAACAGTGAAGGAAGTAAGGTATCAGAGACACAGACTGCATGGAGCAGGCAAATTTTATTCGCCTTCTCTCACAACTGATATGTAACCTTGTGACCATTGGAAAAGGGCAACTGGTATCCTAGGATGTATCCGCCCTGCAGAAATAATCCGTTTTTACACCACTTTAACTGCCATGGCTCAGTGTTATGGAATTCTGGGATTTGTAGCTCTGCTCTGGTGCCACAACCAACTACAATTCCCAGAGTTCAATTGCACTAAGCCTTGGTAGTTAAAGTAATGTCAAAACTGATTATTTCAATGGCTCCAATGTGTACCAATAGGATTCCATCCCAAAAACGCACCTGCAATGAGTGCCTTTTCAAACTCATGTAACACAATTCCAAAGCATATTATCTATTATGATTATTTGAGGCAAATTCTCTATTTCTCCATGCCTTTTCACCAACATTTATGCATTGCTAAACAAAAAGCAAAGAAAGAAGATTCCAGCATCAATATATGTTTTACACTGGGAACAGTGCAAATAAAATGTGTGTTCATTTCTTAGGCAGGAAATGATGTTTTGCCTGTAATTCTTTTCTGTTAACTTCAGGCCCTGGGGGATATAGCTGTATTTCCCCAGACCCTCTCCTTTACCCCCCACCCCCACCCCTGTGTTTGGTCAAAGGCCAGATAAGCATGTAACTAAGGCTATAAATATACTTAGGCAGTACAGAGGTTTTTTTAAAGGGCAGATAATCAAGTGCTGAAATGACTTTCTGCTTTGTGAGTAGTCAGTCAACCATCTGTTGGACAAGTGAAAGAAGTAATTGTTTGAACTACAACTCCCAGAAACCCCCCAACTAGCATGGTCAATATAGCAGCTTGCCTGCACACAATCAGATTGCTGTTGTGTCTTAAAGTCATTTTTATCTTATGGCAACCCTAAGGCAATCCTTTCACAGGGGTTTTTTTTTTGGGGGGGGGCAAAATATGTTCAGAGGGGCTTTACCTTTGCTTTCGTCTGAGGCTGAGGGAGTGCCACCCAATGGGTTTCCATGGCTGAGCAGGGTTTGAACCCTTATCTCAGAGTCATAGTCCAACAATGAAACCACTACACCATGCTGGCTCCTATAGTGCTGACAATGGTTATATTTGCAATCATAATATTTTATATTTTGCTGATTATAACAATGTTGGACTCTTCCTTGAAAGAACTACTGTGTGTTTCAAAGCAGCTTACCTGATGCTGTCATCTCAGCCAGGAAGAGAAGGTAAAGGGAAGTTGCATCTACTTGTAGATGTCCCCATTCATCATCACCAACTACTGTCCCACAAGTAGCCGTGTTATACTTGGCATGCAAGCAGTCCTTGGTACTTTGTGTGTGCTTGAACTTTTCCACCTTATCTACCTAAGAAAAACGTGCAAGATTTTGAAAGTGATTCCAGAAGCCTGGACATTTTGAAGAACACAATATTGTTTAAGTGTCCAGTTTGGGATACAATTAAAATTCATGGTTCCGAATTTAGCAAAACAATTGAAGTGAACAATGTTTTTACTTTTACAATGAAAAAGCAATTTTGACTGAGCAAATCTTTATACTAGTCTACATCTTGAATTCATTTAAAAGACAGCTAGGAACTGAGAAACAGAGTCACTCGATCAAGAGCAAAATGTGGCCCTGGAGCTGCATATGTTCCCCCAAGGCCCTTCGCAGCCCTTGACCCCTCCAGATCAATCCTTTTCGTGCCAAAAGAACAAGGGAGTCCTTGTCTTTCTTGAAAGCAAGTCACCTTTTAGATATTTTGCCACACCTTCTGAACTTTTTAACAGAAAAATACAAAATTTTCAAAACCAGATGTGAATCTCCAGCCATTTCCAGGATATTTTTTTTTTGGGGGGGGGGGGGATATTGGGCAGCCTCACGAACAAAAAATTGCCCCCTGGACATTTTAACTGCCCTGGCTCAATGGTATTGAATCCTGAGAGTTGTAGTTTGTTATGACACTACAACACTCTGACAGAGAAGTTTAAATGTCGCTCAAAACTACAATTTCCACAATTCCATAGCACAGCAGTAAAGCCATGTAAAACTGGATTATTTCTGCAGGGTGGATGCAGTCTACCTCACACAAGATCCTCAGGCATTCTTGGGAAACCTTATAATACATTGCAGAAATATTGCAGTCAATATCCAGGGCTAGAAGATCTATGTGGAACTCTCATTAACCACATAGGAGTCTATGGCCTGTTACAGACTGCCAAAATAAAGCTGCTTCAGGTCTCTTTGGAGGTATGCTATTTAAATGATGCATGGGTCCTGAGGTCACGCCAAAGCCACACTCCATTCCTAAGAACTTAGATTGTAAGTTAATGTTAGATTGTAAGCCTGAGGGCAGGGAACCATCTGACTAAAAGATTGTATGTACAGCGCTGTGTAAATTAACAGCGCTTTATAAATAAAGGTTAATAATAATAATAAGGCCTTCTCTGCTGTGAGACACCAGCTATGAAACCTACTACCCTTAGAAGCTTATCAGTGCCAACACTGCTGTCATTCCAGTGTCAAGTAAAAACATGGTTGTTTAGTAAAACCTCTAGGGCCTAACTAGTTTTATACAAATTAACACAATGTTGTTGTTGTCTATCCACTTATTAAATTGTTTAATATGTTTTTAGACTTTTAAAATCTTGTTATTGTTTACCTATTTTAAGTTAGCCACGTTGATTTTATTGTAAACTTTCTTGACATCTTTAGATAGAGGGGATCTTTTATTAGTATTTTCTGGATCTCAACTACCAGCGGAATCCCAGCAAGCACATGGGATCATGGAAGTTATGGTCTAAAAAGGATTTTTTCTAAGCTTTACTCCTCCTTCAGCCCCTTAAGCATTCTTATTCCTAGTAGAACAAGAACACATGCAATATCACACAAATATATAACTGCCCCCTCCCAAAAAAAGCATGTCATATACTCACTTCAAATAGTTTTTTTTATTAACAGCCATTTATGTCAGGCTGCTTTTAAAATTATTTTAGCAAGGCTCATTATTTATCATCATTTATGATTTATGTACAAGGTCCAAAATGTACTTTCTAACCTGAAATGGTTTCAGGGGAACTGCTGAGAAAGAATTTGACAGGCACAAGGACTGCTTGACATTATCCTGCTTCTTCTTATGTGTCACCCCACAAATTAGGTTTAGTTGTGCAACTGAAAATAATAATGATGTCAATCTGTTTATTATTACCTGTCTCATCATACACTGCAGAAGTCCTCGCATCAGTTTCACAACATTCTGTGAGAACGTAAGGAGGGGGAAAAATCAGTGATCAGTCAACTTTATACTTGTATCTTCCATATGGAGCCAATATGTAAAATAATTTTTAAGAACAGTGCATTTGCAGAACTAGAATTCTTTGTATATAAATAACACTTTGTTCATAGCTTGTGACCCTTAGTACAATGTGCTATTACCTTACATGACTCCTAGAAGTTAATGGGTTGTCACAGAATTAAACAAAACTGTGCTTTTAATATTGCACTGTGAAAAACATTTCCCCTCCAAGGACACACAGAGTGGTCATTAGGTAGAGAGATCTTATAGCACCTTTGAGACTAACTGAAATAAAGTAATTGGCAGCATGAGCTTTCGTAGACTTCAGTCTAATCTGAGGAAGTAAACTGAAGTCTACAAAAGCTCATGTTGCCAACTTATTTATTTCAGTTAGTCTCAAAGGTGCTACAAGATCTCTCTACATACTGATTCTAAAGCCTAAAACAGCTATATCTTTGAATCCAGAGCAGTCATGTGCTCTTTCTGTTTCACTGGTAAACATGTATGGAAAGTTAATGCTAAAAATTAGAAGCTGTAAGTATGAACATCTCCAATTGAGAACTTTTCACTAATTACAAGGCAAATGCTGAATGTTTCTGACTACTGGGTTCAATTTTCAATTAGTTCATTCCTAGTACCAATATTATTTCTTCCCATCATCCATGACATTCCCATGACAGGTTTCTTGCAGTATTTTCCTTTAGAGAAGAATCATCACACCCTGAGGCTTCTGGATGCAGTCATTTTCCACTGTAAACTGAGTATTTTTTCCTTGATGGGTAGAAGATCTGGGGTAGGCCATGCCAGTTTAAGAGAGGATTAACATCTGTTGCAAGTTAAGGGACTGCTTCCTAAATCCCACCCCTCAAATAATTTTTCCAGTGCCTCCCAATTAATCCATGGGTACTTGGGGCAATTTCCCCACATTGTGGAAGGCTGCAGTTTCCCCACCCCAATCTAAGACTAAGTAGTAAATAAATTTTCTATCATAATATTGCATTTCATCTCATCCATAGATTATATACAAGTAGGCTTGCCATATCCCATCTGTGGGCGGAACTTTCCCAGTTTTGGGCAGGTCCGCACGGTCCCGCGCTGGGTTGGCCCCGCCCCTGGGATTTCCCTGCCCCCAGGCTTTGTTGCAAAGTGTGCAACAGCGGTGGCGGGGGAAAGAAAGCTTCCCTGGGGACAGATTCCTTCTCCGCCTGGGCTGCATCCAACGGAGCCCAGGCGGAGAAGGAATCCTCCCCTCAGCGAGGATTCTTTTCCCCCTGGGCTCCGTTGGCAGAAACGGAGCCTAGGGGAGAAAGAAAGCCTCCCTGGGGGCGGATTCCCTCTCCGCCTGGGCTGCGTCCAAGGGAGCCCAGGCAGAGAAGGAATCCTCCCCTCAGCGAGGCTCTTTTTCAAATGTAGCCCCCCCAAAAAAGTCCTACATTTGAAAATTTTGTCCTACATTTGTCCCGGTTTCAAGGTCCTGACTAATGGCAACCCTATATACAAGGAAATAAATAAGGATATAAAGACATACCTGCTCCAATTCATATGCTTTGGCTTTATCTTCATCCCGATCTGCATTCTTCCTGTAGGCCATCCCCAGGCCCCACACAGCCAAAATGCTATATATATTATCTCGTACCCAAGCATCCTTTTGTTCTGTGCTGGCAGACAGCAGCCCTGTAACGGGGTTCTTAAAAACAAGCACTGTTTATCAAAAAAGAGAACAAAGGAATAAAAAGCAGAAACAAAATGCCTTTATCTTTATCAGAGGTTCCATAGTGATTAAGAGACTGAGCTGTAAATCAGGAAGTAGTCCACTTTCGAATCTCATCCCTATAATGAAATCAGATGGGTTTGCCCACACTGCTATTCTATAACTTCAGCACTATATACCCTGTCTTTATATGAAGATGATACTGGATAACATTTAGAGAGTAGATGTAGGGACTGTTAATACAAGTTTATACTTTATTTGAAATGCTTGAGACCAGAAGTGTTTAGGATTCTGGGAGTTTTCAGATGTTGGAATATACATATATAAAATGGCATAGGGCAGCAGTGCAGGTGGTGGCAAGCTCTAGATTCCAGGCTCCTCTGCCTCTGGGAAAAGGAGAGGAGTTGGAGGGAGGGAAAAGGCGTGGCTGAGTTTGCAGCTTTGCCCAAATTTTACACAAGTTTCAAGGCAGAAGTTGAAACACTCTCGCTCAATTTCCAGCATCCTTCTCCAGCTACATCACTCTCCAGTCTCACTGGAGAACAAGCAGGAACACTGTAGCTGTCTCTCTGAAAGCAGAAGTATACAGCCAGCAGCTCCACAGCCACCAGAGTTGGCTGCAGTTACTGGGTTCCCATCTGCAGTAGACCTGGGTAGGAAAGGCACTGAATGGACCCAGGCTCCAGCGGTAGAAACAGGGGTGGAGAGCAGAAGGGGGCTAGTTTTTGGCATTGAACTTTCTTCTGGTCCAAGGAGATGGTTGTCAGTAGCCATCACTCCATAACTCCCTTTGACTGGGTGGTGGTGGTAGAGGAGCAGCAGCAGTCACCATCACAGCTGCCATTTTTTCAAAGTTTGGCTGTGAACATAGCTGCATTATCTCCTTCCTTCTCACTCCTCTCTCCACTGGCAAGGGAGAAAGCACACCTGGAGGCCAGGGCTTGCTGCTGCCCTGTTATGTCAGCACTCAAAATGATACGGATTTTGGAGCATTTCAGATAAGGGATACTCTACCTGTATATGTGAAACACTCTGACCATTCTAAACAGAGCAACCCAAGGCACTTTGGCTGCATCCGCACTGCAGAATTACTCTGGTCTGATACAACTTTAACTGCCCGAGCTCTGCTCTGGTGCCACAACAAACTACAATTCCCAGAATCCTACAGCACTGAGCCATAGCAGTTAAAATGGTGTCAAACCAGATTATTGATGCAGTGCAGATGCACCCTTTATTCCCTCAAACAAACAACTCTGTCCTCCAATAGACAGCCAGGAGGCTTCCATACTGCTCCTTCCTGACCATCCCATATCTGCTGCCTGAGGCAACTATCCCACTTTGTCTAATGGTAGGACCATCCCTGATTCTTACCTCTGTATATGTTAAAGTATAAAATCACTCCTCTGTTGTCTTTGATCCTGGGGATGTTGAAACAATTTTTATTTTAATTTGTTAATATAGATGTAAAGTAAAGTAAAGTAAAAAATTTATTCGGTCATTGACCAATACAAAAATTAACAAGATGTAAAGTAAATTTAGACCCTTTGGCAATTTTTTGTTTTGTTTTATTGTTTCTATTTTGTATTTAGTGCCAAATGTTAATGTTATTCTGCCATTTGGCTTTTATTTAAAGCATATGGTATTATGACGGCATAGCTTTTATCAATAAATAAAGTTCAAGTACTAGAAATAGTCACTCCACCTCTATTGCTCCTCCACTGAGATCTGCAGCATTGTTTTAAAAGATGAACAGACCACACCTTTCCAGAAAAGAGAAAAGCTGCTTTGTGTCATGCTTATTTTGCCCAAAGGCAATCTTAGGTGTAGGTGTACCTCAATCAGAGCATTAATTTCTTGCTGTGGAGAGAAGGAGAAGGAGGGTTGGTTTTTTTATTATTATTATAGCAGTTTTGGCCTGGGCTGGGTGCCAGAGAAGCAAAGGAACATTCAAAGAACATTCTGGAGAATCGTCTCTGCAAAGGCTCCAAGGTTTAAAGAGAAGCATGTTGTGAAATCCTACAGAGCCACAACTGCTATTAGGAACTGTCTTACTGCATCAAGAACATTGCTACAGTGCATTTCAGTTTTTTCCTAGTACACTTTTTACATATAAAACAAACATAACCACTCATTTGGAGTAAGACAATATAATTTTGAAATGTTGAAGAATGGCTGTATTTATGTATAAAAACAATAGCTACATTCAGAACAATTTCAAACAATGTATTTAAAAATAGGGGGTAGTATAGGGAAATTAATAGAATTCTCTATTAAAGCCCCTTGCCCATCAGCTGGTCAGTTGTTCAAATACTGTACTGCACAAAATACATCAGCATAAATTAGCATCATATAGGCATACCATGCCCCTGACTCACACTATCTTGGTGGGAATGGCGCTATTCCAGCTGAACATAATTATGAATACACAATTACGCCCCTTTCTGTGCTATCAGGAGAGAAGGGCATGGGCATCTGAGGGAGCAAAGGTATGGAGTAGAATTTTTATAATTATTCAAATCTCATTGCCAACCTTTTTAGCAAAGTAGCTTTATACAGTCAGCCCTCCACATTTGCAGTTTTGACTTTTGCGGATTTGATTACTTGTTGGTTTGATTAATATGTTCTCTCTAGGAATCTCTAGGTCCTCCAGCATGACTTCTGCCAGAGAATCCTAGAGAGAACACTCAGCTAGGCATTTGTAGGTCCTCCAGCACATTTTCATCAATAACCTCTGGCAGATTTTGACCACAGAATTGCCCTGGAGGACCTAGAGCTTTCTAGAGAGGTGTTCTCTGAGATAAAAAAAGTGTTTTTTATTTACAGTTTTTCCACTTTCACAGGGGCCTGTGTCCCTAATCCCAGTGAATGTGGAAAGCCCACTGTACTGATATGCTCATTGAAATCAATAGCGAACATGCCCACAGCATCACAGCACAGTGAAAGAAATGATTTCAACTAAAACTCCAGCAGGTCTTGACAAACATCTATGGAAAAAGAATAATCAGCAAGGGAAAACCTAGCTCACAGATGTAGTATACAACTATCAGGACCAACCCAAGACATTTTGCTACCTGAAGCAGAGCAGCAAAAGTCAAGATGCATATAGCAACTAAAGCCAAGCAAGTTATTTTAGTACATGGAACAGAAAATCCCACAAGCACCTCTCTCCACCCTCAGGACTAAAAATAAAATAATTAAACAACCAATCTGTTGCCCTTGAATCATGACACCCTGAATCGTCTACCTGAGGAAGCTACCTAGTTTGAGTGAACGGGACTGGTCTAGACGATCTCTTACTTGCTTCAGGACAGCAGAATGCCTTGGACCAGCCCTAACTCCCAGTATGTACCAGTTCAAGCAATGGGAAGCCTCTGTTGGTGAACAGTGGACAGCATATCTACTAGCACAGTTGGCCAGCAGCCAAAACAAACCAGTTTTAGCTCACCGTGGAGATTGTAACTTGACATCAATAAAGAGGCTGTTATCAAAGTGGCAGTGCCTATACCGTTTAGGGTTCTGTGGCACAAAAATATTTCCTATTGGGAACAATGTGATCCTTCAAGCTGCTGAGTGAGTCTAGTCAGTCATGAACAGAACAGCTTTCTAGTTCTGTGCAGTTTCCCCCGTGGGACATGTGCTATAATATAGACAGTTTGCTGGCCACAGAACTGGAGCTTTTAAAAAAAAGTTGAATAACAAACAGATCTGCAAGATAGTGGGTGGAATGCAATGTGAGGATATATAGACCAGAACAGATGGGTGCAAGGCTGGCACTTTGTCCAAAAATGCCAACTCACCATATGGCTTATTGACCTGTTAGGTAATGACAGCATGGTTACAAAACTCACATTCAGCTGTTACGGTTCCAGAACTGAAACTGATTTTGCAATGCCTATGGTAGGTTTTACTTCAAAAACAATCCTAGCAAAATCCTTAGGGCTCTCCCTGTTGCAATGATCTTACTGAGACCGTACAGCAACAGAGATTATTAAAACAGTGTTTCCCCCACTATATTCTGTGGGAAGCAGCTAAAATCTTTCCAGATGCTCATACACAGAAAGAGAAAGTTACAGACCAGAAGATTACAGAGAATAGTATGGCCATTATCTTTATCCACTGAAATTCCTTTCAGATTCAAAAGACATTCAGATTACAGAAACACTAATGGTATTGACTTGGCTCCCAGTTAAACCTGTGTAATGATTCAGTATTTCTAATGCTTTTGGTGGAATCCTTAATGACTAAATAAACTGTGTTGGAGTCAGAGTCCAGCCCTCCTGTACAGTTCTGGTAAACACAAGAGCTTACATAATAACAGATTTTTGTAGCTCTGCAGTGATGCTAGAGCAAGCTCTGCACTGAAATAAAGAATGTCTGTTCTTTTTTAACTTAAAATGCAGATAATTTGGGACCACTGAGTGTCTTGTTAAACATGCACACACTCTTATCCCCCCCCAACTCCTGTATATGTGCAAACAATACAATGGGGCATTAATGGAATAAGATGTCCAGATGCATACCATCAGCTCCCCTCTCCAGCTGCAAGCTAACCATGTCTAGAGCACAAGTAACTTGCAAGACACAGAGATGTCAGAGTGAGCACAGATACTGGGGGTGCACATAAAGCAGCCTCTTTTCTCTAAGATCATGTTGCAATAACATTCATTTAAGCAAGGAAAAAGGAAAGGGCAAGGTATTTATGAAATAACTCAGTCTTGGAAGGAGGATAGGATTGAAGTGAAAAGAGAAAAGCAGACAGCACTCTCAACAACAAACTTGTATATGCAAGTGCATGACTGTAAACTTATGGTGACCCCATTAATTTCATAGTGTTTTCTTAGGCAAGGAATAAACTCAGAGGTGGTTTTGCTAGTTCCATCCTCCAAAATATACCCTACAGCACCTGGTAAAGTATTTATTGGCAGTTTTCCGTTCAAGTGCTAAACAGAGTTGACACTGCTTACCTTTCAGATTATCAGATGGGATCTGCTGCCTTTAGGACAGTGATGTCCAAACTTGGGTCCTCCAGGTGTTTTGGACTTCAGCTCCCAGAATCCCAGACCACTGGCCAAGGTGGCTGAGACTACTGGGAGCTGAAGTCCAAAACACCTGGAGGGCCAGAGTTTGGACATCACTGCTTTAAGATATTTAGGCTGAACAAGCTTGAACATACTGTGTCTAATCTTCATGAAACCCTAATTACTTCAAAGAGCAAATATCACACAGTGGATCTCTGCTATGTAAGATGTGGGATCCAACAGATTTTAATAATTCTGTGTTTTAAAGTTTCCTCCCAAATTAAGTAAAGCATAAATAAATCCAATTTTACACTTGTAGTGCATGTCTAAAATATGTTTTTCTTTGCTGCAGAATATTCTACTTAGGTTCCCATGACTGTTTGATTTTATTCATAAAGATGCTGTTTGTAAAGAGTTATATTGTGAAATCTCATTCTGAGACATTATTATGGTGTGAATTACTAATTGTCAGCTATTCTTTTGATAATTATACTCCTGATCCAATTATCATTTGCAGCAAAATTTACGCTCTGAAATTTCAGTCTAAAATGCATTATGTCCTTTCTACTTTTCAATTCCAGCTTGCATTGCTTTGTATTTGGAAAGTGAGTAATGGCAAATATTCCTTCCTCCTATCACTATAATATTAGTTTATTTGAATTGAAGACCAAGCCAAAAGACATTTCAACAATAGGAGGTCTTTAAGTCAATGATAAAATTATCACTTTGGCCTAAATCCTATTGCTAGATCTAACTTGAGTGGATTCACTGAATAAACACAATTTAACATAAGCATTGATTTACCAAGTTTTCATTGATTCAGTAGGTCTGTTCTGGTTAGGACTAAGAATTGGATCTAGGCCAATGCTCTAATTCTGTCAGTTCATTAAGCTTGAAGACATTCTACTATAGACAATTATGTTTATTTACTAACTCAATGGGTCTAGCTCTTTTTTGCCCATGAGTTTTTGCATTGTCTAGATTGCTGTTGTTTTTACAAGTAAGATATGTGGACAACTCAATATTTATACATTTACTGAGATTAGTGTCCATTCTAGGGACTCCTAGATGTAAATCTACCATTTCTGTTCATGTAAATGTGTATATACATCATGTACCTTTGTATTTGTCAATATCTTTTTTATGCAGGTTCATACATTGAACCATCTGTGTATTTTGTCCCTTAAGATAATATATGTGACTTCTGTAGGTATCAAAATTATATGTAAGCAGCCATACCATCTATAGTATATTTGTTATAAATGGGCTAAAATACTACTAATTACACTAACACTAAGGGTACCTGCAATAGGAATATGCCAAAACTGAGTTCTGCTACTCAGGATTCAATGCTTGAATGCCAACTATTCCTCTTCCCCATTAGTTTTCCGTCTCCACTCTCAAAAATCAGGTACCATTTTGCAGTCTTGGGTGGGTTACAAATGGCCCTCAAGGTGCCGTTTTCCCGCCGTCGCCATTCGCTGCGTAGGGAAGCCCCAGCGACCAGACCGCGAGGCTTCCCCACGCAGCAAAAAAGGAGCGTCGAAATGGCGCTCCTTTTCAAAACGCGGAAGTGGCACCGCGAGGGGCAGAGCGCGCCCTCGTGGCGTCACTTCCACCATGACACGTCTGGACGCACGGCGTCCAAGACGTCAAAATGGCGGCGCCCATGTGGATGGGCACCGCCATTTACGACGCGCTCCGTGCGTACTGGGAGGAAGGGCCGTGAGGAAGGTAAGAACCTTCCTAACCCTAATACAGCCCTTCCTAACCCTAGTACGCACAGAGCGCGTACTTTATGGCAGTTTGTAACCCGCCTTGGGCAGATTTATAATCATTAGGCTATCCTAGGAATTCCCCTCACACAGAGTTCTTTTATCCTAGCATTGTTATATGCTTTACTATGTCTGCAAACCCTGATGTTCCCCAAATCTACTGATACCTCCTTCTAGCTCCACAGTCTTAAAAAGGTCCCACCATGCTTAGTGACAGCCACATTAGACTATGCCCACTTGAACCAAATGATCAGATTTCTCATCTGAGAAACAGGTAGGTTGGGAGGGATATAGGTAGGAGTGAGAAAACAGACTACTGGAAAGGCATAAAAGAAATGCAGGACTAGTGCAAAGGAGATCCCAGCGGAGGCAAAACGTTCCACATCAGCTCCTCATCTCACCAAAAATGTCATAGTAAGTGGAGGATACAGGCCCAGCTTGTAATCAGGAGCCAGAAGCAGCAGATTTCTGCATAACAGGAGGTGAAGATCACAGAGGACTGTAGCTGAGAGGGTGTTCAACACCATGTTACCTCAAAGAGGGGTCATCATCTCCTGCTGTTTATTGGAATCTGTCAGCTATTTAAAGCCCGACAGCTCCCACAAAGAACTTTGGTACAGAGCAGTATGATTACTGTACTTGGGAACCACTAGAGTTTGGAAACATCACTTTTTGGGACTATAGCTCCCAGAATCCCTCAGCTAGCAGGATGTTCTGCACTGTCTGAAAAAATATATAGTTTTCCCAGCTGTAGGCATTTTGGAATATCTGGAAATACATACAAATGCTTTCTTGGAAATGGTTCTGATTATATTTCTCTACCATATTTTGGCACCCAACAGCAAAAATCTGCCCCACAGAAATAAAAAAACTCGTGTAAATGATCCCGAATAGTCTAAACATTTAGGTCCAAAACACACTGCAGAAATAATCCACTTCATGACCACTTTAACTGCCCCGGTTCAATGCTAGGGAATTCTGGGAACTGTAGTTTTGTGAGATGTTTAGCTTTCTCTATCAGAGAGAGAGAGAGAGAGAGAGAGAGCTCTGATGCCACAACAAACTACTACTCTCAGGATTCCCTAGCACTGAGCCACGGCAGTTAAAGAGGTCACAAATTAAATTATTTCTGCAGTGTGTTTTGGACCTTAGCTAATTTAAAAACTTCACAGATCAGCAGGCAGACATGAATAAAACAATGGCTGCTAAAAAATAACTTAAAGACAAAGAAAAGCTTTTTTGAATGAGAATAGACGATTCTAACAGTCCACATTGCACTGACCTGGTGGTTCAAAATGGTCTGCTGAACAAGCCGAGCATAGCTATCCAAGCGGACTCCTGAATTGCTTCTGCTCCTCATCTCAAAGGCGCTCAAAATTCTTCCAGGGGAAAAGCGTGGCCAGCTGCAGCAGATTTCAGCATTTGCATTCATTCATCTATCAGCAAGCTGAGCTGTAACTCTTGCAGGCAGCAGGCATCCTTATTCCAAAATAAACAGAGCAGCTGTCAACAAAAATGCATTTGGACGTTCCCCGTACATGGAAGAAAGCTCTTCTGTTGTATATGCTCAATGACAACTACGACTACATACAATAACCGATTGGTTTATCATCATCATCACAAGCAGCAGAAGCAGCAGCAACCTTTATTGCGGCTAACAAACAGTTAGGGGGGGAAAACCCAAAAACATTAAAATACATTATACATTATTGAAACAAAATTACATGGCTTTGCGGTTATTAATAGCTAGTACAAATTTTTTTGCTACTTCTTCAGTTACTTCGTCAGAGTCATCTAATAAAAAATTTAAAGACCAATCCCAAGTTCTTCCTGGATATTTTAAAAGGGTGCTTATGATTGGTTTACAATGTCTTTACATTATACAGTAGTGCACTGTATAAATATTTACAGGGGAAATAAATGTTCTTTACCATACACGTCTCACCTTCGCACTAGGGAAGTTAGGACAGTCCATGTGTGGTGTCTTCCCATTTCATCCTCACAACGATCTTGCTAGGAAGACGGAGTAGAGATTAGCCCCAAGAAATTCCCTAGATCTCCTAGATGGACAGAGGTTTGTATCAAGATCTTAAAACCTGGTTCTTCCAAGTCCAAATTAATGTATCACTTACTGATGTAATTACACCTAAGTACAGAAACTACTATGGTTTCTATACAATGACAAGAACAGAACTACTGTTCTACCAAGGTGTAGCCACACTGCAGAAATTAAGTAGTTTGACACCACTTTAACTACCATGCCCCATCCTGTGGGACCCTGGGATTTGTAGTCTGGTGTGGCACTGATCCACAGCAAACTACAAATCCCAGGACTCCACAGGATGGACCCATAGCAGTTAAAGTGGTGTCAAACTGCTTTATTTTTGGAGTGTGGTTCCATCTTAGACCCAGGGGAATCCTCTGTGTCTTAATGTGTGTATTATTCCCTATATATATATTATTAATTTTGAAAAATATAGCAGATGTTATGCTTGCACACATCTGAGGGAATCTTTAAAAAAAGGACTATACTGTATAGGAGAATATCACACTACTACACTGTTACAGCACAATTATTCCACCTTATCCGTGATGCCTGCCTCTGGTGGCATTCTGGGATTTGTAGTTGAGGGAAGCCTCAAGGCTAAACTACAAATCCAAGAATCCCGCAACAGGCAGCCATAACAGTTAAAGTGGAATAACAATGGTGCCATAACAGTGTAGTGTGATATTATGCTCCCAGGAACCCTGGGATTTGGTGAGCTATTCAACTGCCGCAAACTACAAATCCCAGGAGCGGTGTCAAACTGCTTTATTTCTGCAGCGTGCATACGTCCCTAGATTAACATATCATATTTTTCTAAAAATGTTCAAGTTCTAATCATATAGAAATCCCACAAAGCAGGTCAATACACACACACACACACACACTCAATTTCTAATCATAGAAAAGTTCCAGAAAGCAGATCGATCGATCGATCTATCTAATTTCAGTTCTAATAATAGAAAAGTCCAACAAAGCAGATCTCTCTCTCTCTCTCTCTCTCTCTCTCTCTCTATCTATTGATCTGCTTTCTCTGATTAGAGCATGAACATTTTTAGAAAAATATGTGTTTTACAGGGTAGCTACATTATAAATGCAGTATATACACACACACATACATAACACTGTTTCAAAACATATTTAAATTTATGTCTTCCCTCTTTCCTCTAATAGTCCTCTCCCATCTATAAACCAACAATTACAGGTGTACCCCCTTCTTCTTTTAAATAACTGATCAGTGTTTCCCAATTTATCGTCAAACTGTCCATTGATTTCTTCTTGTGTCAGTTTCTTTCTTTCTCTCCATATAGCCATATAATTTTAACATCCATTCATTTGCCCTCCAAGGAATCAATCAATCTATTCTCCCAGAATATCCTGGGAATCCCAGCTTCTGCAGAATGCTCTCCTCCTCCTCTGCCATTGCAAACAATTTGCCTCCGTTTGGGAACTTTTAAGTACCAAATTCTTGGGATTGGTAGGTTCCAAGGGGGGCTCCCCAAAAATAATCCCAGACACACTTTTCCCAATGGTTCAAAAGCACCATAAGCAATGCAAAAAGCACCATGAGCAATGCAAGGGAGGGAGAATAAACTGAGACTCAAAGTGCATACCTGCATAGTGTCTCCTCCTCCAGCTCCCATTCTCCAGGAAGGAAGAACTGGGTGGGCAATGAATGAGGGACCCCAGGAGGCTATCTAGAAGGAAGCAGCCCCGTTGCTTTGCTTCTCAGAGGAGGCTGCAAACACCAGGGCAGTTTGCCCTTGGGGTCCAAAAGAATTCCAATTCCTCTTTATTAGGTTCATTACGGTTCCAGCAAATAGGCCTGCCGCCGTAAATACCTGAAACCACCGCCTCTTTTTTTCTTCTCCCTCCTCCTTTAGGCAGGTCTTGAAAGAGTGGTTTAAAAAAAAGGTTTAAAAATTGAGGTCATCCCCTGACCCTAAAAAAAAGGGAAAGGGAGGGGAGAGTATTGACTACTAGCATACATTACTTTAAGGGAATTAATTTACCTAGTTTGTTATTACGCCTCTGGGTTAAACAGGTCTGTTTATGGAGCTGCCAGGACCCTGGTTTGCCAGCCCGCCTCTCATAAGCGAGAGCAGGAGGAGGCGGCTGAGGTTGTGTACCTAATAAAATGGGAAGGGGGAGAGCGCGCATGCGCTGTCTTGCTCTCTCTATAGGGGTTCCTCAGCTGTTAAAGGGGAAGCTGCCTTTGTGCCTTGTTTTAAAAAGTGGGTTAGGAAAATGAGTGTGAGATGCATCATAAATTACACTGTAGCATCACTATAATGCAGAGTTCATTCACTGAGGGGTTCATTCATCCACACTGTAGAAATAATGCAGTTTGGAACCACTTTAATTGCCATGCCTCCATTCTACAGAAGCTTGGGATTTGTAGTTTTTTCCTAGGGGGATCAAATAAGTTGTAAAACTACAAATCCCATGGTTCCATAGAATTGAGCCCAATTGGGAGCTTACTGACAGTTTCTCCCAGCAATGGAAAGGAATTCCCAGTGGTTTGAGTGTTGGGACTATGACTATGGAGACCAGGGTTCAAATCCTGGCTTGGCCATGGAAACTGGTGACCCACTGAGAGTCACACTCTCTCAGCCTCAGAGGATGGCAATGGCAAAACCTCCTCCGAAGAAATTTGCCAAGAAAACCTCATGATAGGTTCACTTTGAGTTCGCCATAAGTTGGAAAAGACTTTAAGTGCATCTACATTGTAGGGAAAAAAATTCAGTCTGAAACCATTTTAACTGCCATGGCTTCATACTACAGAATCCTGGGATGTGTAGTTTTGTGAGGAAGAAAAAAGATTCTGCATGGATGTCCAGGAGGAAATTGATCACACACCAAAATATCATATATTAACAATCAGAGATAATTGGAATGCAATGTTAAAAACAGTCCAGAACCAAATATTGTAGGTGAATTTGGCCTAGGGTCACGAAATGAAGACTGGGAGCGACAGACTGAATTTTGGGAAATCAATCGCAAACACATTCTTCAAACAATCAAAGGGGATGACTATCAGCACTTTTGGGCAGAGAAAGCTAAAGACCTTGTAAAAGTACAAATCCCAGGGTGTCGTGGGAAAATGGGAGTCACAGGATTTAAAAGTGGTATCAAACTGGATTATTTCTGCAGTGTAGACACACTCTGGGTTAAGTGGCTTAAGTCAAAACACTAGTGCCATCTGGAGCAAGCCCATAGGATGATTCTGGGAACTTGAATCAAAACGTTCAAACAAATTTGCTTGATTCAGTGGTTCTGCTCTGGACTAGCAATGGATTTAGGCTGATGCCCTTATTGATGCCACTCTCTGTGGCCTAGTGGTTTGAGCATTTGGGCTATGACTCTGGAGACCAGGGTTTGAATCCACATTTGGCTATGGACCCCCCCCTCCCCAGGCAGGGTGAGCAGATGTCCTCTCTTCCCAGGACATGTCCTACATTTTAACCTTCTGTCCAAGAAGAATGCCAAAATGTCTTCCATTTTGAGCATGGCTAAGCAGCATGAATGTTTTAGCTTTGAATATGCAATGTCCTACATTTTCCCTGAATGCCCTACATTTTGTGGTGTGCCTTGTCCGCCTTTGCAATTTATGACATCTGGTCATCCTACTCCCAGGTGACTTTGTGCTAGTCACACTCTCTCAGCTTCAGAGGACAGCAACGACAAACCCCCTCTGAACAAATCTTGCCAAAAATGAGTCATGATCCTTAGGGTTACCAAAGGCAAAAATGACTTGAAGGTACACAACAACAATAACATCCAATTCGCCATCTTGTCACTGCCTTTTCATGGTGGGTTGCATGCTTCTGGGAGTCAAGTGGTTGTGCTGATGGAGGTCTACCACCTTAGACAAGCGTTTGCTGAGTTTGATACTAAATGTACCAAACAGCTACTGGGCAGCAGCATCATTTTATGTGTCTCTGGAGGGAGGACACTGATGGAGGATCTTTCAGTGACAAAGGCAATGGCACTTTCCCTAATTCTTGTCAGTACTGTGCCGAAGAGGGCACCAGTAAAACACTTCATTGTTGTTAATTGCCTTCTAGTTGACTTCGATCCATGGTGACTCTACCTATGAGAGGCTTTCAAGTCACCATATCCTCAACTGCCCTGCTCAGCTCCTACAGACTCATGGCTGTGGCTTCTCTGATTGAGGTGGTCTTCCTCTTTTCCTATTGCCCTCCACTCTGCCAAGCATTCTAGTCTTTTCTAGTGAGTTCTTTCTTCTCATGGGATGGCCAAAATATGACAACCTGTTTAGTCATTTTTGTTTCTAGGGAGAGTTTGGGTCTGATCTGCTCTGGGACCCATCCATTGGACTTTTCAGTGGCCCACGGTATTCTCAGAATTCTTCTCCAGCACATCTCAAATGAGTTGACTTTTTCCCCTATCAGCTTTCTTCACTGTCCAGCTTTCACAACCATACATAGAAAAGGGAAATACAATAGCATGGAAAATCCTGACTTTGGTATTGAATGATATAGCTTTATACTTCCGGATCTTGTCTAGTTTCTTCAGAGCTGCCCTTCCAAGTCCTTGTCTTCTTCTGATTTCTTGACTGCAGTCTCCATTCTGATTGATGATTGAGCCCAAGTATGGAAAAGCTTGGAACATTTCAATCTCTTCATTGTCTACTTTAAAATTGTGTATATCATCTGCGTTCATAATTTTTGCTTTTTTATGTCCAACTGTAAACTTGCCTTTGCCCTTTTTCAATAATCTTTCCATATGAATATTTTCTGCTAATGTGGTGTCATCTGCATATCTGAGATTGTTTATGTTCCTTCCTTCAGTTTTCACAACCCTCTCCTCTGAGTCCAGTTCTGCTTTTCATATGATTTTCTCAGCATACAAATTAAACAGAAAGGGTGGCAAAATATAGCTTTGCCTGACCTTGAAAACCATCCCATTTCTCTGTATTCTGTCCTAACAGGAGCTTCTTGTCTTGAATACAGGACAAATGTTGTGGCACACCCATTTCTTTAAGGATATTTTGACAACCTGGAATGTTTCCAGAGGAGTGCAACCAAAATGGTGAAAGATCTGGAACAACGCCCTTTGAGAAGCAGCTTAGGGAGCTGGGTATGTTTAGTCTGGAGAAGAGGTTAAGATAGCCATGTTTAAATATTTGAAAGGATGTCGGAGAAAGTTTGTTTTCTGCTGCTCAAGGGACTAGGACACAAAGTAATGAATTCAAACTACAGGAAAGGAGATTCCATCTAAACATTAGGAAGAACTTCCTGACAGTGAAGAGCTGTTTGACAGTGGAACAAACTCCCTCAGAGAGGTAGCGTCTCCTTCTTTGGAGGATTTTAAATAGGCTGGATGGCCATCTGTTGGGAGTGCTTTGATGGTGTATTCCTGCATGGCAGGAGGTTGGAATGGATGGCCCCTGAGGTTTCTTCCGACTCTGTGATTCCAGGGTTGAAAGGTAGTGCAGGAGAAAACCTGGTGTTTTATATTTATGATCCTGAGGAATATGTACTCTAAGATTCGTGATTTTATTTTAACGAGAAATAAAATCTTGTTTGATTTCATCTTTGTACATCACCTAGGTAATATTAGGTGCTTATGATAACTAACAATAACAGCAATTTAGGTGGATGCTTACTTATTAAGCAACTCACATTATTTAACAGGTACATTTCTACCTAGGTTGTTTGTAATTTTAAAGCCACTGAGGTACAATGTAAATACTGTATTGAAATGAACAAGACAGTTCTATGTTACACAAGCAGTACGTAGATAAAATGAGTCTGACACACACAGATGTACTGAAAGCCAGATCTGCGAATGGGTGGATACTTGATTATCAAAATGATGCTTCATCTCCCCGCTGCATCCTGATTCCATTCCTGGACAGCTCATGTGCATGGCTGTCTGCTGAGTGGATAGACTGTTTTCTTCTCAGCCTTGCATATGCTATGGAATGCATGACTGTTGACAATAAACATAATCAACCTTCAAGGAGTTAGAGCTTCTTTGGTGACAGGAGTTATATTTACATTTTGATCTTCTTCCCAAGGTGTAGGGGAACTGTTTAATATCATTTTGCATACAAGGCAAACGTTCTATGTAAACACCAATAAGTTAACTGGAATAATTAACTTTGTACACACGTATAATTAAAATAAAGCTTCAAGAGTCCAGACAACTATTTTTTTTCTATACAAAGAAATATTAAATTTAATTTACAAGAAATAAATATAAAATTATCAGATAACTGAGGGTAGATGTTGTTTAGACTATATACAATACTATGATGTCTGTTACTGTGTCCTATTAAAAGGAAGACATAGGCATCACATTATTTTGAAAGGCAATTTAAGTATCACTTTCAATATTTAGCTTTTCTATGTTAATACAACATTACTGCATAAAGTTCTGAGTTAT
This sequence comes from Sceloporus undulatus, assembly GCF_019175285.1. NCBI lineage: Eukaryota > Metazoa > Chordata > Lepidosauria > Squamata > Phrynosomatidae > Sceloporus > Sceloporus undulatus. The sequence continues at coordinate 86,554,586 of NC_056524.1, read as the reverse complement.
TCCTAGTTTTCAGCCACAAGTTCAAATTGTAAAAGGGTTTTCTAAAACTCAAATTATGCTGGTCATGTTTTCCAACCATAATGCTATATCCAAAGTACCTTTTCAATTAATACCAATGACATTAAAAGAAAGAATAATACAAACTATTTGACAAACTGATGTTGCCTTAAAGCTTTGCTATTGTATATTAAATGTCTTTTTTAGTCTTTTCACAATTTGGTCTTCTCACATTATATTAAACAGTTAAAATAAACCTGCATGCCACTTTGTGAAACAATAGGAATATTTTATTTTATTTTTTAAATGTCACATAGGTTCAATGAAGTGCAGGCTCCCCCTCTTTGAAGTCCTTCGCAATGAAATGCAAGATTTTTTGTGTCCTGTGTCATTGTTCTCTTGAAATGTAAGCTGTTTTGCTGAGAAGTCAGGAAGTCGCACATCGCCATTCTGTACATTGAAAGAAACACCGTTCTTTTCACTAGACACATTACCTGAAATGGTTTTTTAGAAGTTTGTTAGAACTTCACCATGGTAGGTCACTGCTACACAGGATCATCTCCCCAACCCCACCATATGACCAAAGGCCCAATTCAGATACTATATTTTCTGTATGGTAGAGTTCAGCACCCCTGCATACCCCCATGCTATATTTTGGGGTCCTCATATTTTGATATCTCCTATCTGAAGATAGCATGTTTTGAGAGATCAATGACCTTCCAGAAACACTAGCTTAAGTTCCCAGAAAAAGAGGATTGTTTCCCCGAGGCATGTGTACACCCAAGTAAACAAATTTCTCAAATCTAAAGTGCTTCTTCCCCTGCTTTTCTAAGTAATCCGCATTTCCTCTCCAAACCTGAGACAAAGGATTTTTTCCCTGTACAAAAAGCAATAAGTCTGCCTCTCTCTCTATCTGCTCCCTGTTGTGATCACAGCCAAATCTCTCTATCCACCCATCTCAGGGCCATCCTGATCCAATCACTGTTTTTGTTAAAACCATCAACCAGTCTGGAATACCATTGTTAATTCCTGAGACAAGTCATTCAGCCTTTGCTGCATGGCCTAATACCCCATTGCCTAGGGCCAGTTTAAAGGGATAAATATGGTTTCAAAAGCTATGTGCACACAGCCCACACTCTGTGTATGTTCTGTGTCACCCTCAGGCCCAGTCTGAGCTACTCCAGCTTTCCAAGGTCTTCTCTTTGGACAGGTAATTATAATCCCACTACAGCCCTTAAAACACCACTATTCTCTTCCTATATTTCAATTAGCTCTGTACGCTGTGTTTGTTTGGATTGCTCTCTTGCGTGTGTGCTTGCACTCTGCATATTTTTCTAAGTGAAAGCCCTCTTCATTAACTAGAACAAAGAGTCATCCCAGTTTGTACTGGTATATATTGGTGAACAAAGTTTACCCAAGCTTTCCACAAAGCTAATTTTCCCAACATTTGAAAAATTGCTGACTGCTGGTGGGGACACCCAAGCCCCCCACCTCTTCTTTGGGTAACAGTAGATGCCAAGAAATGGAATCAGAAAGATGATTCCACATCTAATTTCTACTGACCAATAACCATGTGGAATACAATCACATAGAATCAGCTCAAGCAACATATATATTCATCCTGAGAAATGGTTCCACATATGGGTGTGTTCATTTTAACCACATTAGCAAATCCCTTGTAGATGAGGGTTGTTTCATAAACAACTTCCCATCTTCAGCAACTATCCTACAATGGATATAACACCTGACAAAAGTCCTCAGAAATCAATGAGCAATATTTCAATAAATCTTACTTTTGCATGCAAATAGTGAAAAATCATATGGAAAGATATAGAATTATTCTGTTTGCTTTTTTCTGGTGAGTAAGCTAAACAGATGTGTGCTGATATATATTATTATATAGTGAAAAAGGAAACCACATGAAGTAATGCTTCAGAATAAATAGGTCACATTTAATTGGACTACTATGCTCTCTAGGTATGATGCCAGTACAGTATAGCCAGTGCTTTATAGTGGGATAGGAAACTTGAGCTAGAATTTGGGAGATCCAGATTTTAATCCCACATCTATGAAGCAAATAGGGTATCCTTAGGCCCATCACTATATTTCAGCCTAATCTACCTTGCAGGGTTGTTATAAAATGGAGGGGAAAGATATGTATACAGGATAGAATTTTTAGGATAAAATGTACTTGAATGTATGTAACAAAATAAAGAGCTGCTTTTAATAAATATGTTGATTGATCCATTTTTTTCCATTTTACTTCTTATATATAGTCACTTTAAATATAATAATAACAGCTCAAAAGATTGAATGTTTTAGCATACGTACCATTCCCATTTGCATGCACTGAATAATCATTATTCATTAGCATTGAGGTGGAATTGGTAGAGTTACTATTTGATTGTAAGGAATGGGAAGAACTGGACACACCCTGGTTAACATTCTGCTTTTTTAAACCATTAGTAGCCGTTCTACTCCAGTCTACAGAACAAAGAGAACAGAATTAATGTTGTATTTTAAAGCCCCATGCAAAAAATAAATTTTATTACTACGTACTTATACAACTTTATTTTACGTGGCATTTTATTACTCTAAATTTTGCCACTTTTTCAAAATTCACAATATTTATTATTATTTTAAAATTTAAAGTTATAGCGGACTGAAAATCTACATAATCTCTATGCAGCGAAGCTCAATTTAACCCTCATCTATCCATGCCTGGAATGCTAGGGTTTTCTGACTTTACTAATTAAATCTATTTTTTTTTAAACCCCCAGGCCAACTAACTACTACTCATGTTGATAAAAGCTGTAGGATGGTTTCTGTCATTTTTGCATGCAAAGTTAGCAACTTTATCCAAATGCATATTTCAACCATAAATGTAATCACAAAAATCAGAATTTGGTGTCTACCAGAAAATTTACTTGATGACAATAAATAATGTAAACTGAATGGGACCACAAAATATGAGCAAAACTCTGTTTGTGCCAGCATTCATTCTAAGACCCTTCCTCCCCACCTTCACCCCTGAAAAGCTGAAGAGGGGGCTCTGGAATATCTTCACACGAGGTCACAGAAAGACACAATGAGAGGCTGAACTTAAGGACCTTGAAGAAACAATACATTTTGGGATCCAGCTCTCTGTGTTGGGTGTTGCTGCTGTTGTTGTTGTGTGCCTTCAAGTCATTTCCAACTTATGGCGACTCTAAGATGAATCCTATCATGGGGTTTTCATGGCAAGATATGTTCAGAGCAGGTTTGCTATTGCCTTCCCCTGAGGCTGAGAGCCTGTGAATTGCCCAAGGTCACCCAGTGGGCTTCACGGCTGAGTGGGAAATTGAACCCTGGTGTCCAGAGTCATAGTCCAACACTCAAACCACTATGCCACACTGGACACTACATAATTTTAAATAACAATCTATTCATATTTACCAGAATTTTCAGCCAGCCTATATTTCCCGCAACACAGATACCTTCTCCATTGTTTCCGAACGTTCTCCTTTGCAACACAGTAGAAAATAAAAATGAAGAATCCTAAAAAAAATGTTAGAAGTTTAAGATGTGTTTTATCCTGTTCTGTTTTAAACAAAACGGCTATATCATTTCTCCCCCTCCCCTACCTGTGGCTAGTTGTCCTTAGTGAGGAAACCTTAAGCAATTATCACAGGGAGCCTTACTATCCCTGAAACGTGGCAAAATCATCCGTAAAGCACGTGGAGTGATAGCCAATCACGCTTGCCTCTCGTGATTTAATCGTTATTGAGGTGTCTCGCTCCTCTCCCGTCATCAAAGCATTTGCAGAACAGCCATTTCTCCAATAACGGGAACTTCTGTTATTGGAGAAATGGCTGCTCCACGAATGCTTTGATGAGGGGAAACGAACGGGATGCTTCAATGACAAGTAATCACGGGAGGCAATTGCGATTGGCTATCACACCCACAGGCTTTACAGACGATTTAGCCACATTTCAGGGACGGTAAGGCTCCCTGTGATAATCCCCTATTCACATGGTGAAAAGTCGCTTATGACTGCATGAGAGCTCACAGCCATTTCACACAACCAATCTTTCACTGACATTTATCATATTGAGATATGTAATCATGTAGATAATATTTTTATTAAAAAAGGCATACTTATTTGGTATGTAATAGTTAAATGTGTGTTTGTTTCTTTGTACTTTATGTGTGCATGTATACATGTTTTGAAATATTTGTGTGAAACATTAATACATTTTAAAATTCACAGAACAACATAAATTAAAGGACAGCATTAGAGATGGGGGTGTTCCCATTGTAAAACTGTCCATATCACTATAGATATAGAGATGTTTCAGATTCTCTCCCATGTGTTTCACCTCAGGTTTTTTTGTATCCTTCATACTTTTATCATGTTTAATAAAAGGAATTTTCTGATAGGATCTGAATATGGGAGACCAAAATACTTTTGGGAGACCAAACATATGGGAGACCAAAATACGTCAGCTTTTGTTCTTCTCTGTGGACAAATGATTCACTCTAATAAAGTACTGATATCAGTACAGTGAAGCAATGTTTTCATATACATTCGTAAATGTATTTAAATATGTTAAATGTGTTAAATGTTGAATTCGTGGAATTAGAGTAAGTGCTTGGTTCTTTGAATGTGTTTGTTGTTTGAGATTTAGAGTGCTTCTGTATATTGTTAAACCTGTTCTGGTCATTAAAGATCAATATAAGATACTGTTTGAAAAAGGAACACAGAAAGCTATATTTGTATGTGTGTGTGTTTGTGTTTTGTGTCTGATATCTTATGACCAATACACACAGAGACCCACACATACACAAAGTATTTTCCACATATGAAAAAGCCCACTACATACCTTGCAAGGTGTTAAAGATGGCAAAGAGATACATAAATACAAGATTTACAGGACCCCATGCGAAAAAGGCAAATCCCCAAGTAATTCCCAGTAAGAAAGTAAGGCCAGCAACACTCCTGAGATCTTGAATACTGGTTTTCCGCTGGGCACCAAGTTGCTTCTTCTTTTTGATTCGGCAAAGCTGAATCAGCACTACTATAAACATGCTGATATTCAGCAAGAATATCATGCAGAAGTATCCCACCACAGTGATGTAAAAGACAATATTGTTGTTAATCCAGCAGCTGAAAATGCAGAAAAGAAAAATGGAAAAGAAAATATTAATCAGTATTATATACATTTTGAAATGAAAAGACTGAGGATGAAATGCAGAAAGCTATCACATTTTGCTATTTATATACCATTATCTTCATGCAATGTGGCAAAAACGCCTTTTAAATCAATAATGGCCTCAAACTGTGATTTTCACTTAGTAACGAAGGAAAAATTGCAATCACTGATTTAAAAGTAACTTTCTTGCTTAATGAGATTTTCATTTAATTTTCTGCCTCATTCATAACTATACTGAGGTGCATACAGAAAAGGATAGAAGTTAGGAAGGAAGGAAGGAAGGAAGGAAGGAAGGAAGGAAGAGTGTAGTGATTTTGTTGTACTACCCAAATTTATTTTTTAGTTTTATGCAAGCATATTTTATAATGTTTCTTCTTTTCCTTCTATCAGTTTTTTCTGTCTAAACTTTAGAGCCCAAAGTTATATTTCACACAACTCATAAGGCATAGGGCTGTTGTTGCTTATTAATGCAGTTCCAGGAACAAAAATTATTCATACACTACCATTTTAATATTCTTAATCTCTGCCTAATTTTGACTTACAATTCATCAGGTGAGCCATTGGGAAACTTTCCATATGATCCAAGTCCATAGTTATCTGGAGATATTGCCAATACAATAGCTATCACTACTGCTGGTACCCCTGAAAGATAAAAAGCAATCATAAAGGTTGGAAAGAATATTGGAAATGCACAAACAAGAATTTAAGCAACAGGGGACACTGGCTTGGGATCAGACTTGTTTCATGGCAATTGGCAAGAGAATAATATTTTAACTTGTGGGAAGCTGAATTCTTACAGTTTTCCCCACCCTGCTTCACAAGTGTACACACATTGCCATGTGATTTTCCATGCTATTCAAAAAAGCTCTGTCAACTCTCAAGAATAATTTTGTAAGGAAAAGCTGTAGTGGTTGCCATGGGGAGTGAGGGGAAGCCATGAAAGCCCAATGGTACAAGTAAAATTCAAAGGAGGAGAGAAGGAGTTCTGAGTTCTCCCCAGTCCAGAACTCAGAGAGACTTTGCCGAGAGGTTTGTGTATTTTGTATGCAAAATAGCATGTTCCCTGTTTTCTACTCCTTGGCTCCTCTTGCAAAAAGGAGCAACTAAACTAACCAGAAGCTTATCTGAGTGGAAAAACTTAGCATTAGTAATCCAGATTCTTGACCTCTCTTTCTCTAATACACTTGAATCTGCAAACCAAAGGCTGGCTGTTAAACATTTGTACTGTATATAGTTTTTAAAATTAATTTTAATATTTTTAATGTCTACATTTCTACATGTATGAATACTTTTGTATAGTTTGTAATTTTTTTGTTTTAAATATGTTGTTAGCTGCTTTGAGTCCCATTATTGGAGGAATAAGAACAATAACTGTTGTTGTTGCTGATATTGGAAGAAGACTGTGAAGCCAGGAATCCAGGTTAAGACATACTACTAAGCTTTTAAGCTTTGGTAAGCTTATGATTACTTTAGCTACTCCTGATAGCAGGAAAAGCCAAACAGAAGTAACTGAACAATATGCTACACATTACTGATAATGTGTAGCATTATCTCAGCAATTCTGGCTGAGTGTTTCTGTGCAAACGTGGCCATTATTAGAGTGGCCTTTACATTACAACAATCTTATAGATTTCTAGATACGGGTGTTTTGAATCCTACAAATGAGAACTATTGTACCTTCTGATAGCATGTCATTAACAATAACTGTGTATTTTTGACAGTGTGTATTTTGGAGCTGAGACCACCTGTTAGTGGCTCAGCAGTAACTCTGAAAACTATTCGTCCAAGCAGCAGGGTTAGGAAGGTTGAGCCAAAATGTAGCTGGGAAGGAAGGACTATGGAATAATTAAGTTCTAAGCATCTGAGGCACCAGATCCCTAATCTTATGAAGTCACCACAAATTGACAGGCATACACGCACACAAGCATTTACCAAAAGTGCCTTTTGGCCTAAGCTGATCACTGTTGAGTATCCAGCCCATTACCAACCCAAGGCAGACATCCAGAGGAGAGATGCCATCCTTAGTCATTGCAGCAATCGGAGACATAGAGAAATAAATTTGGGTGTCATCAGCGTACTGATAACACTGAGCCCCATGTCTCAGTGGATGATCTCTCCAAGTGGCTAGACAATATCTGAAGGTAAAAAAAAAAACCCAGGTACTGTATTTCAGAGGAAGGAGCTGTCAAAACTACTCTAGAGTATTCCTTGCTTAAGAAAACCCTATGAAATTCATGGGATCCTCTAACTCATACTTACAGAGATAATATATTTTCCAAACAAAAATACAAACAAGATAGACATACCCCATCCAACAATGCAGAACTTTAGGATGTATTTCCTGACATAGGTGTTGAATACTTTGACAAGAGCAAGATACATGTGAAAAGCTTCAAGTCCCATCCAGGTGAAAGAAACCAAAAGGAAATAGTGAAGAAACACAGCAACTGAAATGCACAATCCTCGGATATTATATAGTGCAATCCAGGAATCCAGAAGAAACACTAGGTTCAGTAAAAGTAATGCAACACAGAGTTGAATAAGGATTTTAGAAGGATAATCTCTTCGGATTTTCCTGTAAAAATAAAAAATAAAATAAAAAATGAAATGCTATAAACTGCCAGATTTATTTAATATTATCTTTGAAATGGTACACGTCATGCAAGTAATTTTAATTGTGTATTTATTTTATCAAAGAGCAACTTGGGACACTAGTTGCACCAATTCTCAAACGCAGTTCAAAATCACATGTACAGAAGAAACCTAATGATGAAATAGCAATAACACTATTTTATGTCTGAGGTGCTAATCTGCATAAGTGTGTTTTTTTCAATTATATGAAAATTTTACATATTATTAAAATTTGCATTTTAAACAGAACACTGCCAAATCATAAAAGATAATAGATACTTTGATTCTAAATGTGGTGACTTTTCTTGTTTTATCCTAGGTGACATGTGCCTTACATTGGCCAAGTTGATACCTAATAACCTTACAGTCTTCGCTGTGATACCTCTGCATGGATATGATGTGTACATAAAAGAACATCCAAAATATAATTTGTTTAAGATGGTACTTACTCAAACGCAATATATGTAACAAGAGTAACAGAAAGAAAAATGGCGGAAAGGCCACAGCCTATGTATGTGATGAAGGTTAGAATTAGCACTTGGATAGGAGATGGAGGGGCACTTCTAGATAAATCCTGAAAATGAAAAAATAAATATTTTAAAATATTGGGGGGGGGGACCTTTTTTAAAAAATGTGCATTCTGTATAAGTAACAAGAACATAATATAGCATTTGTATGCAGTTTTTGGTCATGTAGTACAGGTATTACCAGTAAAACGCCAAAACTAGTGAGGTGGTTGCAGCTACAGACTGTTTCATTTGTTCTTCTCTCTTTAACTGTGCACCCATCATAGGCCCAGCCTCCATTCCCACCTGCCAAAAATCAGAAGCTTCCATTATCAAAATAGAAGTGGTACAGTTTTGAACTACTATAAAATTAGTGCAAATACAAAATCATGGCTGCACAGACATACCATTTTTACTGAAGTCCCAAAAGGCACATCTGACAGTTGAATTCTCCTATTTTGAGATAAGTAATAAAACAATGTATTAACCCTTCAAAGTACTTTGATACATTCTTGTATGAGAAGAATATTAAAAATAACTATAATGTTCTGCTTGCATATGGCGGATTCTGTTCCTTATATGTTATACACACCATACCATCTCCTTGTCTACCCCATTATATCCACAGGGGTTTGGTTCCAAGAACCCCGTACCCCCACCCGTGGATACCCAAATCCATGGATGCTCAAGTCCCATTATAGACAACAGCATAGTAACATGATTTCCCTTATATAAAAAGGCAACATCATGGTTTTCCTTTTGGAATTATTATTATTATTTTGAATATTTTCAAGCAGTGGATTGAATCCATGGATGGAGAATCTGTGGATATAGAGGGTCCACTGTATATCTTTTTAATATGAAAATGTAGTATATTTTCTATATTTTAAAATGTCAAGCACTAAACCTTTGTTGAATAATAATAGGCAATCCCAAAACTATGCAGAACTGTGTAAATTATCTTTATGTATGTAAAAATATTCCTAAATCACTTATTATTCAAAACAATCTCTAAGAGGTGAAGAATAGTAAATATAAAACTTAACAAAAACAGCAAATTAAGAACTGATCAAACTTGTCAAAGGTCCTCCCTATTTATCCAGGGCAGGGGAATGGAAAAGCAATGCTGCCAAGAAGTCACCTTTGACTACACATCCACCATCTCTGGGGGCTGGAGGAAACTGACACACACACATAATGTTTATTTACAACAAAAGAAACCTCTATCAGCAGAAACTTGTATAAATAATGTCACTTTGCTGTTTGGAACATGTAGTCCCAATTGATAGAATTCAAAGACATAGTTGTGTTACTCTGGATCAGTATGCAAAGGGATTTTGCAGCACCTTTGAGACCAAGAGAAAGAGTTGGTAGCATAAGCTTTTGTACACTTAAGTTTACTTCATCAGATGCATAGAGTGAAGTTGCTAGGAACAGACCTTTATAGCTAAGAATGAGCTGACTGTATGTGTGAACAGATGTGCAAAACCTGTGAGTATGGTGATGAGCTGACAAGTTTAGTTTTAATAATGGTCAGGAGGAAAGATGTTGCCTAAAGCCAGGTGAGTGGATAACCATATAAATGGTGGAGAAAATTATTAGAATGGAATACTGTATTATGGCTGGGAATCAGAAAGGAGGTGTGATAAGCTGGCCAAGACAGACCTCATGAGGCCTTTTATAACTAGTGATATAATATGTGCCAAGAAACCATTGCTTCTGTTCAATCCACTGTCAATGGACTTGACTTTGTGGATAACTCCAGTTCTGCAGTTTCTTACAAATTGATAGCATGCAAAAGCTTATCCTACCAACTTTTTTCTTAGGCCCAAAACGCACGGGCCAAATAGTGCAGATTCTGGCCACAATTGGGGCGTAGTGTTCAGTTGACACACACCCTGAATGAGGCCAGAAGCCATGCTGTGTCCGTGTCATCCAAAAAGAACTGAGCCAAGAAAGAGTGGAAAGAAACTGCTCTTTCCCATGGCCCAGTTCAGATTGGACTGGGTGTATACGGTTGCCGCAGTCCCAGCGTGAATGGCGCTGGCACTGCCTCATGCCGGTCTATTTGGCCTGTCTGATTTGGGCCTTAGTTAGTGTCAAAGGTGCTACAAGATTCCTTTGTATTCCAAATGTATTTGTCAAACAGAAAATAAGCTCCACTAAGTCACCTCTCCATTTTTTCCACCTGGGATAAGTTGGAAGGTGCATTTACATGTCACAACACTTGAAAAACACTGGTCTTGTGAGCACTTCTGAATTGGGAATATGCCCTAAGCATCAATCCCCTTTCACAGTAAATGCAGGGATGCACTCAAATGCCTTGTGCATGTGGTTTTTGTAGGTCTCCCTTTTGCACTGCACCATCAATAGCACCGCAATAAGAACACTCAAACAGAGTAACAACAAAGAATCTCCAGGTATTCAGAGAGGCAAGGAACAACACATCAAATGAAGCAGTAATAGAATGGTATCTGATTAGTCTGAACACCTTTTTAATATATGGGTTTTATCTGCTTGCCTAAGGAAACCCTTTGAAATTCATGGTGCTGTCATAAGACAACAGGCAACTTGGAGGCACAAACACAGAGACACACCTGACTGGGTCCAGCATTTTGCAGGGTGACTGTAACATTTTTCTTCAAGTTGGTAATTGAGAGGTTAGCAACACTTGATGATATAACATGGCTGATCAGTGACACATTTTTCAGTGAAGGATCCTGGAAAAAAAAAAACAGAGAGAGAGAGAGATTAATATATTAAAATCATTGCTAGAAAAATGACACTAAAGTAAAACATTCATGCATATATTTGAATGCTAAGAAATTACCTGGAAGAGAGTTGTCTTCTCAAAGAAGTTAAAGGTAATTCTAGAAGCCTGATGCTTATCTCCAGGAGACAAATTTGTTATCACTGATGATGGAACTCTTATGGCTCCAACACTGTTTCTAGGTACTTGAGTTCCAAGAACAACCTTGAAAGACAGACAGAAAATACTTTTGCCTATAAAATAATCACATGGATCTTTGTACATGCTTCATAACACATAGTCTAATCATGGGTTTCCCAGTGCAGCACCCACTTATGCCACTGTGCCCACAAAAATCTTGTTGTACCTACAAGATATCAAGTAGTTTTTCCTCTTTGTAAGTGGACTGAGTACCCTGCTGAAAAACAATTGCAAGGTATGGCAGTCTACTTCTTGGTAAGACTCCACCTGACCTTACCCTCACTTATTCAGGTCAATAAAGAAATCTCTCCATTCATTTGGAGATAGAAGGAATAACAGGCACTTGCTCTCTTGAAAAATGGTGGGAGAGGGGTCAATTCCAGATCACATCCTGTTGGAAAGAGGACCTCTTCTGGGATTAAGATGACCTTGGCAGGACCAACAATGTTGTAAAATTGACTCACTGGGGATCATTTTGGAATAAAAAATTCCCTCTGATAATGGTTTATATAAAAGATGTCATATGACTGGACACATTCTATTAGCATTAGAACTAATGCATTTTTTTAAAAAAATAGAAATTAATTTGAATATTTATAAGAGAGGATCCCAATTGTGCAGCTTTGTTTGGGAATTAACAACATTCCACATGTTTGAGTTCCCATTTTAGAGATTTTTATCAATATAGACAGAAACAAAAACAACCCCCCCCCCCAAAAAAAAACCCAAAACCTTGAATATGCAAATAAAATGAGTTTACCTGAAGGTCTGAGGAATCTTCTACAGCAAAAGAAACACCGTGAAAGGAGGTGCTGTTGACTTTCATGACTGCCAGTGCCAAGGAAGGGGAAGTCAAACTAATTGATTCTGTCGAGAAGTTCAGTTTTAAGCCAATTGCATCCACTATTTGTATTATTCTATAGGAGAAAATATATAAGATTACATTGCACTGTTCAGTCTGTAACCGCTTAATGTAAATTATGATAAGTGCAATGACTGAAAATTGAGGACAATGCAGAAATACCAGAAAAAAATTGTATAAATAAAATCCAGAAGCCCTTAGACTTCAGTTCAATTCACAGAGTTTTTTAAACAAGTGTGTTTGTGTATGTTTTTTTTTAATTACTGTTAGTCATCTTGAATGCCATATTTGGAGAAAAGGTAAAATATAATTCTCACAAATGATATTATAATTTGCTGTAATAATTAATATCTATGTGTGGTCACTTTAACATTGGAAATCTGATATCCCTAAAATGTGGTGGGTACACTTGAGGGAATCTGATGGTGTGCATTTTGGGGTTATTTTATTTTAAAAACTGTTTAATTATAATTAATTAAAATCTGTCTGTAGATCACAGTACCAGGCCGAGTCACTGCATGGCAGTGAATCACTTGACTACTAGATGGTAGACACCAAGCCCCACAAGAGTACAAGAAGGCTGGCCCAGTTCCATCAGGGGCTAGCCTGAAGAAAGAGGCCCCTCTCTCCATAATTGTCATCCTTCAGCCTGTGAGGGAGAGAATAGGCTGGCCCAGCTCCATCAGGGCTAGCCTGAAGAAGAAGAGCCCTCCCTCCGGTCCATCTGCTTTGGTCCAGGCCTCAGAGGGAGAGAAGAATACTGGACCTGATTCCCTCCCCCCCTCACCATTCCCTTCTCCTTTTGTGTCGTGTCTTTTAGATTGTAAGCCTGAGGGCAGGGAACTGTCTATTATCCCCTCTGTTGTAAACCGCTCGGATTCCCAGTGATTGGGCGGTATATAAATAAAACTTATTATTATTATTATTATTATTATTATTATTATTATTATTATTATTAGCAGTACTTCTGGCATTTAGTCCAAATGCTTGCAGCTGGTTCAGGTGGAGCCAGAAGACCAAGCTATTCACACTTCTGGCTTTTTGTCACTGCTGGAACAGCACCAGTCTTACTTTTACATAACACAGCTGCCTGGTGAAACTTGCCTGTGCGAAAAGAGAGAAGGAGAGTTTGTGGTGCTTGGTAGGTAGACAGAGATGAAGGGAACACTAAATGAGCCAGAGAGTTGAAGCAAGAGAAAGCACAGTAAGAAAGAAAGAGTGGAAGATATAGCTGTCATATGGTTTAGTTAGCTGAATTTTATTTGTATGCCAACCATACTACAAAGCATAATTCAACTCCCAATGCTTTTTAACATTTACATGAAACCTCTGAAAAATATTATCCAGAGGCATTGGCTGGGTGCTACCAGTATAACAAATATATTTCTCTGTGCCTTCAAAAATAGCCTTAGCTAAGATGATGGGTTGGATGAGGAAAAACAAACGGAAGCTGAATTCATACAAGACAGAGGTGCTTATTGTTAAAAGAGTCCTAACCTAACCTGGGTTTGGAGGTGTGTCAACCAATCCTGCATGGAATTACTTTTCTTGCGTGTCTTCAAGTTGTTTCCAACTGATGGCAACCCTATGATGACACTATCGAGGGGCTTTCTGGGGCTGATAATGTGTGACTCACCCAAGGTCACAGTGGGGAATTGGACCATGGCCTCCAGTCATAATCCAGCACTGGAACTACTACACCAAGCTGTCTCAGAGGATGAGGTTAAACTCACCCTTAAAGACTGTTCACAGCCTAGTAGTGCTTCTGGATCTGTCACTCCAAATGACTTCAGATGATAGCTAACATAGATGTGATGGCCAGGAATGCCTGCTATCAGCTTAAGCCAGTGATGGCGAACCTGTGGCACGCGTGCCAGAGGTGGCACTCAGAGCCCTCTCTGTAGGCACATGTGCCATCGCCCCAGCACAGATTTTGCCAGAGTTTGTTACTAGAAAGCCAGAGGGACATGGCACTTTGCAATAAATAAGTGGGTTTTGGGTTGCAGTTTGGGCACTCAGCCTCTAAAAGGTTCACCATCATTGGCTTAAGCTGTTATGCCAGCTGCACCCCTTCCTAGAGCTGGAGAACTACCTAGAACTACCTGCCAGAAGCAATTCGACCAATGAGGATGCTGTCTGAATTTAAAAAGAGGATTAAAGACCAGTCTCTTCTGGAAGGCCTATCCCAGTCGTTTTTAAATGATCAATTTTAAATTATGCATTTTAAAGTATGGGCTGATTTCTTTTATATTGTTCTTATATGTTCTTTTAAAAGGAAGTTACATGTTTTTAACTGTTATGTATTGGATTTTAATCTGTTGTTCCCTGCCTCACTCCACAGAAAGAAACAGGTATGAAATTATTATTGTTGTTATTGCCATTATTATCACTATCATTATTAGTATTTTATTATACTGTCTGGTACCTCTTTATACCTATGACTGGCACGGATTTCCAAATCTTAAGTAAAGGTATATCTGTATTATATACTTGTATCAATTTCATATTCTTTTAATTGTCAGGGTTCCATCTTAGGTTGGAAATTATAAGGATTCTTTGGATCTGTAGTTTGGTGAAATTTGTATACAGTACCAAGGCACGTTGAGAAGAATGAGGATTAATTATGTTGTTAATTATTGGATTAATTCCATAGTGAATACAGTATTTATTGTATCTGGATTTAATCCAACTCATTGGGCTAAACCTCTCTAGCAGAGAATTATAATTACCTTACCAAATGAAAAATCCCAGGGTTCTTTAGAATAGGATAGTAATGAAATTAAAGTGTATGAAACTGATAACTTTATAATGCAGATACTTGTATATCTTATTTCTCTAGCCTTTGTTAAAGCTGAGCTACAAAACAAAAGGTGCAGTCATTATTCTGCCCATTGTTGAAAGAAGCAAACCTTCCCTACTGCCTTTCAGTGTGTTTAACCAATGTGTGAAGGCACACCTGGATTCTTATCACATTAAAGGCCTTAGATATTTAAAACAGTAGAGTGACCCGCTGATATCTCTACTGCAGTGTCCATGCTGGCTGGCAGATTCTGCAAGTTCTGGATTGTGGTGCATGTACAAAAGTACATTGGTTTAGTGGTCTGAGTGTTGGACTAGGACTCAGGAGACCAAGGTTTGAATGCCTGCTCAGCCATTGAGACCCACTGGGGAACCATGGGCAAATCACACTCTCTCAGCCTCAGAGGAAGGGAAAGGCAAACACTCCCTGCACAAATCTTGACAAGAAAATCCCATGATAGGCTCATTTTAGGATTGCCATAAATCAGAAATGACTTAATGCCACACAACAACAACAACGCACTTTTCCTACATTCCCTAAGGAATCCTTACAGTAGTCCTGACTCAAGTCAGTATGATTTTTCCCATTTTGCAGACAGGAAATGGGAAGGAGGCTGAGCACAGGCACAGTTATGTAACTTTAGATGTCTCAAACAGGATTGTGGAATCCCTGCCATGGTAAAACTGTTGCCACTGAATATCTGTAGATCTTAAATGAACAGGAAGGAGTCGAATGAAGAGAAAAGAAAAGAGATCATGGGCACAGGTTGTGGGGCCCTGTATTACATCCAATGTAACTAAGAAAGTCGAGCTTCCTAATAAGGTTAAAATGTTTCTGAATAAGAAAGAACTGTGCATGATAGATATTATTAACCCTTTCATAACTCATCAGGTGATCTGCATAGTGACCAAATACTATGTAAATGAGCTTGTTGCATTTGGAGAACTAAAATATGGCAATCCTTAGAGTGAAAACAAGAGAGAGTACCTGGTAAAGCTGGGAAAAGGAGTTAAAAAGATGTGAAGGTTGATTGAGTGGAGCAGAGGAGGAACTGAAAGCCAGCAAGGAAGAACTGGAGTTTGAGTGAAGTAGAATTTAAAAAGCAAATGGGAAAAGGAAAGGCAAATTAAGGGCATTAAGAAGTCTAATGAGTACACAAGTGAAGAAATGGTACTGGAGTGAGGGTGGCAAAGTTGTTATGTATTCAAGAATGCATCTGCACTATACAAATAATGCAGTTTGATACCATAGAGCCATGGTAGTTAAAGTCCTATGAAAATGCATTATTTTTACAGCATCCCAAGTGAAGCTGGCTGTTTTAGCTATTAATATAACAACTTCATCTACTCCCCCGCCATTTAAACCTTCTTTAAAAGGTTCTATTGATCTGAGTACAAAATTCCCAGCTTGGTAAAGTGATTCTTTATAGATAGATGAAATATAAAATTATGGCTGATAGTGTATCTTTATCTGTCATATGCAATATATAAAGCTGTATCATGATGAAAATGACAAATGCTCCTTAAATTACAAAAAGACATACCTTTTAGACATTGAGGAGATCTGTAAATGATGCTTATCCAGGAGAAAACTAACACTATCCACCATTGATTTTGCAAAAGATGGAGCTATACTTTCAGCAGTCAAGTTGTTCTCCAGCTGAGAAACTATTTTCTCAAAATCTGTAGCATTACTAGGATCAGTATCATTCAAGCGATTTTGTGATACATGTTCTACAAGAGACAGAAATGGGCGGAAAGAAGTATGTTTCTAAGCACAAAGGTGAACAACACACATACACAAAATGAATATTTACACACTGAAAGCAGTTTATTTTGTTTTGTGTTAGTTTTTGGCTTTTGGAAGGAGTTCACTTAGTTGTAGTGGATTAAAAAAATCTCATGGTGGCTACTGCAAAGCATTTTCTCCACTTCTATACTCTGAAGATAGGAGTAAGCAAAAATGACATGTCAGTTGCATGCTGTTTCTTTTTAATAACCTTCCAGTATTCTTCATAATTTTAATTTTTTTAATTTAAAAAAAAGACATTTTGGTGTCAAACTAAGATGAACTATAATAAATGGAAAAGAGAACTGATTAAGCTACCATACCATGATTAGCAGCAATACCATAGATGAAAATGCAAATACAAAAATACATTTCAAGTGCATTTCACACACATCCCTTAAATGTATTTCTGTACTTGCACTGAACATTAAATTTGTTTATGTATTGTACTGAATACAGTACAATAACGAAGTAAATGAAACTAATTCAACTATGATATTGCTGCTAACGATTGTATGGTAGCTTGATCACCTGTAGTATGTTCAGTTCTCTTTTTCATTGATTACAATTAGCCTTAGTGTATGTGTGTTTACATAGATACCTCTGTCTGTCTGTCTGTCTGTCAATGTAGATTTATATAAATGAAATACAAGTGTTAATTAGAAAGACTTAAAGATTGTAGTGCATGTGCTGGCAACCTCAAGCCTGGACTCAATGTGTTGTACATTCCAAGTTTGGAAATTTCAGTTAGTTCAAAACATGGCAGGCAGATTGGCTACTGGGACACCTAGGAGCGAGCATATCACACCAATATAAAAATCAGACCACTGGTAGCCAGCTAATTTCCCAGAAAGTACAAAGTGCTGGTTATTATATTTAAAGGCCTACAAACATGGATTGGATCTAGGTTACCAATGGGATCGCTTCCTCCCTTAAAATCCCTCCCATACATCATTAAAGACCTATCTCTTCCAGCTGGCCTACCCAGTAAATTGTAAACTATGAATATTAAGTTGGTATATTTAAAAAAAATTTTGTCTGGGTGTTTTTTAATGTGTAATGTATTAATTCAATGGATTAACACACTGATGGTCCCCTTTATTACTGGTGGCAATAGAGAGGGAAAGAGAAATATCACTTTTACCTTGTGGTAATTGGAGACAGAAAAGGTCCCTGCTGAAGTCACAATTGGCGATTACAAAGTTCCCTTGCAAATGTCAACAGTTTATGTCCATGCCAGAACTACTATCTACTCAGCAACTGTACACTGTGCATAGTACTATTGGAGCTGCAGATAACAGTGGGATCCCTATCACTATGCAATGGCCTTCATATTTTTCACATAATAAATGACCTCACTAGTCATCACAGAATGATAAGGCATTCAGGCATTCAGATTGCAGTTTTCCACATAGAACCAGTTCTACAAGGTTTTATTTCCATATTACACTTCAAACTGCGAGCATACATCAGATCTATTAGCAAGACCACATTCCAATCCATTTAAAATCAAGTTTACCTGTGTTGGGTTTATTAAGACTTCCATTTTTGTCAGGGGTCAAAGGCACATCAACAGAAATGTTCATTGTAGACACTGCAGTGAGTGGTGTGCTAGAATACTCTACAGAAGTAGTAGTAGATTTGATAGATGATGTTGTTGAAGAGAATGAGTTAGTTGTTTCAAAAGAAGTGGTAGAAGTAACTGCATCATCAGACTTTGTAGGTGGTGCAGATGTAGGCAGAAATGTATTTGTACTCTGAGTAGCAGGTCCACTAGAAATATCTGCCGTTGTCATCTCTGTCAGGGGAGTGGGAGAGACGGAGTCTTGTTCATAGGAAGGAGCATTATACTGAGTTACAACAGTGGAAGGAGTCGCAGGTGAAACTGGTACGTATTGAGTACTAGAGCCACTGCAGGCAACTGTTTCATGCATACCACTATTGGAAAAAAAACACACATGAAGTGTTGGTGCTGGCTGAGCAGCGACTTGAAGTAAAAAAAATACACTTAAAAAGTGTTTTGAAGAAGTGTTAATTTATACATGTTTCTGATTAAATTTTTAAAAATTACATTTTCTGCTAATTATCTTAATTTTTGTCATGCCTCCAGGGGTGTTATTTACTACAGTCAGCCCTCTGAATCGGGGGGCTGGCCATTCATGGATTGGAGCATCCATGGATGGCCCTGCCCCATTATCATCAATGATGGTATGTGCACGCAACTGCGTCAATGTGGCCATGTGTACATCATGGGACTTTAGGTGCCATAGTATTTGGTATCTGAGGGTGGTGGGGAGGAGGTATGGAACCAAACTCCCACTGATATGAAGGGCAGACTGTAGATACAATTGTTAAAATTGCAGCAGGAATATGAGCTAAATACGCAATCCCTCTCAGTTTAACTATATTGACTGTCATTTAGAACATGTTGCTTCCTCAGAGCACACACATGGACACATTTACATATTCTGTCATATCAGGCCATCATGAAAAGGTCTGAGCATGTGCTAGTGAGCATAAAGGAAGCATGCTTAGCCTTCTCAGTCTTCATAATGCTCTGGAGTGATCCTTTTACATTAGCCCATGTATGTTCAAAGATGGGAGGAAAGTGTTCTATGCCTCCACCACCACCCTGTAACACACTTAGACAGATTCTTTTTTTTTTTTTTTTTGAATTTTCCATTTTTTCCTCTGCCTGTACAATACAGTGGGCCCTTGCTATACACAGGGGATCCATTCCACCGCCACACACACCCATTTTGTCCTCCCGGGCTTGCCATACGTGTCAGATCAAATCCATGTATGGCAAGCCTGCGTATGGCATGGATACACTGTATATTTTCCTATTCCCTATCATTTATTCATTGCCTTTTGTTTGGATGGTAAAAAGCTAGAACTTGCAAACCGCTGTGAGATATAAACCTGTCATCATACTGTCTATGAACTTGCATGGCTACAAAGGGCCAGACTACACATTGCATGAAGAGTGGTTCTTGTGTGCTTCATTTTATTTACTAAACAGCAGCCAGGAAGTTCCAGTATAGACTGAGATTGTGCCATCTAGGGAGAAGCTAAGCTAACCCTTTGCCCGACCACATTCCCAAACTGAAACTCAAAATATGTATAGGAAATCAGGTTCTGTTCTAACCCCTAAATTAAGCAGAGTATTTTTAAGTCACAATTACCACTGCAGTAGTCTCAGCTCTTCAACCGTTGAAGGACAAAAGTGACGATCCAAAGATGAACAACAGCATGACTCTGTAATAAAAATGTTTTACAATATGTGTCATTTCAATTTACTTCAGCAATGAATTAGTGCAAACATCACTACACCTCAAAAAAGAAGAGCACTTCAGCATGTTTCAGCAAACCTTTGATTTAAAACTAACAATATGCACATGTGAAATGAAACAACCAGGTCAAGTAATAAATAACTAGGCCAACAAAAAACTTGTTGAATCCTCTGGAAACTACATGAAGGCTTCTTTCAGAATGCATCCAGGGATTTTTCTTTCTTTCTTTCATCAGCCTCCACTTTTCTTATGATTCCCATTTTGGTTACCACATTCTTTTTATTATTTATTTTTTAAAATATACAACTAAACAAATTTCTCAAAATAATATCTAGAAGATACAAAGAATCATCATCTTCAACATTATATTAATTTCGATAAAATAATAAAAATAACAAAATGGTCTATATCATGAACATATCTAGTACAAGTTAACCACGACAGACACCCATTTTTGTGCAAAGATGAACCATGTTGCTATTTGGTGACTACAATTTTTCTTTAACATGCTAGTGGTGAGCTGCTGAGGCAGGCCTATCTGCTTTTCCTTTTCAAGCTGGTTTTCAATTTGCAGGTGCTCAGTGGACAGAGCTACTGTTTACCTTGCTTGTTGTAAACAGGCACACACAGCAACAGTAAGATCACCTAGAGGTCAACCAATCTCTTTTTCAAGCTTTGTTTATTGCATTGTTCACTGTTTACTATGCTGCTGCAATAAAAAGCCAAAAGTCTGTATTCCTCCAGCCCTCCTTTGCCATCTTCTCAGTGTCAGTGCCAATAAAATATTTCCAACAGTCAGAGCAATAAAAGGAAGGAGGGTCTGTGTAAAAGGACTTTGTAAAAAGGAATGTTTTTGTCAAAGATTTTGTTAAGTAATATATGCCTGTATTTTAGCAAGAAGGGAATAATTTAACAATTTATTTCTCCACGGCCACAGAATCCTACAAAACTGAGCAGTTTATGATCCTGTGTAATTACCAGAAGACGTTCAAAACAAAATTGTATGCTCAGTATGACTTGGTCCACGCTAGGTGATATCTACTATTCTGTATGCTTTCTGCTAATGTTTCAGTGCTATGTAGACTCAGTCAACCACCTTTACGCCAATATTACGTAGTAGTAACCTCTGACAGGAATATGAGCTTCTTCCACACCCCACTACTTGGAGGCAGTGGCTAAGTACAGTCCTCCCTCTGTTCTCGCGGTTTTGGAACCCGCATCCCTAGCTTATGCTTGAGGGATGAATGGAGGGAGAAATAATGGGGCTCATGTCCAAGTGCTGCGTGCCTATATTCAAGCCAATGGGGCTTGAATATATGTGAAACTCCATTTTGGCAAGGGGGTCTGGAAAGCATCCCCTGTGAAAAAGGAGCGGCAACTGTAATGTATTCTTTCCACTCCCCCCTCCATGCCACAGCTTCCAAAATGCATTGGAAATGCTCTTCATTGCAAAGACCATCCTTTAGTAAATATTGACAGGAAAATGCTGTGTCCTTGCTTACCTAGTATGTCTAAAATGAAAGGATATTTATGACTACTTACCAGCTTGGCCAATTTCTGCTTTTTCTTTCAAATAGGACAAGATGGCACTAATATTCATATTTTTCTGCAGCTTTATTATGAAACTGCATTCTGATGTACTACTAGAAGATGTAGGGGAAAGAAATGTAAAAGCTATATTACTGACAGTTTAGTATATATTTTATTTATAAATAGTGAAATAGGGTCGCTGCTCACTTTCTCATCAATTACATAACAACTAAGTAGTATCATTTGTTTTAAAAATTGTATAATTAACAGCAGTAAGAGCTTTAAGCTAAAATACTTTTCTGGTATCAGCCACCACTGGAATACACCCCATACCCCAAGAATGTCTCTGAAATTGACTTTGACTCTTGGACTAGAAAATATTCTGCACACATTCCACAGGACCTTAGGATACAGTCCTGTACATACTTATCTAGAAATCAGTCCTGTGCAATAGGGGCTTACTTCTTTCTGAATAGACATGCACGGGACTGGAAAGTTAACATTTCTATTAAAGCACTGAAGTCATACTGCTTCCATTTGAAAGTGGTAGTGCTTCTTACTACACTTGTACCCACTTGTAGAATCAGAAATAATAAAACAATTATGTAAAATAACATACCTCTGGTCCACTTTATTACATTGCAGAAGATATGACTACAAGAGAATAAAAACAAAACATATATGCATTTAAAATTGAGATTCAGTCCACAATAATTAATTATGGTAGTAAGCTTTATTACTCACCTGACTTAACCTCTGAAGTGTTTTGTTGAATTCTGAAATTCTGAAATAAATTATCAATAGTTTAATCATAAATTTTATGAATGATTCCTCACTAGTAAATTATCCTTAAGCCAGTCGCTGGGGGTGGGTTGTGGGGGTTGGGCTTGTAGTGGATGACACCCCAGAAAAGGATCTTGCAAATTTCACTTGCAAGATAACTGGATCCAAGCCAATGGTAAATGTGTTTATGAAGAAGATTTAGAGGGCTATTGCCATTTGTAACCACTGTTATTTGTTTGAATTCTTGGATATACATATAACAATAATGTCCTTAGAATGCATGTAAATATATGGTGGGCTGTTTTATTATGAACATAATTGTGACTGTAACATTAATCCAGTTGACTCCAATCCAAGTATTAGCACATCTGAGCTTTAATACTTTTACCCACTGATGTGGCAATAAATCCAACTGAACTCAATGAACATCTGAATAGAGTTATATAAGTTTGAATTGACCTGTAACAAATCTAAAACGATGCAAAAGGGTATACTTTTTTTGGCATCTGAGTAAAACAATATTAAAAATGACATGTGATATGAATGCACAATTAGGTAAGAAGAAAAGATTTATATTCTGTAAAAAAATTACTTACTTCATTTCTGGCAGTGCAGTTGAAGAAGCTTTTAATTGGTACTGACTGGTGTCATGATAATGCTAGAAAAATGAAGAATTCATAAATATATTGCATCCTTCTATATATTCCCAGCATCCCAAGATAGTGGCAGTTTATAACAATGTATATCAGATCTTTCTCATCATAGTGATATAATAATAAATAATAAATTGTTTATTTATAGACCGCTTTTCCTACGATCAAAGCGGTGTACAGCATATAAAATAGGTACAATAGAATAAAAAGGGACATTAAGACAATTTCACAAACATTAATACAAGTTACAGTCCAATATCAATTATCTAAAAAGCATACAATTCAAATTATTAAAATCCTAGGTATGTATACATCGTGATCAATCAGGGAAGACTTTTATTACAAGGAATTGGGAGGGTAGGCTTGTAGGAAGAGGTAGGTTTTTAATGCCTTTTTAAAGGCCTCCGCCGTTCCACTAAGGCGGATCTCTTCTGGTAGAGCATTCTAAAGAGAAGGCGCTACTGCTGTAAAAGCCCTTTGATGGGTAGTCGCCAATCTCATCTTAGGATGGTTGAGTAATAATATACCTGTTGTTCTGAGAGTGCGGGGTGGATTATGCAGGGAGAGGCGTTCCCTCAAGTAACCCAGGCCCAAGCCATTTAGGGCTTTATCACTATTCAGGTATATTACTGACTCTCCCAAAGCTGCAAATTGCACGATGTTGCCATGGCAGTTAAAGTGGCATTACAGTATTCTATGTTTGTAGTGTGAAAGGGATCTGTATGTTCACATTCGTTTGAATGTAATTAAAATTTCAGTCAGCTGGGATCATGATAAAGAGTGGCCCTGAGTCACATTCTGCTCATGTTCAAGAGAATATGACTGGGGGCATTCTGGCCATGATTAGCGATGGTGGGGTACAGTCAGCAGGTACGAGCCCATCTCTCAATCCATTTAAAGTCTTCATGTATTCAGGCACACATAGTAACTAAATCGTAACTAAACAAGGATATTATGCATTAGTATAATAGAAATAAGGCAAATACTGTGAATGAAAAACTGGTACAACTTTACTGTTTTTTTAAAGTAAAGTAAATTACTGAAGTTAATACTAAATCATTTACTTTAGTAATTACTTAGTATTTCTTCTACACGTTGAGTGTCCCTTATCTGAAATACTTGGGACCAGACATACTTTGAATTTTGGATTTTTTTCAATTTTTCAATATTTGCATATACATAATGAGATAAACATTCATCTGTGTTTCATATATACTTTGTACACATAACCTGGAAGTAATTTTATATACAATATTTTCAACAATTTTGTGCATGAAACACAGTTTGTGTACACGGAACCATCAGAAAGAAAAAGTATCACTATCTCAGGCACCCATGTGGACAATTTTGGATTCTGGAGTACTGTATTTTAGAATTCAGAATTTTGGATAAGGGAGGTTCAACCTGTACCACACTGGAATGCTTATCTGATTGAAGGGGTACTCCTTGATAATAACTGAGCTGTTAGTCACTTGCAGTTAATTACTGGTAAGAAAAATGAACTACCTGTAGTTGTTTCAGTGTGGTACATATTGAGTTCAAGTTCAGATAAGCATTAACTCAGTGGCTCTTTCCTGGAATAAGCATATAATTTTTTCAAAACTTTGAAAAGGTGTAATTACTAAAGAATCCAACTTAAGTACAGAATAAAGCTAATGATAACAATAAAAAGTCTTACTACTTTTAGGTTGTATGAAGTATCGGAGTTGTTGTCATTGGTCTGAAAGTTTTTAGTGCCCATGTAGAAGACTAAAAGGAAATAAAAATTCAAAGGGAAAAGGCATTATTAGGAATGGTTTTGTTTAGAAATATCTTGACAAAAGGGAAACTGATGATTTCCTTTTATAAATTTAATCTTATCTTTGTACAGATACTAGGCTTGCCGATCTATAGATATGTTACTACAAGACACATAACACAGTTATATAACTATAAGAAAATATATAATAAACCATGGGGTCTTTCTTGCATGAGAAATGGAGATCAAAAGTTTCCTTTTCAACTTTAGAACACTCTATAGTTCAAAATCTAGTAAGAGGGATTGTGAACTCAAAATATCTTCCTAAAATCAAAAATGAAAATATTACTAACCTGTGTCATTACAGAGGGCCGATAAGTTACAAACATTATTATCTAAACCCTTTGTTCCTGCAAAAATAACAGAAGAAATTAAATGAAGAGTTGGTAAAGGAAGTTTGTATTTTAAAGTAATGATTTTCTTACATTTTCCCACCTAATTTTAAGACACCATGTATCATAGGATTAAATGTGAGTGACACAGTTTTGAAAATGAGAAGCTACATGTTAATTTATCAGAACTGGTGGAATAAAACATCTGCATTCCCAGAACCTTTGAAAGGAATGCAGCTAGCTAAACAAAAAAAGGAGTTATAAATCCCCCATTTTGTTTCCTTATTGATGCATCCAATCTAGGAAAACAAGCCATAGAACCCAACTACTTAGACATGCTATCTTAAAAAGAAACCTAAATCCAGAAATTAGTATTTTGAAGGAAAAGTGTCCAAATTCAAGGCATCTAATCCCTGTCTGAAAAGGGTTCTTGTCTGCACTGGTGTGGGGCAGCCCAGAGTATCCTTACTCTGGAGAAAAGAAGATTAAGAGGTGATATGATAGCCCTGTTTAAATATTTGAAGGGGTGTCACATTGAGGCAGGAACCAGCTTGTTTTCTGCTGCTCCAGAGAACAGGACCAGGAACAATGGATCCATGCTCCAGGAAGAGATTCCACCTCAACATTAGGAGGAACTTCCTGACTGTAAGGGCTGTTCGACAGTGGAACAAACTCCCTTGGAGTGTAGTGGAGTCTCCTTCCTTAGAGGTCTTTAAACAGAGGCTGGATGGCCATCTGTCGGGATGCTTTGATTTGGATTTCCTGCATGGCAGGGGGTTGGACTGGATGGCCCTTGTGGTCTCTTCCAACTCTACGATTCTATGATTCTAGAGCTGCCTCGACCCTCCACTGTTGTAAAGGCCCTCTATTCCAAGGCTGGATGGCTGATCACATGTGTGTCCTGTTCAGCCTCCTGGTACATCTGTGGCAGTGGTAGGTCACTTCACTTTGAGGTCAGAATAAGGCTCCCAGCCTCAAACACGTGTCTGGATGCCTTGTTCTGACCTCAGAGCAAGCAACTAGTGGCAGTGATGGATATATCAGTGGCAGAGCGTGACGTGTTTCAAATACCTGCCCAGAGGGAGCAAAGAATAGGAGCTGAAATAGACTGGTGAAAGGCAGACTGGGGTTGCAGAAACCACATGCCATGACCTCAATCTGCCTTGAAGCTGCCCAAAAAAGGAGCAGCAAAGAACTGCTCCTTTTTCGGGTGGCAAAAAGCCAGCTTTGTACTCATGTTGCATCTGAAAGCCGGCTTCATGACGCTCTGACAACATGCAGTGTATAAACACCACATCACCGGATCGTCATGAAGCCACCCCGATGTAAATGGCCAGGCAGCTTCCGGGCAGTTTAGGAGTGTGCAGTGTGTAAGCACCATGCTACCAAGCCACCCGAAAGTCAGCTTAGCTTGCTGGTTTGTTCCGGCTACTATACTTTACTTTAATATGTTAAGGGCATTATACCCCATTTCTGATGCTGAACAGGCCAGCTGTCATCTGGTCTATTCACACTAGAACTGAGGGTTGGGCCATGCATCATCTTGTCTCCCTGCCAGGTAGATGGGGGTAGGCCATTTTATTTGGCTGAAGCAGACAGGGCTGAGAGGGCCTGTACTGGTTTCCCATTCAAAATTTCCCCAGCTGCTATTTATCCTGGATACAGCAATCAGCAAATAGTTTTCCCTTCAGAAAAGAATTGGCCAGATTAAGAACACTTTAAAAAAAAGTAGAATGCAGCATTCACTTTGGCCTACAACATTCAAATGTACAGCATAATTGAATGAAAATGGAAAGAAAGAACATTTGTTTCCATTACCATCATTCCCTAGCAGAAAGATCACATTAGCTCCATTCTCTGTATGTCTGTGATCCTAGACACTAACATCCTAATAAGAATCTAATAATAATAACAATAATAATAATAGGATTTATTTATACTGCTTTGTCAGGGCACCTGTATTTGGTGTCATTCTCCCGTTTCATCTGGTAAAGACAATTACCCTTTAAATATTTGTGTCATTTATTATAAGAAGCCCTTGGAATAGCAGACACTTGTAATCCTTAATGGATCCCATTTTCGGAAGCAGGTGGGATATAAGTGCAACAAACAAACAAACAAACAAATAAAGTGATGCTAAAACTCCTCAGTTTCAAGTGAAGTGAAGTGATATTTATTTAATGGCAACCATTCACTACCTCCTCCTCTCCTGGTGTCAATAACCATGTTGGCTGGGGAGGGTAGGGTTATAGTACAGAACAGTTTCAGGGCACCATCTGGGGAAGACTAGGTGAATGTTTGTCACATAGTTCAGAAATTGTGGTCATACCCAACTGCACAATCAGTACACAGGAAAATGTGAGAATCAGATACAGATAGATTTTAGGTTTCAAATCATTTAAGTATATGCCCAGCTCAATCAAGAACTATATAAGTAGAAGAAAATACAGATCACAAAATCCTACTATATAATAAGTTTTAATTTTATATCTTACCAACCACATTAGTAGAAGCTGATGAACCACCTTCTCCTGTATTCATTATTGTGTCTATAGCTGTTATTCCAAAAGAAATATTTTCTTAATTAATATTTCTCAGGTTCCTTTCTTGTAGTTGCTTATATAATAGCGTAGAAAAAAGGACTAAAGATTCAGTTCCATCATGCCACTGATGTCTGGGCTTTAATATTGTTAGCTAAGAAATAGTATGTTGTTTGCTAATACTTATTGTCAAAAGCCAACAATAGAATGAAATTATACATGTGTATATCTGTGACTGTGTCAATAGTGATGGCTGGTGGCTTTCATGTCAATACGGCAGTCAATCCTCTCTGGGTTTTAGTTTGAATTTAAAGGAACTATTAAACCTCAAATAGGTTTAGCACATTGGATAACTCTTTTAAAGCTCAGATTAGAACCTGGAGTGGATTCATACACTGACATAGAAACCACAGCTTGTTGTAGTTCCAATGGATGTGTAATTGGCACAATTTAGCCAAAATAACTGGGTAGAAACTCCCAACTGATATCAATTTGGCTTGGTTTAACTACTGCTTAAATTTGATTTATTAAAGTGCTTTAATATTTTTTGAAACATTCTTTTTATTGCACTCAAAATACAAATCATTAACCAAGCCTAATGTTTACTAGGCCAGCAAATAAAGAGTGGAGCACAACAACAATTACATCAGGATTCAAAGACATAGACATGTTAGTCTGGAAAATCAGTAGGCAAATGATCTAGTAGACCTTGAGGACTAACTGAAAGAAAAAAGCTGATCATATGAGATTTCGTAGACTTTAGTCTATTTCCTCAGATGGATACTGCAGGCTCAAGTCTATGAAAGTTCATGCTTCCTCAGATGCATGCATGTAGGTTCAAGTGTACAAAAGTGCATGCTGCCAGCTTCGTTCTTTCAGTTAGTCTCAAAAGTGTTACAAGATCCCTTTGCATACTGAGTTACATCAGGATAATATCACAAAATTAATTTAACAGCACTGTACAGAATAATATGAAAACTGCAAATAGATAAAGACACAAAAGTTAACAATTTTGCACCCACATTTTTTAAAAACATACCAGTTGTTTCTGGGAAAGTTTCTGTCCCAGTTGTTGCTAAGAAATGTTTAGTCCCACTAGTTGTATCTGAAAAAAAACAAAAACAAATTATAAACTTAAAATCAATAATTTCTTGCAACCCATAAAAACCAGACGAATGGCAACCTCCCAGATGATGTTTTCTGCTGCCGCTCCCAGACTATGGAACGCCTTGCCGGAAGAGATCCGTCAAATAACCAGCCTAGACAGCTTCAAAAAACCCGTTGAGACGGATCTCTTCTGGCAGGCGTTCCCAGAATAGTTCAATCTGATTTCTGTACTCTCCCTACTTTATGTAACCACTGCCTCTACTAGAAAATTGCTATCATTTTAACAGGTTGAATTTTTAAACTGTATTGTATTTGATCCTGTTTTAAAGGAGGAGTAAATTTATTTATTGAGAGTATGTATTATTCCAGTATATTCTAGTCATGTAAGCCACCTTGTTTGTTGCAGCAGAAAGACGGGATGTAAGAATAAAGTTTAATTATTATTTATTAATAATATATACTAATAAATTAAAATAAATGATAAATTGCTATGATCTGTTGGAAGATTTTTCGTATTCTCTTCCCCCCCCTCCTTAGATAGGGAATTCCTGCATGAAAACTTCCCCCCCTCTCTCTCATTCAAACTAACCATGTGACTTAGGTCACTTCCCCTAACTAACATTCTTGCAAAATATTTTCAGCTGAATAGTTGTGTTTCTTTCTTCCTGCTCTCTCAGCTTTCTTTGGAAAGATGCTGAGATAAATATTTCTTTTACTTGAACTATTCACTAGCTAGATTAGGATATAGCTTCTATGTAAATATAGAGTAAATCCATTAGTAAACTTTTGTTTTAAACTACAAACTACATGTTTGTTGTTTACCCCACGTGATCAATGGGAAATTTCCACATAAAAATATATAAAATACTATTTAGTTGACAATAGCAATGAAAACAGAAAAACCACCTCAGACGTTTACACTTTGGATCCCACACTGGTAAAAAGACATACCAGCTGAGTCTGAGAAACTTTTCATCCTAATAGTCATTGAGGAATGTTGTAGTCCACTAGTTGTACCTAAAGAAAAAAAATTATAAAGACAAAATGAGTATTTAAATGCAAACATCCGGATACTAGTAGGCAGACATCAATACTGAAAACAAATAAAGAAACACTTTCCACTTCCCAGTGATAGAAGAAATATACCTTCTGTTACTGATAATGGTACCGGCCCACTAGATGCTCCTATGGAAAAATAAAGAAATTATAGTTAAATATAATAATATACAGTACATTTTGCAACCATCATTGCTATCATCATGATCATAATCACCACCATCATCTATTTACAATCTGCAGGCTGTAAAATCATCAAGATAGATATAAAATTGAAATTGAAATAAAAGCATATCCATTCCATTCATACAAGAAAGGCACATTATGATTCTGTTATATTTATTTTGTTAAACCTAAACTAAACAAAACAACTAAGTTTCAAATAGCACCTTTGAGACTAAATGAAAGAGGTGCTACAAGATCTCTCTACATACTGATTCGACAGACTAACACAACTATATCTCTATGTTTCAAATATTATGTGTGACAACCGCAGCAATAAAGTTGGTTACATTATCAGCAACTTTTCAGTCAGTATCTGGTGTTAAAATAGAGATATAGAACTTATCAGAACCTCCTGGGTATGAATAAACAGTAAGAAAGTCAAATGGGATTTTACATCCCTGTTAAACCAGTCTTCCATGAGTGCTGATGGTAAAGAATTCAGCACGGCCATAAAAAACCCCTTCTGCCTAAAGGAGGCAGTTACTTGTCCGCTGCTGAGAAAGCCCACCGTTGATCGCATTGTAGTTCCCAACACCCCTTTCTTTGGCAAGGTACTGGGGGTTTGTGGTGTTCTCCCAGCTTCAAGATTCTTGGATGAGATGTGTTATCTTGATCAGTGATTCTCAAACTATGGGGTGAGACCCTTGTGCGGGAAGGCATGGAAGTTGCTCAAGGGGAGTGCAAGACTTGGAGGCTCTGATCCCTCCTACTCCTCCTCTTCCCAAATCTTTTAAGTGCAAAATTTTTAGATGCGTTGACTTAAATACTGAATTTATTTAAATAAAATTGTTCTAATTTCAACGATACTATTTCCTTATAAAATGTTAAAGTATGAATATACAGTGGAACCTTATTATACGCGGGGGATCCATTCCGGATCCCTCCGCATATAAAAAATCCGCCTATGCTCGAGCCCCATTGTTTCCAATGGGGCTTGTGCATGGCGGTGTGGCAGCACGGCGGCGCGCGAGGCGCAACAGGTGCGCGCACCCATTCAATTGAATGGGACGCCCCACCCCTTCCGCCCCACGCGCGCCGGCAGCTTTGAGCGCCTATGCTCAAAGCCGCCGATAAAAAGACCGCATATGCGGAGGCGCCACTGTACATGAATGCGTGATTTAAAATATACACACTAATATATTTTTATTCATGTACTACATTGAGGGAGGAGTGCAATATCTGCATGTAGATATAAAGAGAGCCCGGGGAAAAAAGTTTGACTACCACCAGTCTAGATCTATTTCAGCCTGGTTTCAGGCAGCTTTCATTGCTGCCACACTGCAGAAATAAATAGCAATAGCATGTACAGTTGGCCCTTGGAACTCACAGAGGATCTGTTTCACACACCCTGCGAATTCCAAGTATCTTAGGTATTCAAGGCCCATAGGCTTGAATGGGGTGCATGCATGCAGCGCACCATGCCGTTAATGTGCAAGTAAGCACTCCCTAAGTGGTTTACAAAGTGTAAGCTAATTGCCCCAACAAGCTGGGTACTCATTTTAGTGGCCTCAGAAGGATGCCAGGCTGAGTCGACCCTGAGCCCCTGGCAGGTATTGAACTCACAACCTTGTGATTTGTGAGTGAGTGGCTAATATTTTAAGTTTTGTATGTTATAGTAATATGAGTTTTTATTTGTATTATAATATATTATAACAACAACAACAACACCTATTATTATTATTATTATTATGTATTTGAGGCAATAATGTTTGGGAAGTTTTGTTCTAATAAATTTAGCTCTAATAATCTTTGCTTAATAAAACCATTTTCTTCTGTCCAAATGGAAGCCATTGGTTTAACTTTATATTTGTCTATAGACAACTTTCAGTCATGGGCAATTTTCAGTTAAAATCAGTGATAAATAATCAGGACAAATGGAGGATAACTAAAGACATAAGTAGTATCCAAGTACAAATATCTGAATACTAGCTGAATAACAACAATGTTGTAAACAGTGAAACAGACAGGAAAAAATTACAGGTTCATTTCCACAGTGATAAAAAAACATACCAGTAATTGATGAGAGCTGTTGGATCCCTGTTGTAGTTATTTCTAAAGAAAAAGAAATACATTGTAAAATCAAGAATTGTAACATATAGTGGATTTTTCTGTATATTATCTTTACCATAGTCAGATAAGGGAAGTTCTATCATCTTGTTAGTTGTTCCCAAATAGCAGGGCTCAGAAAAGTTCCATTTTGCCTGCTAAGATAAACTAAAAAGGGTGTTGGCTTCTATAATCCAAACTGGATAGTCTTTACCACTAGAAGCTTCTCCTTTTGTGTCATGTCTTTTTAGATTGTAAACCTGAGAGCAGGGAACAATTTGTAAGCCACTCTAAAGAGTGGGATATCAATACAATAATAAATAAATATATCAGGTATTGACATGGGGAGGAAAGTCATGTCGTGGATCTGCCATATACTCTTAAAAAGAAATATATGTGCAAAGCATCCTGAAGTTTATATATGTCTCATGTCCACAAAGAGACAAAAAACAGGTGGGACTGATGGTACAACCTGAACACTTCCTGGCACAATTAGGAGAGAGAAATGGCCTATCAGGAAAATACACTGAAGATGCTAAAAGGTACCTGATAAGAAACCGAACAACATCTGCAGACACTTTGACAAGCAAAGAGTTAATGAGTACATAAAGCTGAATGTATCTATGGGTTAGGCCTAATATTACTACTACAGTGGGCCCTTCCCTTACATGGGGGATCCGTTCTGGAGCCCCTCCCATGTAAGGGAAAATCCTCATATGCTTGCGCCCCATAGGAAACAATGGGGCACGTGCATGCAGCGGTGTGTGCCATTGTGTACATTGTCGCACAGCTTCCACATAAGCTGGAAGCCACGTATAGTGTGCCCGCATATGGTGCGGGTGCACTGTACTGCTATTACAACTAATATTTATTGCACTACTGTATGGAACTGTGTGAATCACTTATTACCATGCATTTGATTAAGATTTATTTATACTACTGGCACCATGAAAACAATGTAAAATAGTATTGGTATGATGAAAACATTTGAACCATCAGCCAGTTGCTCCTATACAAAGAACATGTTATTTCATGTTGACATAAAACAGCATTTGTTTTCAAGGAACTAGATCTAACAACGTTTGTTATACCTACAAACACAGCCACTTTCAATTGTCATTGGCTGAGTTTTCCCAGAGATAAGATGTTACATTTCTGATATCAGCCATAACATCATTTTATCAAAAATATTAGCCAGCCATTTCTAGAGAATGTCTTAATCCAGAAAGAAAGAAGGAAAGAAAGAAAAAGAAAAAAAAGAAAATTGATGAATGATTTGTGCAGCTAACCAGAAATGTTTTTTTTCTCATATCTGAAACTGGTAAACCAGATGTTTTTCATCCAGAAGGTTTCAACTTCAGTCTTAGCAGTGATAAAAAGACATACCAGAGAAATGTTCCATCCCAGTTGTCACTGAGAAAAGTCCCTGTTGATTAGTTGTTCCTAAAGAAAAACAAATTATAAAATTAAGTAGAATGTTGTATAGTGAACATAATAAAATAATAAATGAAATAATGAAATAAAAGTATAACCAATGAGGGGGGAAATCTAAGATAACAAAAAGGACAATAAAACAGACTTGAAATGACTCAGTTTTGTATCTGTGTTCTTTTACTTGCAGCAAACAAACTGGCAACATTTTTATTAATCTTAATATTTGTGATTAATACATATATGTTACTCAGCAAATTTCCATAGGAATAAACAAGGCAAAGGAGAAATCAAATCAGCTGTTACATCTCTGTAAAAATTACAGCACAATTATAGTATGTCCACAAATTGGACAAATTGTCAAGTGACAAAGAAAGTCCGTAACTGGTGATGGCTGCTCACAGATGTCTAGCACTGCTAGATACCTTACAAAGTGCAGATTAATCTTATGCTGCAAGCAAAGAACCACTCTGGTTTATTGCAAGTCCTTTCTCCTGTCCATCTGAAAGCAGTTTAATCAGTAGCTTTTATTGAACAGTGAGAAAATATATCAAATCAAGGCTAAATAACCAAAGTCTATTTAATTATAAATATCGTAATATTAACAAGCTGACAACAATGTTGCAAATAGAGAAATTTACAATCTGGTTTCCATAATGAGAAAAAGACATACCAGCTGTTGCTGATGAGAGTGGTATCCCACTAGTTGCTTCTAAAGAAAAATAATTTATAAATTTAAGTTCTATGAAATATGGTCAGTTTTTCTATTGAAGTTCTGGAATTAAGCAAATTAACTTGATAATCTGTGCCATTGTTTCTTGTCACACAATATATTCTGTCTGTTGGGGTATGGCAGGTACCACCCCATGTTTCTCTAGAATCAAAAGTTTCTCTGTAATAAAGGTCACTTATTTTGCCTTATAGGCATTTTGTATTCACTGACTACTCGTGTGCTTGATGTTACTTGATCTATATTGTTTCATGTAATACCTTTTTAATGGAATGTGACCACTAGGTTAGATTGCTGCCACTAACTTTACGGTTTACCAAGGTTGATATGGTTTCCTTGTTATAGATTTTAAAAAGTTTGTCTTTGGGACTGGAGTAAAAAACTTTAGTGAGGTGTATGCTGCTTCTCTGAGAAGACCAAAAAGGACAAAACTAACCCCAATTTATTAAAGTCAACAAAAACAACAATTTAAAAATCTCTGCAGATATGACACCATAAATGGAAACTGTCAGTGACAATGTTAACGATAACAATGTTCAGCCATGGCCCAGGAATCTGCACCCCGAAAATGCCATTATTTCAGTAAAATTTCAAGTTCTGGTAAGGGCAAGTACCACTGTCTTTACTATGAACTAGCTTCATGATATCATCAAATTGTTACATGATCCCTGATTAACTGGGACGATTATGCTTTTTAAAAAAAAAAGAAAAAGAAAAATGCCAGGTCACCTGTAATTCAGCAGCCCTTCAGCAAAAAAGAAGTGAATGGGGAAGGAGAGTGTTTCGGTACAGGATCCCCCCTAATTGTGCAAGATAACATTCTGACGTAACCGTAATAAATTACTATGGTCACTAGATAAGGACCATAGTTAGTTCCCACCACAGCTGTGTGCGTAAGTATCCCTCTTTCCCTCTCCAACTATAATACTGAATGGCTGCCATTCACATAGAGGAACATATGAACATATGAATTTGGAGACCCTATAGCACCAAGGGAGGAAACTGTAATCTATCCCTCTTTAGTGGGCCTTCATTGACAGGGTTCCCATGAGGGGATGGGAGGGGATATGCTCCATATACTCTAGGATCTCTGGTCCTCCACTCTGCACATGTTCTATAACCTATAATTATTGACATTTTGCCAGTTTGCATAAAATAGTTATTGTAATTGAATCTAAACCAGGAATGGCCAACACATGGCCCTGTTGACATTGTTAGACAACATCTGTATCTCACATCATCACTCACTGCTATCTATGCAGGTCTGTGCTGATGAGAACAAGTCCAACAAGATCTGGAACTTCATAAGCATTTCAGCTTTTAATAAAAGACAAGTCCCATTTCCACTGTAATTAAAAATACTATATAAGCCTTTACATAAATAAATCCTCTGTGAAAATAATTCTTACCTGCAGGATTAACGGTTTCATCTGAAGATGAATCTAAGAACACAAAATCATAAAAAGTAAAATTAAAGAGGAAAAGTGATTTCAAAACTAAACCTACTCAAAACCTACTCTATGGTAAAAAATATGAATGATGTCTTGCCTGAAGCACCATTAGGGTAGGTGACAAAAGTGACAATGGAGGAGTCTGCTGTAAATAAAGAAATGTTTTTATATTAAAAACTGCAAATGAAATATAAACAAGTTATTATGCTCTCTGTTGCAAAGGTGGGACTTATATGGCTGGTGTGCAGACCCCTCCTCTGGGCTCCCTCAAAACCCCACTCCCTAATTTTCTGGGACCATGTTTCTTTCCAGGAGGCACAGTTCTCTGTTAAAACCAGGAGTGCACCCATTCCTTGTTTATTGTTTGTTTGAGTAGAAAATCCATTTCTTCCCCAAGCCAGAAGTGTTTCACATGGAAGCTAGGCTGTAGCCGCTAGGATTGTAAGAATGGCCCCAGACCTCTGAAGCCTCACTTGCTCTAGAGGGCAAGACTATTATCAATGAGTGGAAACATACAGAAAATAGATTTTGCCTAAGCAGTAGGATAAATTCCCTAACAGTAAAGATTATTTAATAATAACCATTATTTGTCTAAGGAGATGGTAAGCTCTCCACTGTGTTTTTATGTGTCTTTAAGTCAAACCTAACTTAATGGTGACCCTATCCTAGGGTTTTCTGGTAAGATTTATGCATTGGAAAATTTCTATTGCTTCCCCTAGCATTGAGAGTGTGTGGCTTGTTCACCCAGTGTGTTTCCATGGCTGAGTGTTTATATGATCCTACCTATACAGAGCTCTATATGTTCCTATACAGCAGTGGCCCTTCAGATGTTGGAAAGGCCATTGGCTATGTACAGGTGATAGAAGTTGGAGTACAGCTTCATCTGGAGGTCATACAATCAATATTCCTTGGGCACACCATGTTTAGAGGACATCTTGACTCAAGATGGCTTCCAGTGTTACAAACCTTTTCATTTCATCTCCAGTTTAAGAGCTATATAGATTCTATACATTAGAGAAGAGTACACACATTTTGGGACCTAAATGTTTTGTGAGACATTTAACCTTTTCTATCAGAGAGCTCTGGTGCCACAATAAGCTGCAATTCCCAGGATTCCGCAGCACTGGGCCAGGGTAGTTAAAGTGGTCTAAAACTGGATTATTTCTGCAGTATGTTTTGGACCTTTGTTAGCAATAATTCCAGATTTCAAATTTAATTAAATAATGTTGCCAGATTTTAGCCCAGATCCTAGAAATGCTGACAAACATACACAAGTGTGCCTTCATCTGTGGAATGTGGATGCAAGAGGGGAGAGGCTGGCATTCAGTTGAGGCAGAGTCAGTAGTCAGCAGTTCTGGCCAGCCTTTCAACAGAATGAGCAGGAACAAAAGAAATGCAGAGAGCATGGAGGCAGTTCAGAGGGAAAGTGAAGAGCACATTGTCTCTGGTCCACTGTGTGGGTAAGGAGAAATGAAGCTGAGCAAAATGGAGAAGAGGCAGCAAGAAAGCACACAAGGCAGACAGTAGTAAACTGAGGGAAAGAGGTAGCAGAAGGAAAACTGAGCCAGCTAGCCACCACACACTGCCAAAGGGCTGGGTCAGAGAAAGGAGAGACAGGGGGGAAAGAGAGAAAGAGAGAAAGAGAGTACAGGAGTATGAGAGATGGATAGAAGTAGAGGCAAGGGAGACAAGAGACAAAACTGACTGAAGATAAGAGGACAGGAATTGTGAGGAGTGCTGCTGAAGAAATACAGAGAGTGAAAGGAGGTCTCTGAAGAGCACAGAAGGAAAAGCAGCAAGACTGAGCAGCATGGCAGGTTGTGGGAAACCGGTGGAGGAGGCAATCAGAGCTTCATAGGAGAGAGAAGTTCCAAGAAAAGCATGGTGACTGGAGGGGGGGGAGGGAGCGAAGGGGGCAGGTGGATCTGGTCAAGCAGTGATCAAAGTGAGGTGTTCAGGTAGTGGATGTCTTCCAGCCCAGGAGAGGAAGAAGAGGTGGAAGTGAAGGTGAAGGTGGAGGCATTGACCATGACTTCCAGGAAACGAGGCATTGTGTGATAACAGCATTCTCCTCTGCAGCCTTCAACTACATTCAGATATGCTCATTCAAAGTAAAGCCCTCACTTCACTCCACTTTGATTCCTATAGAAACCATCATTGACCCAATGGATAAGTTGACCCAGGTTTTCAGAGTAAATTTTTAGACTAAAATGTTTTGACTTATAGTTGAGTATATCATATATGATATATATTTGGTATGTGTAAGATATGTATTGCCCACAATCATACTTTTAATCAACTTCTAAATGGATTGATACCTGTCAGTACAATAATTAGTATATAAGGATCAGTCCCAGTGCTTGGAAAGGTACTTTAAGAAGTATGATATAATGACTTGCTGAAGCTATTCATGACTGAGCAGTGATAGGAGGAGGATGCCCTGCGATGCCAACCACCATCCTACCACTACTCAAGTATGAATCTCTCCAGCATGTCATTATACTATTCTTCAAAGTAGCTATTGTGATTTGTTTCTTTTATAAATTGTAAAGTGGGTATTATATTACATGATAATTTCATTAAAATAACATTGAAAAAAATAAACATACCTGGTGTGCTTGAAGTTTTTCTACTTCTTAATGAAAGATCAACAGCATTGGCTGTAAGAAAAAGTTTTATTTTTTAAATTCTTTCTTGTCCAGCAACTTACACTATCTACCTCAAGAGGGCACCGCAGAACTGTGTAAAATGTAACGGCATAAAAATATCCTGCAGAGCCGCACAACTTGCTGATAAAAGTTGGGCTTGCACTTATACCGGGTGGAATGTGCAAAGGAATAAAGAAAAGTTGCTGAAAGAGATTTGTACTGTATTTTAAAAGCCAAATGTCTCCCCCAGCCATAAATCTTCACATACAAAACTCTAGAAAATGAATGGCCATATCAAAATGTTTTCTACAACTTTACAGGAATAAAATTACCTTCCATTAATGAAAGGAAAAACTATAAATTAGAGCAACAACCCCCTCCCACCGCAACATTTGTGCCCAGATGCCATGGATTTTGAGCAAAATTCACTGTTTTCAGTGCATTTTTGTGGGTTTTGCACAAACCCTTTGTTTTATATTAAAACATTTTTTTCTTCCAAAATAAAAAAACCCTTGTAGCAACTGGTCATTTTCTTGATAGTGGTAGCTGCGTCAAGATAATATACTTTCTTGTCAAGAATGTGACAATCTGCTAGTATTCTTTAACCCCTATACTCTCTCTTCTTGCTATGTGACCAAAATGAGAAAACTGGGAACATAATTCAAGTAACTAAGATCAGAGTAGAGTGAAATTGCAATTATTTGTCTGAATAGGTTCTAGGTGTTTAGATAAAATGTAGTTAAAATTAACTGTAATTCGTGCAACTGCTTCTGCTCTCATCTTGGCCACAACAGACAAAGAAAAGGAACATACAATGTTCATTATTTCATCCCCATTGTACTAAACTATGGTTTAGAATTACATCTGAACAAGACTACTGTTACCTAAATAAAAGTGGGAGGGACTGGGGGCTCCCCACTAACTGTACCACATTCTCATAAAAGTTAGGCAATTTAGCTATGAGATGTTGGGTAATATAAGGATCATTTCTACCTGTGTCTACCAGTACTAGCTGAGGAGAACTCCAAGTTTGGGTGAATTCAGATGGATTTTACTCAGAAATATGCAAGAGTGCAATCAAACACACAAAGTAATTCAAACAGAGACAGCATTCAGAGCTAATCAAAATGGAGGCATGGAAATTAGATAGAGAAGTTTGAGGGGTGTAAAGACAGTGATATTTACCTGTCTGGAGAGTAAACCATGGACAGTGGGAAGTGGCTCAGACTGGAGTCTGAGGGCAACACAGTTCATAGATGGAACACAGGCTGGTGGCCAACAGCATGCGTATTGTGTGGACACATGCTAGGTACCAGCTGTGTGTACATGGAAGCTAGATTTTGGGGCCAATATTTATATCTGAGATCCTCAAGGGGTGTGCTATCTTGCAAGGTAACAAAGATCTGATGATCTTCCTAGGAACTGACAGTGGGGTTCTGGACTAACTGATGGCTCTAATTTTAAAGTTACAAAAACAGTGACTGGATTAGGACAATTCCAGAATGGAGAGATAGGGAAGTTGGATTTTAGCATGGCAGGGGATCAATAGGAAACATTGGCTTACTTCTTTCAGTGTAATGAGACAAAGGAGGCTTTGTCTCTTGATACAAGAAGAAATACAAAGGGACTGGTGAAGGAAGGAGTAATAAGCAGACCTATTTAGCTTTGATTGAAGCATTACCTGGGTCTTACACATATCTTCGTGTTTCCTTGTCCTTCCCATGGGAAATTCACCTAGTTTTCCAAAGGTCATTGTGACCTTTTAAGAACATGCTGGCTCCAGATATGAAAATATAGAGACCCCAAATACAACATGGGGTAGGAAGGATGAATAACACTACTGACTATTTTACATACAGTGGGCCTTTACCTTATGTGGGGGATCTGTTCTGGATGGCGTATGGCAAAAAGCACGTATGCTCAATCCCCATTGGATATAATGGGGCTCATGCTCACAGCACAGCCATGTGTGCACTGTGGGTGCACGCGCCATGCTGCCTTTTGCAGCACAGCTTCAGTGTAATCTGAAAGGCGTGTATGTGGGTGCACTGTACAATGATCTTATATTACAAAAGTAATGATTTAAAATGTTTCTTGATTCTCCCCCACACACACACACACACCTAACAGTCTTATTAAGGTTGCAACTGAATAAACACTGAGACTAACCTCTACTAAATATAGTGGGGTTTACTTCACTATTAAGAACTGTTTATAGTACCATTGTTGGCTGATATGTTTTATTGGGGGTGAGTCTGATCCTGTTTGGCTGAATGTTTCCAGAAATTGGACTGGCCATTGGTGTTTCAAAAGGCTCAGTACTGTCCTTTGTATTTTTTACCATCTATAGTACAACCTCCGTATCTGTGGTGGATACATTCCTGGAATTACCACGGAAATGTGAAAACACTAATAATGGTGAACCCTATTGAAATGAATGACATCCAGAGAAAGTTGACTATACAGTCACATTGGAAGACTTAGTAATTCCTAGAGGGAACACCTCTGTAGGTATTTCTAGGTCCTCTGGTGCAACTCTACGGTTACTTTCCACCAGAAGGTTATCACAGAATTGTGCTGAAGGACATAAAAATGACTAGAGAGAACATTTTTTTTTCAGATATGAATAAGTGAAACTGTGGGTCCTGGTCTTGTGGATAAAGGGTTTGTACTGTATATGAACTTTCTAGGTTACGTGGCATTTTGGGGCTGGGTTTCATTATTAAGTTGATGATACTCAGATCACAATCAATGTCAAGAAATCTGTAGAATTCCTGAAACATTGCAGTGAAGGACTGAATAAGGAGGCTGAACCAGATGCAATGAGTGAATAAACTGAGTATCTGACCAGACAAGACAGAAACAACCTGGAATGGTAGCAGGAAAAACAAGCTGGAATTCGGATTCAAAACTGTACTGGATGGGGCTGCACTCCCTCTGAAAGACTAACTTACACCTTTGAGGTCACTCTTGAAGCCAGCATATGTCCTGGAAGGTCACATGCTGTGGTCAGATACACTTTTATCCAGCTTTGGCTAAGGCACCAACTGTGCCCCTACCTAGAGAAAGCAGATTAATTCACAGTGGTTCATGCTTTAATTACATTCCATTTAGACAACTGTAATATACCTTGCATGTGTGCACTTGAAAAAAATATTTTGGAGGCTATAGCTAGGGCAAAACATGGTGCACAGATTGTCTGGTCTTCTATCGACTGTAATGATTTCCAATCTGCTTCTGAGCTAAATTCAAGATGCTGATCTACAGAATCATAAATGTCTGGAGCAGGATATCTTGAAGACCTCTCCCACCCACACACTCCATAGAAGCCTGTCCATTATTAGATATCTTCAGGGGAGGCAGTATTACATATTCCACCAGCCCAAAAGTTCAGTAGATTGGTGAGTTTATAAGACTGGGCTTTCTCGGTAGTATCAACTCCATTGTGGAACTCCTTCCCCAAGAGACATCAAGCTAGTCCCATTACTATAGAGCTTCTTGAAGGCAGTCAAGACTGCATAGTCTTTGGCCTTAAATGGGGTTGACTTTTAGTACTATTTTAGTACTATTTTAATTGTGTATTGTTGTTGAAGCTGATTGTTTAGATTGGTTTTGAAATCTGCTTCTAAATAATGTTTTTATCTGCACAAATTTCATTGGGGGCCCTAGAAGGCTGGGAGGTTTACTTTCATTAACTATCATGCAATGGAATGCTGATTCTCAGAAGAAATATGTGGTGAAAAACTTGAGGATTTTGCCAATCAAAAATTAATTATCCACAAATAAGGACACACTGCTGACCATGCTCTCTCTATGCATTTTCCTGTTCACTGTATTGACATGTCATCAAATTTCTAGTCTTTTTAACTTTACTGTGAAGAGGAGTGGCCAGCGGGCTTAGTTTGGAGATATAATCCTTTAATGCACACAAACAAGGCAGTGATCATTCCCCTGTGAGGTCCAAATACACCGTATAGCAAAAGCATACCAGTGGTGGGGGGGAGGGCAACCTTAGAGGATCACTACTATCTATCTGACAGCAGTTTTTTCATCCTATTGCTTTAGTCAACTCCACCCAACTATTTTATTTTTAATTAGTGAATAGATATAAATGACTAATGGATATAAATGTTTCTAGACTAGTTCCTGTTGCTTGATTTAAAAAAAAAAAGATGTAATTCCAAAATATTACAACCAAATTCTGATAGCTGGCAAATAAATGTTGTTGTTGTGTGCCTTCAAGTCATTTCCAACGTATGGCAACCCTATATTGAGGTTTTCTTGGCAAGTTCCTTCAGAGGAGGTTTTTCCTTTGTCTTCCTCTGAGGCTGAGAGAGTGCAACTTGCCCAAGGTCACCCAGTGGGTTTCCATGGCCAAGCCAGGATTTGAACCCTGGTCTCCAGAGTCGTAGTCCATTGCTCAAACTACTACATCACACTAGTTTCTGCAAATAAATGAAAAATAAAATGAAATAAACAAACAATTGGGTGTAAATTCTAGAAGAGGAAGTACTCAAGGCAAGTTTTATCTTGCTCTGTTTGAACAAGCTTTACAAGCGCAGTCCAAGTTTCCCTTCACTGTTAAGATATAAAGAGTCTGATAACATAATTGGAGCCACTCAGCAGGGCACTTTTTCAGGCTCTTGTGGCACTTAAGGAATACTAGTGAGTCTTTCACAGGTATTTCTTTTCCTCCAGAGATGAATTACTGTATATTATGACCCACTGCATTCTGCAATTGGGGTTTGTTTCCAGTGGCTACAGTGAAAGGGGAAAAAGTAACATGGTAGTAATGGAAATAAAGCTTGTAATGTCGCTCTTTGAAAAGGGCTAGTTACTTGACACTTTACTCTGCTTATCCAACAAGTCAAAAATTGTCACTGCAGTCCAGAAAAGTTACAGAGTTACTATTTATTAGCAAGTTAACAGTTAACTGTTACAATTGCACCTTTGTAAAATATGAGGAACATTTTCTGGTTCTCTCAAGAAGTCAATTCCTTTTATGGCACCCTGGAAATTCTAGAATAATGTAAAAAGATATTACAAAATAATATTTCCTGAGTTCAGCACAAGATAATAATCCATGTGACTTTTCTTCCTCCCATTTCCATGGCTCAGACTGAATACACACACACACACACACACACACACACACACACACACACCGCCCCAGCAACACATCCTCAGTACACATACATGCCCTGAAAAGATGTGTAATGGTTACAACAGGCAAAAAGCAACCCCATTTGAGCTTGAAAGTAATTTGTTAGAAAAACAAGTTACATCTTTCTTCTGAAAATAAATCATTTCTGGTTCATACACAGAAATATATTGAGGGCAAACTCAGAAGACAAACTGAGCATCTGAACCATCTCTAACGCAGCTCCTTCAGGCCTGTAAATCACACTTGTTGTGTGCCTTTAAGTCATTTCTGACTTATGGAGATCCTCTGAAATTTGTTCAGAGAAGGTTTCCCTTTGCCTTCCTCTGAGGTTGAGAGCATCTGACTTGCCCAAGGTCACCCAATGGGTTTTTCCATGGCTGAGCAGGGATTTGAACCTTAGAGTTGTAGCCCATCCACTGCACCACATTGGCTTTCAAGACTCACTACTCCAATAAAAGAAGAACTCTGAAATAGACAGATATCAGTGATCACCTTCTGTAACTCTAATTAAGAAATCCAGGTCTTTATGTTACACAGACTGAGCTACATCCACCATATGAATAGCATTCCACCAGTATTTCATCAAATCTTTTGTGCTCAACTGATATATAAAAATGGTAGGGGTGGTAGGGGGAGCATGGTTAGGCAACAAAGCATGTGTTTAATATAGTATATCACAAACTGTTGAAACTTGTTAATGTTGTTGTTGTTGTTGTTGTGTACCTTCAAGTTGTTTCTAGCTTATGGTGACCCTAAAATGAACCTATCGTGTGTTTTTTCTGGGTTCAAGAGTGTGTGACTCATCCAAGGCGACTCAATACATTAATGGGGCCAAGCAAGGAATCGAATCCTGATCTCTAGAGTCATAATCCAATGCTCAAACCACTACACCATGCTAGCTCACTGAGGCATGTAGTAATTTTTTTATAAGTCTCACCAATTTAAATATTACATGTTTACACTAGGGGTGTCTCACAAATGCAGTGAATTTTATCAACTGCTTTTAAAATAATTTGTTGTAAAAACTGAGTCAGTGACCAGTGAATGGTGTATGTT
Organism: Sceloporus undulatus; assembly: GCF_019175285.1. Taxonomy (NCBI): domain Eukaryota; kingdom Metazoa; phylum Chordata; class Lepidosauria; order Squamata; family Phrynosomatidae; genus Sceloporus; species Sceloporus undulatus. The sequence continues at coordinate 86,510,017 of NC_056524.1, read as the reverse complement.
CAGTCGTGGATATGGTGATATATCTATATCTACAAATGTGCACTCAGCAATTTTAATAAAGACAGAAAAGTAGATTACCACTTGCTGCAAAACTGAATTCTCTGTGGATAAAATCAAGTTTCTCTATCATTAAGGCATTTAAGCAATAGCCAGTGCAATGCTTGCGAAAATGTTCTGCTTTAATAAATGTTTTTTATTTAAAAAGACATCACAACTTCCAAAAGTTCCAAGAGGAGTGAATATTTCTGGTGGCTTCCAATGAAAGCCTGAATCCTACACATTCCAAAGGACTTGTGTATTTCATCCAAGACAACTCAGCACCTTGAAGGATCCCGCCCTTAGGCACAGCAAATACAGGATGAGGAATGTCTTCCCAATTGCTCATAACTCCCACAAAAACAACAAAAAGAAGTTCTACTTTCATTCTAGACAGAAACGGTTACTGTAACAAAAGGAGGAGAAAACTAAAATCTAATTCTAACTGAGGTTCAAATGCACACTAAATAGTGAGGATATCATTATAATCACTGCACTTAGTCTTTGGAGATAAAAATTAGTAATATAATTCTATTTTCTACTTAATTCCAATGCCTAAAATTACTGCAAAACAAGGGAGAGAGGATTTCCATGACTAGGGGGCAGGGGGATCTGAAGGTTAAACATAGAGAAAATATATATAACTGGATCCAGATGAATGTTTGTTTTATTATCTCCTTGGGACTTAATTTGCGGAATTTAAATAACAAATAGTTCCTCACATTGGTTTCAACAGTGTGGATCAAACCCACAGTTCTGCAAAACTGAGCAGAAAATACGCAGCTCTCTGCAGCCCCCACACTTGATTTTTCAATTTTTTCAATATTTCAGAGTGATATATTTCTGACTTTAACAGTCGATGAATGTGCAGAAATGTAGGAGGTGTTAGTCTTCTATTGGGGAGGATAGAAAACAAGGCAGTGGGTGGTATGTGATATCTATAAAAAGCTGTCTTAACACATCAGACTACTGGTCTTCTAGTTCAGCTTTTTCTTTACTGAACAGCAGAGATTTTCCAAGGTTTTCACCAGGGGTCATTCCTAGCCATACCTGAAGATGCCAGGAGTTGAGCCTGAAACCTTCTGCATCCAAAGTACTTGGTGCCCCAATAAATTACACACTCTTTTTCTCATTTGCTACTGCTAACTTTACCTTAGAGATAGTTCTTTGAAATGGAGGTAGTACCAGAAAACAATATTGGTGAGGACAAAGGACAAAAGTGCATCTTTAGGGATGAGGAAATTTCACATTTCCTCATCCCTAAAGATGCACTTTTGTCCTTTGTCCTCACCAAAGAGTCTTTCCTTTAACTAATGAAGAGTTCCAGATAATGGAAGAACTATCTGCAAGGGGACTCTACCCCTCACCAACTTTGATATGGCCTAGGTTCTGCAAACTTCTTGGTGAATATGGGGGCAAGCTTCATCCTTATCCTCATCCTCATCCTCATAATACTCTAGTCCAAGGACTTTTAGAGCAGCTTATCACAATATGAGAAAAATGTCAATAAAATCACAAAAACGCCAGCATTAAAATAGATTTTAAATATTTCACAGTCAGGTGAATTAAAAAAAAAGATCTTGACATTAAGGAGACTATTGCAACTGAGGACAGAAAGACTCTCTGGGAACATGCATTCCACACTAGAGAAAGCACAAAAAACGGGGCTTTTTATGTGGTCACCCCCTGCCTCATTTCAGAAAGCTGTGGGAAATCAGAGAAGGACTCTTAAGACTGCATTTAGCATTTGCCCATAGATCTCACTGTGAGGGATAGGAATCTCAGCATGTGTATATATATTTGAAAAGTGTGTGTGCATGTGAAAGTGTATTTTTATTTGAATGGCACACTCTGCAACTGTGGTTGATATTTAAAATATTGTGCATAATGACATCCTGAAAGGCTGCTCATTGTAAGATCATCCTTGTGATATCACCAGGGCCTGTCCCTATAGGTCATCTAGGATAATCCTGACCTGGCAACTCTACTTGTCAAAATTCATTCTTGAGAAGGTTGTTCTTCTAGTATCTGTGCTATTTAGGCTTTTAAAAGGCAGGGACACAGTAGTGCCCGTGTGTTGTTGTATTTGTAAGTGTGATGTCACAGTAACCTGATGGAGAATGGTGTCAATGTATTGAAATAAAATAGCATGTCTTGGTTTCTAAGCCTGTCAACTTGAAACAAGATTGGAGAATTCTGAAGTAAGAGAACACACAGTCCTAAAGACAAGGGACATTTTAGGCCCTAAAACCTAACCCGGGGAAATAATCAGTCATCTTATCTTCAGGAACAACATCACCACCAGACCACTCAAAGTTGTCTACATTTCTGGAGAATTATGGAGACAAGGCTACTTCAATAATCTAGTTATCTGGTTAAGTTTATGAATTTGTGGGAGCACACATATTCTCAGAACTATCAGACAAAGACAAACAGTGTACTTTAAGAGGCTCCACCTCCTTCCATGCTTTTCATGAAAGTTTCAGCTTCCTTTGGACACAGAATAGTAAGCAGGTTTGTAGCTACATACATAGCTACAACAGTTCTGACTACATGCAAGTGATGCCTTCCCTTCCAGTGCTACTTTTCAGAACAGATCTGATTTATCAATGAAACACACAATTAAGAGGCAAACACCCCAACAATCCCAAAACATCACTTAATATCTACTATATGGGCAGATACATAATTCAGGTGTCACTTTGGATATAATGATAAACCATGGTTTAGTGTAGTAATCTCCAGATAGGCAATATCTTAGATGTGTTGTTTTTACAGTCATGCTGCATGGATTAGGGATATCCAGATGGTACCAAGTTGGAGAACACTGGTTTAATGCTATAAAAACAATCCTCTCTTCTCCAGGCCTGTGTTCTCTTCCTCCCATCTCTTTCTTGTGGTTATGCTAGAGATCAGAACTGATTATGGTTTAGATTAACTGCAGTTTAGTATAGTACCTGAAATCTAAACTGTGGTTAATCTAAATGATGGTTAGTGAAAACAAGCCAGCTTCATGAAGATGTGATTAAAATTTGGCTTTTTGTGCTGACTTTAGCAAAGACAATCACTGCTTATCCAGGGGCAGGGAACTGCAGCTAATCAAAACTAGAAGCAAAGGCTTCTGAACCTCCTCTTCACAATGCATGAGAAAATGTGGAAAGAGTCTGTGACCTGCATAGGCTCATCTTCATAACTTTAAACTAAAGTTTAGAATGGAAGACAATGAGACTGCATTGGCCACAGGTTTAGCCTTACAGTGTTCAGTCTTGGGAAGAAAAGAATAGGAGCAGGATCAAAGCATTTCCCCACCCCTGGCCTCTTTTTGTTGCTCTTGGCTTGCTCACAAAACTATTGAGATGAAGGAGTCTGCAAAAGTTATGATGAAAGAATATATTTTTCAGGCACCATCATCTTAGAAACAGCAAGATGTCAACAAGAAAGGACTAAATGTACCTTTTCTAACATAAAAGTCTTACTGCACATGGGTGGACTGCACTGGAACCCGAGGCCTCACTCTCTGGCAGAATGGCTTTAAGACAGCAAATCCCCCACAACAACATAACAAAATAAAACAATGAAAAGGAAAAAGGTCACATTATTTGAACTCTTTCTTTTGATAGCTGACAAAGAAGTAGGTATGTGAACTGGCAAGTAGGGTTTCTAGTATTACAGCATTTTTCCCATGTTAGTCATCCTTTGAATGCATACAACTTTCTGAATTTCTACATTAGGGAAGGCAGCGTTGTGGGTAGAGTAGAATACATTCAATGTTGTGTATGCCTACCATCCAGCTGCTTCTACCAGACAAAAATAATAACAGGAACCCTTTGCCATAAGTACATGGTAATTGTGACAAAGATCCCCACTGCCATTATTCACCATTTGTCGTGCGCCAGGGAGAATTAGCTTATGCTTCCACAATACCTACAGCATAAACAGATCACAAAGCAATACAAACACATACATACACACAACCGTGCAAGCCCTTGTCCTTGCCACCTTCAATAAAGGGTGGAATTGAGAATCCATCAATTTCTTAACTGGGTTCAAATTTGGAGTTCCAGACCATTCAAGAAACTTAAGCAGGAATTAAAATGGCACATTAATTGTAAGACTGCGTGTGTCTGTGTGTGTTGCTCCCAGCACAACATAAAGTGCACAGTTTCTGAAAACTATGCAAGAGTTTGAGATATTGTGAAGCTTTGCAGTCAAAACTTACACTCACAGTCTTTTTTTACTATGCACAGAAAACCACACGTCTTTCCAAGGAAAAACACCTTACCCACTTAACATTGTTTTTCACTATATCCTTCAGAAAAGTGCAGAAAATGCAAAACTAAATTGTACATTATACTCCTATACAAACAACATGGTGAAGTAGTCCATATTGTGGCTGCCGCCATTGCTGGTTTTAAGGATGCACAACCCAAATTTTAGGAAGCAGCAAAAGAAATCGAATACATGGGGATCAGATCTGAATTCCAATGGGAACGAAATCAGCACAATGAGAATCAAATGAGCGCTTGAATGGGAATGATGCACCCATAATTCAATTCTTGATCCACGTTATAAGCCAGTGGGAATGGGGTCTCAGACTTTCAAGACCAGGGTTCGATTCGTTTGACCATGGAAATCTGCTGAGTGACCTTGGATGAATCATACACTCTCATCCACTGAAAACCTGTGATAGGTTCACCTTAGCATCACTGTCATAAGCCTGAAACAACTTGAAACAACAACGAACAACATACTGAGATCCATCTATGCTTCACATTCACATGAGTATTTCTCAGGCTTCTGTGAATTCATTCATTTTAAAAAAGCAAACATAAAGCTGAATCGGAACTCCAGTATGGAGCAGGGAGAGCCCTATTCCCCTGCCCTCACCCCACTGTGAGTCTAAGCCAGATCAGGAGACCTGCACCTGAAACTTGTAGAGGAGAAGAAAAAGAACTCTACCCATTTCAACTGAGGCACTCACCTCCATGGAAATTGCTGGCATGCTTAATTTTGAATTTGGAAATCTGTAAGAAAATGACTAAGATAGCAGCTTGCTATGTGCACTTGATTCTCAGTGCATGTAACTTTGTCTTAGACACTAGTACTGTATCTGTATGGCATATGTTTGTCTGTGTCTTGAAGATACTTTTATTCTCATTAACAAAGTGGAAGAACCTTCAACAGGATCAAACAAGTGTGCTAAACATAAGATGTTTAAACAAAATATTTTATAAATATTTGGAATGTTTCATTTTTAGGTGTATTTCCAGGCAGCTTTCCTAGACATAAATAAGGATGTTGTAATGTGTGATCCATCTCATTAATCTCCTATAACAGGTCTTCAAAGAATGCAACAGTTTCCAACTTCTCTAAATCTGTTTCCATGGGTGGAGGATTTTAGACTGTGCTACTGACGCACCCATTTACACAGCAGAATGAGATGTTGGAGAAAGCAATACAATGCATGCCAACTTCCTTTAATTAGTGGTACCAGTGTTAACATGCCCATCTGGTTGTATACCAGGATGCAGAGTCTCTGACATGCTGTTGAACTCTGCATTTCATAAATTTTCATATGAACTTTAAGGAAAAAAATGGCAACGCTGCCAAAGTAAGTTTAGATTTCCTGTTATCCTAGGCATGCCAGGCTTTTTGCAGATGTACAAAGCAAAGTGTTGCCCTTGTAACTGAGTTGCTGTGATGGCTCTGTAGTCATAAGCATGTTTGGGGGGAATATTATGAACCCGCATGCTGGATCACATTCAACAGAATCTGAGAAATGTCACAGCATTTTGAGAATAATTGTGTGTGTGTTTTAAGTAATTAATTACTTTAGCTCTCATGGCTGCAGAGATATGTTTGAAAACATACCATGTAAGTTCCATAAATGAGCTACAAATTATAGTTTTTGTGGGTTTTTCGGGCTATGTGGCCATGTTCTAGAAGAGTTTATTCCTGACGTTTCACCAGCATCTGTGGCTGGCATCTTCTGAGAAGATCTACAAATTGATCCATAGGATGGACAGCTTTGCCTACCAGGATTATATCTTAATGGCTTCCTGTTTCTTTCCCTAAATACAGAGCATTACTTTTTGTAATTTTCTACATCTTTTCTCTTCTTGACATCTCATTGATGTCAGTTGGGAAATATGTTTTAAAAATTACCCATGGATACTGCAAACACAAACATAACTAAGAAATACAGAAATATCAGACCGATTTGATAGCAAGACAGGGCAGCAAATTTGATTGGCTGTTCTACACCATCTAACTGGCCTACATGAAAGTGACAGTGTGTTGTGAAAAGAGTCTTCCACAAAACAACTAATCTATTTAATACCGGCTACTTCATTTAGAGTGACTTGTTTTCTATCCACATTAAGCCAAAAGATAACCATGATCTGAAATAAGGATGCAGTATTACTTACCACAAGGCAAAGATCTGCTGTATTCTGCTGTCTTATTAAAGACCCAGTTGTCCTTCCTCCAGCGTATAATGGTGCCATCTCGGCAGTCTTGTGTATAATTTATACCTCCATTTGCCCACATTCTGAACATGTAAAGTTCACCAACCATCCCTTCTGGAGAAGATGACGACGTTCCAGGAATTTGTGAACAACCAAGTAAAAGCTGCCCATCTGCAAGGAGGTGCCTAGATTTAGATATTTTTTCAGTTTTCTTTCTTTCATCATTTATATATACACTAACTTCTTGTTCATCATTTTTCCATCTTATGCATATTTGGTACCAGGTGTTTTCATCCAGTTTTTCTGACCAGGTTATTTCTTTACCAAATATCCATACTGTCAATTTGTCATGTCCCCCTGTAAGTCCAAGTTCATAGTGGTTTGATGCTGATGCATTGCCATCAGGTACCTTATTGTAGATGAAGGCTGTCCAAGAATGTTTTAGACTGTACAGTTTAAGATAAACACAGGCTGTGAAGTTAGTAAGTGCAGGCACAGAAATTCCAGGTGACAAAGTCCAGACATCATCACATGAAGTATTAAACACAGCTCTGTATCGTCCTAAGGAACCATTTTCAGCTGTAAGGAGAAAATAAATGTTTAAAATCAAAAGAGTACACATCACAATGATTCCATAGATCTGTGACATTAATCTTGTGACAAAACTTTTTTGTCACAAGATTTTTTTTAAAATTGCAAGATTTTGCAGCAATATGATTCTATACATCTGTTTTCATTTAAACCTGTGACAAAATAAAACTGTGTTTAAAATTTGCAAAATCTCTGAAATAATCCCTTGTCACATAAAAAAAAGGTAACCATTACAGGTAACTGCATTATTTTTACATCCAAGGGACAAGGAAAGAACAGTACTAAAATAAAAACCTAGTTTAAGTAATGCCAGGCCCAGCCCAAGACATTTTGCTACTTGAAGTGAAGGAGCAAATGGTACTCCAACCATCACCCAAGTTAAGATGCCTTTTACCAAAAGTCAGACAGAAAATTACACTACCATCTGCTCCCATTTCTGGTAGTAAACATACAAAAATAACAAATTCGGTAATAAGTTATTTCCTGCTGAACATGAAAAACTATAGAAAGTAATAGGTTTCTACAACATCCTGAGACATAATCAAGAAAAGAGGCCATTGGCAAGACAGAACATGGAGAAACAGAATGATCTTCAATTGGTAAAGATGGCAGACAAGCCTGCATTTTATCACTCTATCTGTTTAATATATTTGCAGGACATATCATAAGGAAAGATAAAGAATTAGACTCAGAGGAAGAAGGCATGAAAATCAAGGAAAAAGAAAATAATTTTAGATATACAGTTGTCCCTCCATATTCGCTAGGGTTAGGGGAACAAGACCCCTGTGAATATGGAAAGACTGCAAATAACAAAAACACTGTTTTTAACCTGAGAGGACACCTCTCTAGGAATCTCTAGGTTCTCCAGTGCAACTCTGTCGTCAATGTCCAACATACACTGATCATAGAATGGCACTGGAGTAGCTACAAATGGTCTTTCAGTGCAACTTTTAGTTAAGGATGACCACAGAGTTGCACTGGAGGACCTAGACAGTCCTAGAGAGAACATATTAATGAAATCCGTGAATAATCAAAGCCGCAAATATGGAGGGATGACTGTATAGAAGATACCATATTAGCAAAATCTTGGAACTACCATATATTCTCAACTATAAGTCGACCTCATGTATAAGTCAATGGCAAGTTTTGGAGCCAAAATAATGGATTTTGCAATGATTCGTGCATAAATTGAAGGTAAAATTTAGGGGCATCTAGCAAAGGATCTAAAAGATGAATCAAAGCAAAATAATGTCAAAGACAAAATTCCAGCAGATATAACTCTATGTGCTTACTCATAAGGCTGGATGAATGAGAGAGTAGAGGGGGTCGGTGCCTCACATATTAAACTCTTGCTTTTCACCAGGAGATGGTTCCTTCTTTTAAAAACGGGTTAAGATACAGTACTTACATTGACCCGTGGATAAGTCAACTCAGGTTTTTTGGATCAATTTTTGACCTAAATTTCTAGACTTATACAGTACTACTGATGAAAATTTAGAAAGAAAGTGCTATAGCAGAGTTAGATCTGAATAAGATAAAACATACTGTTTTAAAACATCTGGATTATATCAGGTACTGTATACAACTATTCTGTGTAACAGTTACAGCTTTATTTCTGTGAAAATATAATTCATTCAGAATATTTTTTTTAAAATGTAACTAAAAGTAACATATTTAGAGAGACAATGTTTTACTTCACATGGAACATAAAATCTTACCTCTACCTGAAGAAGCCAGACACAAATGAAGCAAAATGAGAGATAAAGAAACCTTATGTTTTAGCAGGACTTCCCATAGTTTGTCAGCACTGCTGCTCCTGGCAAACATCCTAGAACACAAAAGACAAATACTAAATACAAATACTAAATTGTCTAAATACAACTAAATAAAATAAGTAGTAACTCTTTTAAATGGGATGGATTCCTTCTACACTTATATAATTGCAGTTACCATTGTTGAGAAAATATCCTTGCATCCTGCTTATTCTTCCAAAAGGAAGCCCAAACAACTAACAACTTCATACAAGAAAATAGATAATTAAAAATATCCTAGAAACACAAAAGAAATAGCCATAAATATTAATCAGTCTAAATAGGGAGCACTTTTCTTATTTCATTTGTATTAGTGATCTTCAATGTGTGGTTTGAGCGTGTCCAAAGGTTTCTTGAAACTTCATGTGAAGACCCTTAACAGTGGACACACTCCCCTGAATATCCTGCCATGTTCAGATCACAGTATGCAGGCACAAGGGAGTATCTGCTGTTCTTGGTCACATACACAGTCTCTGTAGGACAGAACAGGCCTATCAATCCAAACCCTCACATGAAATGGACATATGACCTGGAATAGCCCTGCCCAATCTAGGGCCTTTCAGGAGTACTTGGCGTGATTGACTGAATGTGATAATGAATAGCTGCAGTGCAGTATGTTGCCATTTTATTTTTTCTTGCATGACTGTGGTGAGAACGGGTCAGGTGTGAGAACATCCCTAGTCTCTGGAGCTGCAGAAAACAAGTTTGCTCCATCCTCCATATGACATCCCTTCAGGGCTATCATGTCACTTTTTAACTTTCTCTTCCCCAGGCTAAACATACCCTAAGTCCAGGGGTAGGCAACCTGCGGCCCGCGGGCCAGATGCGGCCCGGCGAGGCCTTGGAACTGGCCCCAGCCCGGTCCTGCCACCGATTGCCGCTGGGGCCTTTGGCCTCTCGCGCGCAGGGGCAAGGAGGGCAATTGTCTATAGATGCCTCAGAAACATGCATTTATATTAACATTTTTTTAAAAATCAGCAATTTTTTTTGCGTGTCTTCCACTTTTTTTAAAAAAAAGTGTCCACCATTTGAAAATGTTGTCCTACATTTGTCCCGGTTTATTAATTAATTTATTTTTTTAAAAAAAATATATTTAATTATTTATTTTTTGGCTTCGGCCCCCCAGTTGTCTGAGGGACAGCAACCCGGCCCCCGGCTCAAAAAGGTTGCCTACCCCTGCCCTAAGTCACTCCTCATAGGGCATGGTTTCCAGACCCTTCACCATTTTGTTTGGCCTCCTCTGGAAAACCTATGAGTAATCACTGTAGAATATTAAGATTTGTTGCTCTTTGCACTTCTTGCTGTTATGTGGCATCAAGTTGACTCTGACATATGGTAACTCTATTAAATTAGAACCCTCCAAGACATTCTGTTAGTAGCAGTCCGGCTCAGGTCTTGTAAATTCAGGTTCATGACTTTTTTGACTGATTCAGTTTGAGCCACGTTTTTTGAAACCTAGTACAGAAGGGGAGATTACTCCCAAAAGATTCTAATGCAACAGTTAATTGACATATCCGACTCCATACTCTCACTTCCTCCTTTACTTCTGGAAGGTCTCACTCATGACGTGTTGATCTTCCTTCCTTCATTACATTTCCAAGGAGGGGAAGAAAACCCATTCACACCACACTTCAAGTTTTCACAAATGAAAAGGACAAAATCTTGGTATATATTTGAGCATGGATGAACCCTGAGCAGGGGTGGGAACAATCACTACAAGTTGTGCAACCCAGAAACATAATAGCCCAAAATTTACTGGGTCATTGACCCACCTAGAGGAATCCTTAGCCTTCTTCTGATTTCATAACTACAGTCTCCATTTTCATTTATTAAATTAGTGTTGACGACTTCAGAATCCATTTTATAGTTGTGCAAATACTCTTGTCACTGTTTTTGCCTTCCTAATATTCAGCTATAACTCCCCCATCATACTTTCTTGCATAAGTTTCACCAGCAGTCATTCCAAGACTTTCCTATTTTGTGATTGGGATTACAGCTGTTCTAGATGGGTTTTCTCTCCCTCTGAAAGATCAGGTTTATAGCTTGGAAGTGCTCTTGGACCCAGGACTGCTCCTGAAAAGCTAGGTTGCTGCAGTGCCCAGGAGTGCCTTTGTCCAGCTGTACCCTTTATTGGGGAGATCAAGTCTGGCTACAGTGGGTCGTGGCTAAGTAATGTCTGAGTTTAACTACTGTAAATGAACTCTACTTGGGACTGCCCTTGAAAAGTGTTTGGAAGTTGCAACTAGTGCTAAATGCAGCAGCCAGACTGATGTCAGGTACGCATTTTATAGATTATATAGCACCAGTCCTGTAAAAACTGCACTGGCTTCCAGTTTGTTTCCAAATTCAATTCAAAATGCTGGTGTTGACCTACAAAGCCCTAAATGACTTCAGGCCAAGATATCTGAAAGACCTCCTCATCCCATATGAGCCTGACATAATTTTTTTAATCTTCAAAGAAGGCCCTGTTGTGTGTCCTAATACCTTGTGAAGTTGGGGGACATGTAGCAGTGCCTCAACTGCAGAACTCCTACCCAAGGAAATTAGACTGACCCCATCCTTTTAAGCCTCCAGCAGACAGCCAAAACAATGCTATTCCACATGGTATTCAGTGCTTGAAATTGCTGTTATAATTGTTTCAAAACCGGATTCCAAGATTGTTTTTCAATTGCTTTTAGGAATTTTTAAAGAGTATTTTAATTTGTTTTTAAAATGTTCTTATCTTTGCATTGTTTTAATTGGTTTTTATTTGTTCATTGCCTCAGGCACCCCTGTTGGCTAGGAGATGATATAGAAATACTATAATATCATCATCATAATCATTTCAGACAATAATATAGTAACATTTGTTTCTCTTAAATTATGGATTCTTTTTCATTCAATGTTATACTTACAATTACCCAGATAAATAAATTAAACCTACACTTATAATAACCCAAAATAAATACCTACATTGATGGCATACTGAAGGCTTGGGAAAAATCCCAAAAGGTTCCAGAGTTTCTTCTGTCTTGCCCAGAAGTATCATGTATGCTCTACTGTGCAAATCCTCCCTCAGAAGCAAGGCAGCTGTCTTTGGAGAGTGGGTGGTAAGAAAACAGGTATTGGTTCGGTTACCACTGTTTCACAGGTCGCACAGCTGAGCAATGTAGGCAATGAACAGGTGCTACAAAAGGTGATCCTAGGTCTGCTCTGCAGTAGGTTGCCTTTCCAACCTGTTGCAAAATAGAACTGATATCATAAATGCTAGACAGGAAGGAAGGGTCACTGCAGCAGGAATGCTGAAAATTAATTTCCAGGAACTCTTTCCTTCCTCAGTGCTACACCAGAAAGAACAAGCCCTCGGGATGAGAACTGGCAATTTTTGCCAAGCCTGAATTGCACCTTGATTGAACTGTGAAGGTTAATATGCAAAATGAACTCACAGTTCAATTATTTTCTTAGCTCTTTTGTGCTGAAATATTTTATTTATGTTTGAAAACTTAAAAAAAAACACCCACCCTTCCCCACTATATCAAGTCATATTCTGTTTCAGCTGGTACTCTCTTTTCACCAGTTGCTGTGTGCTTTTAAGTTGATTCTGACTTATAGTGACTTTAAATTGACCCTGTCATTACAGGGTTTTCTTGGCAAGATTTGTCCAGAGGAAGTTTGCTTTTGCCTTTCTACTGAGACAGTGTGTGACTTGAACAAGGTCACCTCGTGTGATTCCAGTCAATCGCATATCTCTTGGAAGCTCACAAACAAGACATAAAACAACAGCAATAACATTCTTGTGTGGTTTGTATCAAGTAGAGGTTCTTCAGACACCTATACAGTGGGCCATCCACATTCTCTGGGGTTAGGGGTGCAGGACCCCATTAAAAGTGGTAAAACCACAAATAAAAAAGCACTATTTTTTAATGTAAGAACAAATCTCTAGAATTCTCTAGGTCCTCTAGCACAACTCTATGGTTCACAATCACCAGAAGTTGACTATAAATCGTGCTAGAGGTACTATAAATGCCTTGAGAAGTGTTTTTTTCTTTGAATCTCTAGGGTCCCCAGTGTAACTCTATGGTTCTAGCAGAGTCATGCTGGAAGACCTAGAGATTCCTAAATAGAACATATTAATCAAATCTGCAAAAATCAGAACTGCAAATATAGAGTGGACTGTATATTCTGGAAAGTGTAAGTGGGATGATTCCTTTTTTTAATGCTAGTACATAACAGTAGCATTTGTAATCTTATTATATGTGACAGAAAATTTACCATAATTAGAGTAATATGATTTTAAACAAAGCAGGATCAGAAGACAGAAGTGATTTAAAATTATTCCAGAATAGTGTCCTAATATATTCCATTACCAGGCTAGTAATGAAGAGGAAGACTTGGGACAAAATATTGCATTCATTCTTGCATAAAATGCTGAAATGGCCATATCTTTATTGGTTACAGCTGTTTTAGCATTGATGTAGCATAGAGTATGGATCCAAGCATCAGATGACATGTGTGCCATCTAATTCCTGAGTACCAATGCCTGGGTGCCATGGAAGGATCTATGAGTGGAAGCTACTATGTAACTCCCACAGCCACCTGGGGACTAGGCAGTAATATGCCCCCAAGCTGTCTGCCTGATTCTCCCCCCCTCCCCCCCCCCCCATCATCAAAGAAGATAATTAAAGTGGTGAAGCGGCAACAAAGGTTTTAATTCAATGTATATGCTCCTCAGGAGGACTGGCAAAAAGACTTCCATCTGACTTGGAGAATCCCACCTCTAGCCAGCAACCATCCTCCAAACTGGCCTTTTTGGCTATTTGTAGAAAGCTTCTGCATGCCACAGAGCTCCCTGAGAAGATGAGCTGCCAGACACAGAAAATGGCAGCCCACTTCATCTTTGCCATTTTGCAGTTCTTAGTAGGTTGGGAGCCCATGCTTGCTGAAGAAATTTTTTTTTAACTGGCTTGAGTTTAGGATATCTGAGAAACCACATTCTCCTATAAGAACCTATCCAGAACTTACATTGTTCTTCTAAGGCCTATTACATTTTCCACCTCTGAGAAAGATAATATTAATGGCAAATGGAATAATTTAATTTCATGAGAACACCCCCACCCCCCAATATTAACAGAATAACGTGTTTTAACTGCCATTCTTTATTCAAATCTAAGTCAAGACATGGGCAAAAACCACAAAAACTATTCCAACAATTGATATTGCACTACAAGAGTCTCTGTCTGTTCTTCTCATTACTTTCTGTATTTATTAGACTGTGAATCTGCTTATATGTTTCCAGACTGGCACACAAAAATAGTCAAACTTATTTTTAAAAGGAGTTTGGCCCAAGAAAGTGGATGTAATGGAGAAGGTACAAACACTGGAAAGTGTTATGTCACTGTGAAAACTGGCACTGGTTTAATAGCAAAAGAAGCAACTTCTTTATAAAATGTTGCCCTATTTTTTTTTCTGTAGGTTTTTCCAGGAGGGACTAAGAAAGCAAGCCGCATCTCAGTGAAGTCAAGAGCACTGTTCCCACTCCCATTTAGTACGGAAATGAGGGCGGCAGAGGCAGCTTCTTCTTCATCTTCTTCTGTTTTAAAGTTGCTTTTTGGGTTGTTGGGAGTACACTGTGCAGAATTATAGCAAATATGAAGACAAAATACATTGCTTCTTTGAAACTCCAAGGCCCAGTACAGTACATGTCTCTGGCACATAGGTCATAAAATTCTATTACATACTGCACATTCATGGAAATGGGTGGACTTGGGAATAGTAGTCTTAATGATGGAATAAATAAGACTTTGAAAAAGAAATTAACTAATTAACTGTTATTAAAATAGTCACATTCCCATTTGAGTCTGGAAAAAGCCACCAACAAGTCAAACAACAGTCTATATGCCAAAACTAGGGTGAAAGGGACTAAAAATAATCAGATTTGTCCAAGACTGACTGTCAATGACCACTCCCAACTCTAGGGCTTAGTTCAAGAAAGGAATGTAAGGAAAAGTGGATGTTTATTATATTCAATTATAGAGCCTTAAGGGACATAACATAAGCTTTGGAACCCAGGGAACCAGGAGCCCCCATCTCTCTTGTTTTTCCACCAGCAGGCAAACAATTTTTTTTTATTCATGCAGGCTTTTGGCATGTATGTTGATCTGCCATTGAAGGGGATCTAACGTATTTGGTGTTGGCTAACCCTGGACACCAGTGTTCGAATCACCACTCGGCCATGGAAACCCACTGGGTTGTGTTGGGCAGAGGAAGGCAAAGGCAGCTCCCTCTGAAGAGTTCTTGCCAGGAAATCCCCATGATAGGGTCACCATGAGTCAGAAATGGCTTTAAGGAACACAATATATATTTCATTGTGATATTTTTAACTTAATTGCTCCAAATCCAATTGTTAGTCCCAACTAAACTAGACCCATAGAATCAATATCAGATATCTGTGACAACTTGATACAATGTGTCTTCTCTAGTAGAGACTAACAATTGGATTACTATAATATAATATTTTGCAATTTAATTCACTTTTAGTCTGTATTATTGTTTCATCACCTTTGAGAAACTTTACAGACATGATTTTGTTTTAATACAGCACAAACTGCTCACTTTTAAAAAGTAGATTTTGTCACTCTCTGGAACCACTTGGTCAGCACCCTCTGCTTGATGTTATCATCCATGTGGGCTAGGTGGCAATTAAATAAGCAGTATGTTGTGCCACTCCAATGAGAACAGCTGGAACCCTTGCTCATTTAAATTAGATGTCTTGGGAGACATTAGAAAATATTTCAGTCTTAAGCAAACATGTAGGTCCCACAGGCAGAAAAAATTGCATAATTGTACATAATGCACACTTGCAGATGGGCTTTCAACTGTGTAAATACGCATAGACTTCTACTACACATTCCATTAACCACTGATAAAGTGGTAAATTCTAAACACAGTCATTCATCATGATAGTGTCGATTGCCATGCCCACAAGGAGAATTTGAAAGTTCAGGATGTTGTTGTGATCCATATCTGTATGTCTCTGTGGTTCATACATACACATACCCTCCAACATTTCACAGATGGAAAATGGGGCAAGTATGGCCAAGCAACATCAGAGTGTGCTCCAGATGGTAAAAATTAGTAACAAGGAAGGGCAAGTTAGGGGAGGCTGCAACAGTTTGATTTTGCCTGAACCTACTGGGAGGGTTAGGTTTCTGGCCCTTCTTTTCTCTCCCCACACCAAGTTAATTGAGAACAAACTATTCTTGCAGTTTGAACTGAGTTTTTACCAACTGAAGTAAATCAAGGGGGAAAGCAAAAGGAACAGAGAACGACTGGGACGTTTGAAAAGCAACTGAAAAAGTGAGACAACAGAGGATTACTTGGGACTACCTTTTTCAAAACAGGACAGTGGGAAAGAGAGAGAGAGACTGGAGATTCCACCTAAAGGGAACAGAATGCCAGAGTAGCATGTCAGGTGTGATGTTACCCAAAGCTGTGGGTGTATTCCACTAATAGCTCAGACAGATTGGCAACCAGGCAAGGAATTGTTCATTAACTATCTTTACAAAGCAGCTACCAAGCCCTCTCAGTCTTGACTCCTCCACCTGGCCTTTTCCTTTTCCCCCTGAACCAGGAACTTCTCTCACAGCAGGTGATATCACCTTCTCAGCTCATCAAAATGTTCTGGCACTTTGCCTTAGAGCCCTACAACATTGCTGCAAAATCCTTCTGTTTCTGGACCAAATGGTGTTAAGGAAGGACCAGCTAAGTCTAGCCTATTTCCATTCTGTATGAACTTCACAAATATGTACTCATATGTTCAGTCCATCTCATTTCCCCATTAATCTGTGATTTATCAGTGAGCTACAACAGTGTTCCTAGCCCTCTAATCATCCTGCCCACTGTCCCTTGGTGACTGGGGCCCCTGGGTTATTCAGACACTGAAAATAATCCTGCTAGGGTTGAATCTGTGTTGTTCACAGGAATTTCAAATGCATCTGATTAAGTGGGGAGGGTGCTGCCAAAACCCTCCCAAGATACTCAAACTCAAGTTTTCCCCCCAAGTTTTCCTGAAAAATCACCTTGTTAGCTGTGTGAATAACTGATACAGACCCAGGATAGAACTCTGCATGTCCTGAACATGTTTCAAAAACGTCACAGTGCTGACATATATGAGCAACGTAAATCACAGAGATGCACATAAATATGGTTCTGATTTTAAAAAACAGTGTGAACAACAAATCGGGAATGCATGAGTGAGATTATCTGCAAAGTCACATTACAAAACAAAATGTGTCAATAACCCCCTGGCCAAATCCTGTGGCTATTAGTGTCCAGGCACCTGGGTACTTATGACATTCATCCAGCTGTTTTACTTAGGAATTTTGTTCTATAGAAATAGCCATTAATAGCCACAGAATTTGACCACCTCTTCAGCTTTCTCTTTGATATTTCCTCTTGTATGGTTCATCATTATTCCATACTCAATATGTTTGAGTCAGTCTGTCTGTCTGTCTGTCTCTCTCTCTCTCTCTCTCATATACTCACTCACACACGTACCAATAAGCCTTGGCTTTAAACTCTTGATTCCTCTCTCTTCTGTACTCCTCATATTCAGAACAATATCTATCTGTTTGCTTAAAATATTTTCAGCTACTTTTCAGAGTCGTTGGATATCAGCCAATTGGTTATAGACACATTAAATCAGAAGACCACAATTCAATTAGAGATACAATTTAAAGCAACCGGATAAAAACATCAAAATAGCTGAACCATATAAACCATAAAACTTTTTCTAATCATAACTCATAAAAAGCAGAACACAGAAATCAATAGCAAGCAATCTAAAACTAGTCTGAAACAAATAATTGAAAACCCTGGAATGTACAAAATCAATAATCTCAAAGCCAGAGAATTTGAAAATCTATAGTGTTGTAGAGATATACATTGTATTTCACTGAGAAATACTGCTGTTGATTAAAAACAACTCTTCTTAGCTACTAGAACGTTTTCTCCCTGACACTGTGCGGCATACCTCAGTTAGAAAAGCCTCTGACCTAAAGAAGCTCTATTTTTTAACAAAAGTCTTTTTTATGGGACCCCCCCCCCTTGTGATCTGGCTGGCTGGAGGTTTGTTTGTCTGTTTGTTTTGAAGCACTGGCATTGGAGGATAGTGAATGAGGGATACAGAAAGACAGACTTTCAGGGTTGAGTTGCAGCAGCATGTTTGTAATAAACAATGCAATGAAGCTTGACCTGGAGATGAATGGGAATCTCCTCTACTCTAGGTTATTTTACTGTAGCTGTTCAAACTGAACTTGTCACCTCATCACCATACCCACATATTCTGCATTGCTATGGCTAACCATACAGATTATAAAGGTCTTCCCTATGCACCACTCCATGCATCTAAGGAAGTAGACCAAGTCTATGAAAGCATATGCTATAATTTCTTTCACACAGGCTCAAAAGTGCTACAACAAGATCCCTTTGCATACAACAATGGCTATGCCTCTGAATTCTGCTGTTAACTGTATGTGATTATGTACCACAGGAAAGATGAACAGCTGCCTGTAGAATCACTGAGTATGTGTGAAGAACAAAACAGAAAGAAAAGGGGAAAGCAGATTAAGCTGCCTTACTAGCTACCTAAACATTTAAAACACACACACACACAAATCTGAAAGTTTTGCCACCAAAAGAGAAATTACAGTTGTCCCTCCATATTCGCTAGGGTTAGGGGCACAAGACCCCCGTGAATATGGAAAAACCGCAAATAACAAAAACACTGTTTTTACCTGAAATGACACCTCTCTAGGAATCTCTAGGTCCTCCAGTGCAACTCTGTGGTCAATGTCCAACATACACTGACCATAGAATGGCACTAGAGTAGCTACAAATGGTCTTTCAGTGCAACTTTTAGTTAAAGTTGACCACAGAGTTGCACAGGACCTAGACAGTCCTAGAGAGAACATATTAATGAAATCCGTGAATAATCAAATCCGCAAATATCAAATCTGCAAATATGGAGGGATGACTGTATAAGACAAGTGAAAGCTGTTAAAAGTTTTTTTAAAAATCATCCCAGGATGCATTTTTGAAGAAGGCTTTAAATGTTTTCTAAAAGATTCAAAATGTTCCTGTTTACTTATGCAGGGCTTATCTGACTAGGTCATATAATTTTGCATGTGCACATTATTAGTTTTAAATAAAATGTTTCCTTGAAATGAACTCTTTTCTTTTTTGTGATATCAGAATCTATCCCTAATTTTTCCATATTATTTCTACCTCTGGTACCAAAGTTTCTGTTAAAGTAGTAAGATCCAGGAACACATCTGCTTCATTAACTGAGGTATACCTCTATTTGATATCAAGCAAAAATATCTGTGATGTTTACCACAAAATATCTTTCACTGACACACATGGCAAGTCCTTCCTTAAATCCCTACACTGTCTTTCTGAAAGACCCAGGTCCAACCAAATTCTTTATCCTTATGTTACCTTCATGTCACTCTAGCATTCAATATTTTCATATTACACGGTATTTCCCTGCCCATGACATTTGCTCCATAACCCTGAGCTCCAAGTCTATCACCCTTAGTCACAGTAAGATTTCCTGCTTCCTTGAAGAAGTCCATTCTTACTCCATTGCTGACCTTATGTTTAGACTTATTCCTTAGAAATCTGAATAATGCCACTGCTCATTTTCCCTTCAAGTCCCTTTAAAATGACCCAAACTAACATTTTCTTTAAAACTGTTCACTCACCTCTTTGGTTCCCATACCCTACCCTGGATCTCCATATTTTGTTCAGCTATATCGTCAGCTCTCTGTATCCATGGTTTTTTTATCCAGGGATTGAAGCATCCACAGTTTGAAAATATTTTTAAACTGTATAAATTCCCAAAAGCAAGCCTTGATCTTGCCATTTTATATAAGGGACACTATTTTACTATGCCATTGTATTCAATGGGACTTGAGCATCCATGGATTTTGTTATCCATAGTGAGCTCCTGAAACCTAACCCAAGCAGATACTGTACTGTCTAACATCCTGAGCACTCGCCATTGGCAGGGAGTCCTCTCCTATAGCCCCACCCTTATTAACTGGACAAACATCATACAGAACTAAAACTGTGGAAATGCTCAGCAGTGAAGTCTTTCATTTACATCTTATTGATTCCAGCTTCAGCTGTAGGTGTACTATAGCAGAAATAAAAAGAAAATAAAGCAGGACCAAGGAAATTACTCCTTAGAAATAGAAAGGAAGTATCAGATGACACACTGTGTGTAATTCAATCCCAAACCACATAAGAGAGAATTTTATGCCTGATGTGACATCAAAGACACAACTATATAATCAGGATATAATTCTGCTAATGCTGAGCACTTAAACAGAGATATTTAATAAACATGTTCTTAAATCTCCCATTGACATCAACAGTACTTCAGGGTTCTTGCTTAGTTTTTGCTCAACTATGGCCTGTAACATTCACACCTTCCAAGAAAACATAATATGCGGAAAGATACACATCACAACCTTTTGTCTTATTCATGATGCATCTGTCTGTCTACTGCATTAAACTCTGCCACAGAAGATTCTGGGAGAAAACAGATGTGGAAGGAATGCTGCTTCTTGCTATTGGAAATATTGTTCTATCATTTATTGTTGTTGTTATTGTTATCTGCCCTTGAGTCGACTTTGACTCATGGTAACCCTGTGAATTAGACATCTCCAAGTCTTCCTGTCCTCCTCTGTTCTGCTCATTTCCTGCAGACTCATGCCTGTGTCTTCCCTAATTGAGTCTAGCCACCGAGTGTGTCTACCTCTCCTTTGCCTACTCTCAACCTTTGCCAGCATTATTGTCTCTTCCAATGAGCCATGCTTTCTCATGATGTGATCAAAGTACGAGAGCCTCAGTTCAATCATCTTGGTCTCCAGGGGTATTTCCTGCTTGATTTGCTCAAGGACCCACTTGTTTGTCATTTTGGCTGTCCATATTATCCTTAGCAAGAGTTGATTTTCTTTTTATCTGCTTTTTTCACAGTCCAACTGTCACATCCATACATAGTGATTGGGAATACTATGGCTTGGACAATTCTAACTTTGGTGCTTAGTTGTATATGTTTACTCTTTATATCTTCTCCAGCTCTTTCATGGTTGTCCTTCCCATTCCTAGTCTCCCTTTTATCTCTGGACTGCAGTTACATTCTGGGCAATGTTTGACCCTAGGTACAAGAAATCTTTGGGAACGTTCCCACTGGCCTAAAACGCTATTTCAATTTCCTCATTGCCTAATTCAAATCTATCACACAGTTAATATTACAGTAGCATTCTGATAGTGTAGTTCAACATGCATCCTCTTTTTTTGTAACTCACTACTTATACTGAAGCAAACCCCACTAATTCAATAAAACTTGCATCTGAATAAGCATGCTCAGCTGCAAATATACTTATTATCTTCTCCACTAACATGTATTTTCCATGAACTATATGGGATTTACTGTACTTCCATTTATCCATAGGCCTCACCTCTATAGACTGCACTGTTTTTAATAAGCTAGAATTAGTGATGAAATCTTGCTTGCTTGCACCCTGACATTTTGTTGGAATAGTAACAAGCTATACACTTGAGCCATTATAGGGTTAATAACCATTACAGGGTTAATGGAGAGCTACTGAGAACACAGATGACCTACAGCTGTATATGCATAGCTCTAATCAACTTTTGAGCCTTAATAAGGCTAGCTTTGTGGTGAGCCTTTCTCTTGTGCTCATTCTATTCTGTTGCATTATTCTTGCGTTTTTTGCTTATGTTATATAGTTTGTATTATTTGCTATTTGTTATTGTTATGTTTGCCATTACTACTATGGTTTATTTTGTATCTTTTGTATATATGGGTTTTGTATGATTCTGTTGCATATATTGTTTGTTACCCCCTTTTAAACATTTATAGATAAAGCCTTTTTATAGTACCTTGTCTCAATTAGTCTCTTTTCAAATCCACTGTTCCAACACTTTTGTGCTTTGATATTTCTGCATGGTATGTTGAGCCAGTGCGGTAAAGTGGTTTGAGTACTGGACTATGATTCTGGAGACCAAGGTTTGATTTTCCACTCAACCATGAAACCCACTGAGTGACCTTGAGCAAATCACATATTCTCAGCCTCAGGGGAAGCTTCCTCTGAACAAATCTTGCCAAGAAAACTCCATGATAGAGTCGCCTAGTAGCTGCCAATTGGTTTCCAGGCAAGGTAAAAAGTGTTGCTTATTACCTTTAAAACACAACATGGTTTGGGTCCAGGCAACCTACAGAATTGCCTCCTCTCATATAATCTGCCCCATATGCTCATGTCCTCTAGAGGACGTTTACTACTGTCATGCAGGACTCTAGATTGGCAATTGTCAGACAGCCAGATGATTTTTAAATTGTGAATTTTAAATGATGAATTTTAAATGTGGATTGTTTTAAAATGTGTACATCTTATTTGTCCTTTTAAATTGATATGTATAGTCATCCCTACATATTTGCGACTTTGATATTTGCGGATTTGATTATTCACGGATGCAACTCTGTAGTCAACTTTAACTAAAAGTTGCACTGAAAGACCTAGAGATTACTAGAGAGAATATTCTATTAGGTATTTGTAGCTACTCCAGTGCCATTCTATGGTCATTGTATGTTGGACATTGACCACAGAGTTGCACTGGATGACCTAGAGATTCCTAGAGAGGTGTCCTTTCAGGTAAAAACAGTGTTTTTGTTATTTGCGATTTTTCCATATTCACAGGGGTCTTGTGCCCCTAACCCTAGTGAATATGGAGGGACAAGTGTATATTAATATCTTGTTAACTGATATTTTTTGTCTGATGATTGCTGTTATTTTCCCCCTTGATTCATAGGGAGTGGCAGGTAAGAAATCATCATCATCATCATCATCATCATCATCATCATCATCACCATTATTATTATTATTATTATTATTATTATTATTATTATTAAGCTTTATTTATAAAGCTCTATAAATTTACACAGCACTGTACATAGAACCAAATAAAATAGATAAAATAAATCTGCCTATGGCATACATTCTAATAATTAAACATAAGTCATATTAAAACATCTTAACATTCAAACAATAGACTATAGCAGAAAACAAATTAAAATAACATTGAATGACAATCAGGTAATGTCTGGGAATGCTTCCCTGAACAGTATTGTCTTTAACTCCATTTTGAAGCTAGTTAAAGAGATGATGAACTGGGTCCATGGGGGAAGGAGGTTCCAGGAGTGAGGGGCAGCAAGTGAAAAGAGGCAGATCTGGGACAGAGCAATTAAAATCCTTGGCTGGGCCAGCAGTCCTTGACTACCAGAACGGAGAGCATGAGTGGGAAGGTAAGGAGAAAGAAGCTCTGATAAATAAGGAGAGGCCAGCCCATGCAGGGCTTTAAATGTAATCAATAATAACAATAAACATAACACTAATCTCCCACACAAGCAACATAGACTCCAATCATACATGGAGAGAAATCCCAGAGGTCCAAACAGGGTTCAGGAATGAAAGAAAGCACTAGAGATCACAATGCAGACATATGATGGATAATGGAGAGTACCAGAACTGACCCTGCTTAGGTTCCAAGATCAGACAGGATCTGGCACCTTTGGGATATTTAGGTCCTTAGTCAACGTTTAGCACATGGGTATTTCATTGATTTTAAAGATAGAGTTAAGCATTTAGTTCTTTCACAGCGAAACTACTAGGCATTAAAACATCTAATTTTCAAGGTGCTCATTCTGTGGGTTGCACTTGCACTGTTTTTGCTAGTAAATCATTTCTTCTCCTTTCATAAGAAGTGAAGTTGCAATGCATTTCATTAAAATGAGAAACTCTCCCACCTTATCCTTAAACATACTGAAAAACCTGTTTCACCACCCATGCTATCTGTATTATTTACTACTTAGTACTACTCATTATCTACTTATGTATTGAGATTGGGCAATGTGCTGCCTTCTTCAGAGTTTTAAAAGACAAACATTATGGGTCTTTTTACTGTAGCCTCTCAGACATCCTGTGGAAATTGCAATGTAAGCCACTCAGATTTCAGTAGACTTTTACCACTTTTTAAAGAGGCAGGATGAAGCAACTGCCTTGTTATGACAATTTCAGTGGCTCCCTATTTTCAGCCCTAACTAAAAAGCACAGAAACCTTATAGAACTTAGTACTAGATTATTTCAAGGATTGCATTGTTCCTCATGAGGCACATCTGGACTTAGGGATCTTCAAGGGAGGCCTTCTTTTGGTCCAACCATCCTCAGAGCCCCATCTAATGACAACACAAGATGTGTTGATCTTGGTGGCTCTGAACCACTAGTAAGGAGCAAGGGTGTGCATATATTCAAGTCATCTGTTGACTTCTGGATACCCCATGGTTTTCACAGGGCTTTCTTAGACAAAGAATACTCAGAGATGATTTGCCATTACCTTTCCCTGAAATTTAGCCTACAGCACCTCGTATTTGTTGGTGGTCTCCAGTCCAGCAACTAACCAGGCCTGATTCTGCTTATTTATTTTATTTATTTACTTCATTTGAATGCCGCCTTTCTCCCAGAAGGGACCAAAGGTGGCTCACAAACAAACAAAATGTTAAAAATATCACATTAAAATTTAAACCAATTAAAATCATCTAAAACATTAGCTTCCAACATCAGACAGGATCTTCAGGGTGACAGTCTCCCAGCTCTCCTTCCACTAGTAGGCAAACAAACTCTAGAGACACTTTCGGCAACTAACAATTTGCCAAAAGGAAGAATTCTGGACATTGCAATCCAACATCTGGAAGGCCACATGATTCCTGAACTGGCAAAGCACACATACCTGGGAACAGGCTTACTGAAATGATGTGGGACTAATTTTTGCGTACAGATGCACAACCTACTAGATTACATGGCTCATTCATGTCAAGTGGAGATGACAGCTCCTCTCAGCTCTTCAAGTGAAATCAACAGGACACAACAAGGGCTTTTGTTTTGTTTGACTGTCCTTTTTCAACAGAAAGCTCTTATTCGGTATGTCACACAGAAATAAGTTCTGCTTATTAATTCTATGAGACTAATTTCCTAGCAAAGAGAGCTTAGGACTGCAATCTTAATATGTTTAATTATGCCCCACTGAAATTAATGGCATCTATTGTTGTCCATACATATACTATGTTTAATGGGTACAAGGTGACCTATTAGAATCCACAATGAAAAGCGCTTCCACAGATACCCTCAAACAGTTAGACACTTCTTATTTACCTAGGTTTATTAAATAGTGCGAAGAAGGCATCTGTCATCCCAAGCCTTTTTGAAGCATAATGTTGAGTGGTGGGGGTGAAAGCTACCATCTAGTTTACTCTGTTTATTCTTCTTTAATTTTATCTGGCATGTTCTCAAAAATCAGTAACACAGATTAGATCGACTAATCCATTGGCTTTATTTCCGGAAGAGTGGAAAGTCCATACCTTCAGCAATCATCACACAAACTTTTCCAGTACTTCTCAAGAACAAAGAGGGATGAGGCATGAAATTAAATTGGCATCAAAAAAAGACGGCAACAGAATCCTCCCAACTGGGCATCATCCACTTCAATTTCCTGAGATTTCTTGCCTATAAATTCCAGTGCTTTGCGGTGAAAGAAACCAGCTTGTTTTAATAGACTAAAAACAACCCTTACACCTGTTGATCATCTCATGCCCACAGCAGAACCACTTTTTGCTTCTGAGCCAAAACAACTCAGTCTGTGAAACATTATTTTGTTCGGCAAAGGGATCTTGTTGCACCTTGGAAACTAACTAAAACAGAAAAATTCATAAGCTTTCATAGAAGTTTATCACGAGAAGGAGATTGGGAGTTTATCCCGTGAATATCCTGGAAAAATCATGTAATTATGCATAATGATTTCACACAACTTCGCACAAAACCCACCATTAAAGTGGTCACAAAGAAGCATTAATGTGCATCTTTTTGCTTTCGGGATTTCAGCGACCATGCATTCCCGATATTGCTTTATTTGTGCAATTACATGTGATAATCATTTGCGCAATTACTTGCCATTTGCAGGATGCTTTAATGCGCTTTAATCTCTCTTTAATGTCGAAATCAGCCCCAGTGTGATAAACTCCCTAGGCTTGCTCAGAGGTGTACTAGAAAAACCACGCTCCCAACTTCTCTCTTCCATTTAGTCTCAAAGGTGCTCCAAGATCCTTTTTCCTACTGATTATTGTAGAAATAATCCAGTTGGAGACTGCTTTGACTGCCCTGGCTCAATACTAGGGGATTCTGAGACCTGTCCAGAAAGCTCTAGGGATACAATCAACTCCAATCCCCGGGATCCCCTAGCACTGAGCCAGGGCAGCTAAAGTGGTCTCAAACTGGCTTCTTTCCACAGTGTGTTTTGGCCCTAACCTGCCTTTGAGGGAGGAGGAGGTTTGTTGGGTTGTTAGAAAAAGAAAGAGGTTGATTCCCGGCCAGGCTCCCATTTGTGTTCTTTGATTTTCCCTCCCCTCCTCATTCCATCACTATGGGACTGGTGGAAAAACTGAGGCAGGATTTCCAAGAAAGAAAAAAGGGAGGAAAAGGAAGCTTCCCAAAAGCCTCTTTGGACAAATCTGGACCCACTCCTCATCCCTTGAAAACGCTGAGTGCTGAGGGAAGCTTTCCCCCACTTTGGTTGCGTCCGCACTGGAGGAAGAATAACCCGGTTTGATAGCACTTTAAATGCTCTGGCTCCATGTTCTAGAATTCTGGGCATGGAAGTCTGTTGTGGCTCCCACAACAGACTCCCATGCCCAGAATTCCAGAGCTTGGAGCCAGAGCATTTAAAGTGCTATCAAACCGGGTTATTCTTCCTCCAGTGCGGACGCATCCTGTACCCTCCCATTCATCCTCTCTTAAGGCTGATGTGATGTTGCTTTGTAAGGGGAATAAGCAGGAATGGCTCCTCCCAAGCAGACACAACAGACATTTCCCTGCCTCCCAAGAACCCTCTCTCACCTGAGTCCGGGGTCTGGAGAGAGAGAGCGAGAGCCCTCCTTGGCCTTCCTCCTCCTGCTCCTTGGAGACCCCAAAGAAGGTCTCCCTCCTCCTCCTCCTCCTCCTGAGGGGAACCTGCTGAAGGCGCAGCTGAGCAGCTCATGCCACTGCCTCCAAGGCAGAGGAGGAGGAGGAGGAGGAGGAAGGCGGGAAGAAGCAGCAGCAGCAGGAGAGAGGAGGGAAAAGCTGGCCAGCCCCACCGAGAGGCCCTGCTGCCAGGGCCTGGGAATGTGTGGGCGGAGGTGGGGAAGGGGCCAAGGGGTGTTCCCCCACAACAACCTCCAGAAAGGCGGGAAGCACAAGAGAAAGGCATCTGGAGTGGGGGGGGAGGGACAGGGTCCCCTTCTTCTCCCTTTCAGATGGAGTCTTAGCATGGCTAAGCACCAGGGGTTCACCTTCAGAGGAGAGTGGTTTCAAGCTCTTCTTGTGGAGTGTCTCCCACATGTTTTTTTCCCCTTGGAGGTCCTCCTGCCTTTCCTGGTGCCTCCTCCTCCTCCTCTGTGGGCCCCCTGTCCAGGGAGGACTAGCAAAGCCATGTTGGCTTTGCAGCCTGAGGAGATTGGCCAGAGGGCCTCCTTTTCAGCCTTCTGTCCAGGAAGAATCCCAAAACGCCCTCCACTTGGAGCAAGGCGAAGAAGCAGGGATTCAGATTCATAGGAGGGTTTTTTAGCTTCTATTTATTAATAACGTCCTACCTGAGCCGGGTAGCCAGAGGTCCTCCTTTTTCCCAGGACCTGTCCTCCAGCCTTCAGTCCAGGAAGGATCCCAAAACATCCTCCATTTGGAGCAAGGCGAAGAAGCAGGGATTGACATATATAGGGGTGTTTGGAGCTTTGATTTGGCCAGGTCCTCCATTCTCCAGTGACTTGTCCTCTTTGTTGGTTATGATATCTGCTCACCCTGCCCAGAGAGGACTAGGAAAGCCACCGAAGTTTTGCAACCAGAGGTCCAGGACATGTCCTATATTTCATCTGTCCTGGAATGATACCAAAATGTCCTCCATTTGGAGCATGGCTAAGGACTTTATCACACGGGAGGAATTTCTCTTAATTTCGAATGAAAAGAAAGTGGGGCCAGAACGCATCTACATGAATTCGCTAGTTCAGCAAATTTACGTGAATCTGAATTGCGTTCAAACTGGCTTCCCATTGCCCAAAAATAGCTTGCCATTGCCCAAAATTGCGTGTGGTAGTTTATCACACAATAACGTGAAACCCCATGATTGCGTTGCAGGGTGGCCAGAGGTCCAGGACATGCCCTACATTTCATTTGTCCAGGAGGAATCCCAAAACGTCCTCCTTCTGGAGCAGGGCTAAGAAGCATGAATTTATATTTATCGGAGCGTTTGTAAGCATTGGTTTCGGTCACGTCCTCCATTTTTCTTGAAGGGGCCTACAATTTGCAGTGCCTTGTCCTCCTTGGCAGTGAGGACCTCTGGTCACCTTGTCTCTTAGGTAGTAGAGGAACCACAAGATCTGGAAGGCCCCAGTTTCCCTACTCTTCTTTGGAAGGGGAATGGAAGGCTAATGTTGCCAAGAATGGAAGGCCAATGTTTCTGTGTAGGAAACCACTAAGAAGTAATTATTGCAAGGGAAAGCCCCAGTTCTGTCACTTCCAAGGAGACATCTTCCCTTTTTGGAGTTTATCAGATGGGACGGGAGGCTCTCAATTCGAAAATTCATGCAATTACGTGATTACTTATCACACCTTAAATTCGCTGTAATGGCCTCCCCGAACGCGACCCAGATTCCGTGCAAAGTAAGCCATCACATCGGCAGATTCTTAATTGCGAATTGGCACCCTTGTGCATGCTCAGTGAGACTCCAGATGACTGGAGCATAGCATATTTAGGTGAGTGAGAGGGAGCAACCAAGGAACCCCACAATTTACAAAAGAGGTTGGGGGGGGGCGGGAAGAATGAAAGAACATGCTCTATTCGTTTTAAAACGAGCATATATTCACTCTTGTCACGTTAAAACGTGAATATAATGGTTATCCAATAACTCCCGGTCCATTAGCAGGCAGCAGCCCCTCCCCCCCACTCCCCAGCAATGCTGAAGGACAAGCGGAAGCAAAATTGAAGCGGAATTGCAATGTGGTTTCATGGGAAAACCCCCCTCCCAGATTGGGGGGGGGGGGATGAAACCAGGACCTAAGGAGACATGCACATTACGCCAGACAACAGCACACTGAGTGCAAAGTTGCCTAGGAATAAGGTTTGTGACTTTGCTAGTTCACCAAATTTACTTAACTGTGGATTGACATGTGATTGTGTTCGGAGTGCGTTCGGACTGCCAGAGGTCACATGTGGTAACCTTTCGTGCAATAACATGAATACGCATGATTCCATTCAGGATGACACTGGCTTATACTTCCAATTTCAGTCATGTGATATCGTCCTGGGTTTATTTCCCCTTGGATCCACTCTTAAGCGGCAACCAGGGGCTTCCATGGGGCCAGTGAATCTGTTCTTGTTTTAGCTCAAGGAGCTGTCCAAGCTGCTGAACCTATAGCTCCTTTTAAGTTTCTCAACAAAATGTGGCCCTGAAGCAGATTCACTGCCTCACTGACATGGAAGCCAATAGCACCATTTTTATTTGATTTCTATGCTGCTCCCAAGAAAGGGACCCAAGGACCCAAAAAAACCCCACTTTAAAAATTTATTACAATAAAACAAAATATCACATAAAAACAATATAAAATTACCAACATTAAAACCACAATAAAAACCATGATACCCACCCCATATAACAAATAGCCCATATATATATAAAAAAGTCATCCCATGCTTACTCATTAAATGCTTAAATAAAATGTTTGAGCAGGTTGAGTTTCTTATTGCTTTCCGTGCATCAAAATTTGAGAGCTTCTTTCTATGCTGGGGCGAGGAAGATACAGTCCCCCCCCCCCCCAAAAAAAGTGTTCCTTCCATTACATTCTGGATTATGCACCCAGTTTATCTATCTGAAGGATGCTAGTAGACTGGATGAAATGCAATAAAGTAGTATGCCTTTTGGAAATTAACCTGTGCTTTTGTGTTGCTTATCCTGATAGATAAGCATATCCACGGATTCTATATCTACAGGGTCAACCATCCATGGCCTGAAAAATATTTTAAAAATATATACATTTCAAAAAGCAAAGGGACACCATTTTACTATGCCATTGTATATAATGGGACTTGAGTATCCACAGATGTTGGTACCCACAGGGGCTCCTGGAACTAAACCCCAGCAGATACCAAGGGCCCACTGTATATTTAAAGGCAGGCTATGGGATAATTTCAGTTATTAAATAGATCTCTTTTTAGCCTCAGAATGAACAAAATGGAAACAGTATTGTGAGAGCTATAGCTTCCAAGCTACTGGAAGACTCTGACAAATGACTTCGACAGGGATCTGCCAGTGCTGTATGCAACGATATGCACGGTATGTTAAAGTACAACATCTATTAAATCAATCCACATCATTAATTTAAGGTCTATTATTTATACTATTTGAAATTCTGATTACATATTATAAAATGTAATTGATTGTTGTTGTTGTTGTTGTGTGCACATATATTTATAATGCTTATATAATTATATGTATATTATGAGAGTGAGTGTGATGTAGTGGTTTGAGTGGTTTGATTACTTCGGAGACCAGGATTCAGTTCCCCATTTTGGCCATGGAAACTCACTAGATGACCGTGGGTGGCTTTCAACCCCAGAAAACCATATGATAGGTTTGCCTTAGGGTCTCTATAAGTAGGAAATGACTGCAAGGCACAAAACAACAACAATCAATCAATTATATTATATTGCAGTCCACATTCATTCAAAGCATTTTAAAAAATTTCTCTTGAATCTGAGAATGAATAATCTTTAAGTAAAAAGTACTAGTTGGTATGAAATACAGCTGAAAACTCATCATATATAAGAATAACTGAACCCTGTGTGAGTCTATGTAACTTGTCTTTAAGAGGAGTTTGATACAGTTTTCTTGTTCACTGTGCCTCTTTGCTTTCTTACCCAGCCTGGCCTATTATTATTATCCATTCTACTATTAAAGCTTTGTTATTTTTCTGGATGCTATAGTCCTATGCACCTGAGAGAAATCCCTTTTGAACACAATGAAACTTTCTCTTGGGTATGTATATATAGGATTTGCGTTTTAAATCATTTGTATGCCCTCCTAATTCCTGAAAGAAAGGTTAGCCTCCTGGCAGAGCTGTCACACATGTGTGTTCTGTGGTTTACAAGTAAGTTAAAGAAACCATAGCAACCTGTGTTTGTGTCTGTGCATACATGTATACATTTCCTAATCTCTTTTAAGATTTGTTCTGGGAGAGCTGGGTGAACTGCAGGTGAAGTCTTTTTAAGAATAAGTTACAAAGATGGAAAAATTATATAAAAGTTTTATGTTTTGTTTTGTTTTTAAGTGAGGGGACAGAATTCTATTGTATTCCCTAACTCTAATTTCTTTGATTTTCCCAGATGAAATGCAAAGCAGTAATGATCAAACAAGCTCCATGGGATACTTTGGAGTAAACCATCAAGGACAAAGAAGTAAGGCTGGCCAGTTCAAATTTCTACAGTATATTCCTGGTGATCCTAAAAATTCCAGACCCTTCACCATTTTAGTCACCCTCCTTTGGACACGCTAAAGACCCTTGTAAAACTACAAATGCCAGGATTCCTTAGGATGGAGCTACAGCATTTAAAGTGGTGTCAAAATGTATTATTTCTACAGTGTAGATGCATCCTAAGATCTCTTTGTTCAACTTAAATTTCAAGGCATTTGATGAATGAGGCTGCTCAAGACTTGGCAGTAATACTAAACTGCTTGATAAATTAACCTCTTCAAACTTTCCACTTGCAGCCTTATCATCTATTGTGTTGGGGTAGATGAAGAGGAATAGATCAATAAATGACCACAATAGTCATTTACTGTTGCATGACAAGTGTGAAAATAAGCTCTTATAAGCTAATGCAGCATGCAGGTTTGCAGAGGGCTTCAAGCAATCCAAAAAGCACTAAGATGAAACCCCAGCAATTCCGGGTCTACATAGTGAATTCATCTTTCTACCTCCGGTGCAGCCACAAACTTCCTCTTTGACATTAACCACAGTTTATTATTACACTGAAAAGCAATAGTGTGGTAAGCAAATTGCCAAAGGTAGACAGGCCATACCATCATCCCACCCATGCTTTGCTGCCATGGAATTAACCAGCACACTACCAAATACTGGAAATGGAAGTACAGGAACAATAATCTATGTGGGTAGGCAATTTGGCATGAAAACAAGGTAGCACTCCCTGTGTATTTCATTATCAAGTAAATCAATGTGTATTACCATCACAGTTTCAAACAAAAATCTGGTGCTTCCCATGCTGTGGGACACACTCAGGACCTCGTTTTCTGTGCAGGTCAGCATGTTGATGATCTGGGTGTGGAGGAAATTTCAGTAGTTCTCTAGTTGTGGATAGATCAATATCTAATGGAATTTAGACTCACTGAAACTCAAAGCCTCTGCGGGGGGGGGGGGGGGGGGGGGGAGATTAAGATGGTCTGCCCAAGGAGGTTTATCGGTGTAGAAAGATTCCTGATAATTCTTGGGGAGTTTCATGTTGCTTTGGCAGGTGATCCTGTTGAAGCCTTGGCTGATCTCTGTAATAGAGACATGGCCAGAGCAATCTCCTAAGTATCTCCACCCACGGAATGGAACCAAGCAAGCACCTTTTATACCAAGGAGCTAATGCTGATAAAACTAGTGGGACAGAGACTACAGTGACAATGATTAAAGACACAGAGTGAGTCTGACCAAACACGGGCTAGAGCTCATTGGAAAGTCTATGCTGTGGCAGTGGTGGCAGCAAAGAAATCCTTCTTCACTGCAACCATTGCACTGTCACCATTTCAGTGTCACCCAGTGGTGCCATTTTGAGTGGGCAGGGGCCTTTTACATTCTGTCCTGCAAGAGGAGTATACAAACCACTCAGTAGCCCATTGCAAAGAGTTTGTATAACACTTTGCGGATAAAATCGCTTGGATCCACTCTGACTTGTATGCTATAGCTGATACAGGCCTGGTGACCCATGTTACTGGCTGTGTTTCAATGTGTGCATCCTGAGGACATGGACAGAATCCTTGGAGAGATGAGAGCTACCATGTGCATACTGGACCCATGCCCATCTTGGCTGTTGAAAGCAGCTAGAGGAGAACTGGCCAATTGGGTAAGAGAAGTAGTGAATGCCTCATTATAGCTAGGCAGGCTCCCAGCTTGTCTAAAAGAAGTTGTGGTGAGGCCACTACTGAAAAAAAATATCATCTCTAGATTCCATCAGTTTGGAGAACTATTGGCTAGTCTCAAATATGCCCTTTTTGGACAAGGTACTGGAGCGTGTGGTGGCTTCCCAGTTCCAGCGTACTGGACAGGGAGAGGTTGTCCCTGTTGGTTCTGCTGGACCTCTCAGTGGCTTTAAGTAACCACGACATTCCTCTGGGTCACATCTCTGGGATGGGGATTGGAGGCACTGTCTTACAGTGTCTTTCTTGGAGGGGTCAACCTAGAAGATTGTACTGGAGGATGCCTGTTCAATACACTGGCCACTGAGCCCAGGTTTGTCCCTCATGCTGTTCAAACTCTACATGAAACTGCTGGGAGAGGTAATCTGGAGTATTGGGGTGTGGTGTCACCAGCATGCAGATGACACCCAATTTATCTGTCTTTTCCATCTGTTCCCAAAGAAGCTGCCTTTAAACCAATGTCCGCTGTCTTTTCTGGATTGGATGAGTGTGAACAATCTGAAACTTAATCCAGACAAGACAGAGATGCTCCTGGTCTGTCAAAAGGCAGATCAGAGAAAGGGATTCAGCTTGTGTTGGATGGGGTTACACTCTCCCTGAAATCTCAGCTTGGATGTGCTCCCAGATTTGGATTTAAGCCTGGATACTCAGGTGTCAGCTGTGGCCAGAAGTGCATTTGCACAATTAAAACTAGTGCACCATCTAGACTCGTTCATTGAGAAGTTGCATCTGGCTAAGGAGACACATGCCTTGATTATATCCTATTTGGTCTATTGTAATGCACTCTACATGAGGCTGCCCTTGGAAACTGTTCAGAAACTGCAGTGGGTCTAAAATGTTGCAACCAAACTGTTGACTGGAGCTGGCTACAGGGATCATGTCACTCCCCTGCTGAAACAGCTGCACTGGCTACCAGTCCGTTTCTGGGCAGAATTCAAGGTGCTGATTTTGACCTTTAATGCCCCGAACAGCTTGGAACCAGATTACCTAAAGGACTGTATCTCCCTATAAAAGCCAGTTTGAGTGCTAAAATTGGCAGAAGAGGGCTTTCTCTGAGTCCCACCACCTTCACAGGCATTTAACCCTCTTGTACTGTGATTTAAAAAACCAACAACCCCGCACAGTGTGAATTGCTAGTTATTTTCTAATCTCCATAAGGATTCTTGTACAGTATGACATATAAAAATGCACTATGTTCAAAGGAATGTGTGCTTGCAGAATCAGATGTATTCCACTCAATTACACACAGTCAGAAACACAACAGAAAAAAACCTTCAGATCATATGTGTTTAGATAACTTGTTTTTGTATTTGTATTTTTTAATATTTGTATTTGTCCCTTTCTTCCCATCTATTTTCCTTCAAAAAAAATTGTTTACCTTTGGCTGTCTATAGTTTCATTTTTATGCAGCACCCTATAATTAATGATGCTTTATAAAATAATAATAAAAACCACAGCAATATCACAGTCCATCCTGAGGAGTTTAAAAAAAATTATACCATTATATGTTACATAGTTGGATTCTTTTTAGGAAACTTCAAAGATTTTCACATGGGGGTGTAAATGTTATAATAGTGTTAGTATATTGGAATTGGCAAGAACTATATAAAAACGATTTCAAAAACTTACTTTTCACACGCGGAATGCAATAACACTTCATTGACAATTCAAGAATGGAAAAAAGCACATTTGTTTTCCACATGTCAACAGCCTTTAGTGTTTGCTAAACAGGTCATTAAAAATACTTAAATAAATAATAATAATGGCCTCTATTCTGAAAAACAAAAACAAAATGTTTACCTACATTTATTTGTTTTGCTGGAATTCATGACCTTCAAAAGACATTTTGATGTAATTGAGAGGGGGTTAAAACCTAGTTAATCTCTCGCGGTTTACTTAACCCTCTTGTGTGACACAGAAAGCGTTTCAGCCAAACTGCACTCAGGGAATAGCTGGATGGAATGGAATGGTGAAATGTCTGTATATTGTCATGGAATTGTACTTGCTTTTCAGACATTCTGCAAATGCACAAACAAATCGCATTCGCCAAGCTATTCACGCTTTTAAAGCATTAATGGCTTATTCCACTAGCACAACACTTCAATGATGTTTCAAGAATGATAGGAGGATGATGTTGTATGGAAATCTTTTCCCCAATCGTGCAAGAATGATGATATAAATACATTTCCTTAACGCTTTTTTCTCTGTGTGAAAATGTCCTTCGTAAAGTCAGACCATGGGTTCATCTAGCTTGGTCTATACCTGGTGTCTCCCAGTTGTTATGGACTACAAATTCCATCTTTCTCAAGCATCATGAACACTGAAAATTGTATTTCATCACATCTGAAGAGCACCAAGTTGCAGAAGGCTGGTCTACACTGACTGACAGTCACTCTCCAGGTTTTCAGTCTTTCCTCTGACAAGCTAAAAACTGTTTTGTTATTCACAGATTAATTACCAGGAAAATAACACTTCAGTTGTAACTCCAGCCAACCTTCATAACTAAATAAGCATTTAAATTA
Organism: Sceloporus undulatus; assembly: GCF_019175285.1. Classification (NCBI taxonomy): domain Eukaryota; kingdom Metazoa; phylum Chordata; class Lepidosauria; order Squamata; family Phrynosomatidae; genus Sceloporus; species Sceloporus undulatus. The sequence goes on along the minus strand of NC_056524.1, from coordinate 86,474,250 downwards.
TTATTATTATTATTATTATTATTATTATTATTATCCTTTATTTATGAAGCGCTGTAAATTTACACAGCGCTGTACATACAATCTTTTAGTTAGACGATTCCCTGCCCTCGGGCTTACAATCTAAAAAGACAAGACACAGAAGGAGAAGGGAGTGGTGGAGGGAAAGGGTAAGAGGTCCAGCAGTTCCTCTCTGCCTCCGAGGCCTGGACCAAGGCAGATGGACTGGAGGGAGGGCTTGGCTTCAAAATGGAAGGTTAATCATTTTCCAGGGAAAATACATACTCTCAAGTAGGATAATGCATATACAGTACATAGCAATACAGGAAATGGTTCAATAAACAGGCACCACAAGAACATCAAATAGTAAGCGACAATTATGCAATGCCTGGGAAGGCTTTTCTGAACAGGATGGTTTTCAACTCCGTTTTGAAGCTGGTTAAAGAAGTGATGGCTCTTGCTTGTGGGGGAAGAAGGTTCCAGGAGTGAGGGACAGCGAGTGAAAAGGGGCGAATCCGAGATGGGGCAGAGGAAATCTTGGGCTGGGACAGCAGACCTTGACTACCAGAACGGAGGGCCCGAGTGGAAAGGTGAGGAGAAAGAAGGTCTGATAAGTACGGAGGGGCCAGTCCATGGAGGGTTTTAAACGTGGACAGCAGGAGCTTATACTGAATGCAGAAAGGGAGGGGGAGCCAGTGAAGGGATGCCAACACAGGAGAGATGTGGTCAGAGCGGTGGGTGGAAGTGATAATGCGTGCAGCTGAATGCTGGACAGAGATTAAAGGACGGAGGTGAGAAAAAGGAAGCCCAGCCAGGAGGACATTACAGTAATCAAGTCATGAGATCACTAGGGCATGAACCAGGATCTTGGCAGTAGAGGCGGAGAGATATGGTCGGATTTTGGCAATATTGTACAAAAAGAATCTACAAGCCTTGGCTGTGGTCTGAATCTGAGGGATACACGACAGAGAAGAATCAAAGATAAAACCAAGACTGCGGGCTTGCTGGACTGGTTGAATAGAAATGTCCACAGAGACAGAAAAGGAGTGTTGAAGGGTGGGCTTAGGAGGAAATACAAGATGCTCCGTCTTGGACATGTTGAGCTTCAAACGCCGATGGCACATCCACTGTGAGACTATCTATATTTATATTCTGTTCTGAAAGTTTTGTTGAAAATATGAATTACAGCTAGCCCTCCATATCCATGGATTTCTTATCAATGGATCCAACTATACATGGCTTGAAAAATATTCAAACAAATATAAATTCTAAAAAGCAAAGCTTGATTTTGCCATTTTATTTAAGAGACACCATTTTACTATACCATTGTATTTAATGAGATGTGTACATTCATGGATTTTGGAATCCACAGGAGATCTTGGAACCTAAAACCAGTGGGTACCAAGGGCCGACTGTACACTCTTTTGCTGAAAACCTTAAAACCTCCACTGACTTGGACACTGCAACTGGTACAGTCCCAGTGGATGTAATTTCATTGCTGTTTTGTTCAACAGTAATAGCTAAAGAATGTAGACAACAATGATTTTCACAGCGGCACTTACCATGAATTAAGCACCGGTAAAGCGCCAGTAAAATGTCCCTAAAGCATGAGGGTGTGCAAGCTGGTCATGCTTCTGAAATGTCAGTTAAGCATCCCCTTGCCTCTACCATCCTTGAATCATTTGCAGGGCAGCTATTTCCTATTAACGGTAACTTTGTGTTAATAAGAAATGGTTGCTCTGCGAACAATTCAAGGATGGTAGAGGCAAGGAGATACTTCACTGACATTTCAGAAGTGTGACTGCCTTTCACACCCTTGCATTTCAGGGACATTTTACCAGCACTTTACTGGCGCTTAACCCGTGGTAAGCGCCAGTGTGAAAATCTTCATTATCCTTGGAGAGGTGAATTCCATATGAGTGCTACGTCCCTGTCCTTTCTCACAAGAGAAGGAGAATTGCTGACTGAAGAAAGGGAATGGTAAATGCTACTCTTCAAAAGGTAAGATTCTATTGTGGCTAAAAGGCAGCTGTAAGACCTTTGTTTTTAAAAGGCCATCCTTGAATTCTACCACACTAGATAGTGTGGTAGAATTCAAGGAGGGCCTTTTAAATTCTACCACACTAGATAATTTCTGAGCTGCCTCCAATGTCCAGTTTGGAGGGGCAAGCTCCTGAGGTGTTTTCTGGTCTTTCAGTTCCAGAGACTCTTGATTATCTAAACCAGGGGTAGGCAACCTTTTTGAGCCAGGGGCCGGGTTGCTGTCCCTAAGACAACTGGGGGGCCGAAGCCAAAAAATAAATGATTAAATAATTTTTTAAAAATTAATTAAATAAATAAACCGGGACAAATGTAGGAAAAAATTTTTCAAATGGAGGACACTTTTTTAAAAAATGGAGGACACGCAAAAAAAATTGCTGATTTTTAAAAAAATGTTAATATAAATGCATGTTTCGGAGGCTTCTATAGACAATTGCCCCCCTTGCCCGCCGCTTGCCCCCCTTGCCCGCCTCCTGATAGGCCAAAGGCCCCACGCCCTCACGCGAGAGGCCAAAGGCTCTGGCGGCAATCGGCGGCAGGACCGGGCTGGGGCCGGTCCCAAGGCCTTGCCGGGCCGCATCCGGCCCATGGGCCGCAGGTTGCCTACCCCTGATCTAGACTCTTTTCAATTTACTTCAGGCATGATGGAGATATCTTTTATTGTCTTGGTGTTCAATATACACCAGGAACTAAACAGGGGAAGAAAGCAATTTACACTACGTTGGTGAGAAACCTATACCAGGAATTGAGGTCTGCCAAATCTCTTTCAATCATGCTATTCTACTGGACCACCTCTGTGGGATAGGACTTGGAGCACTGTTTTGCAGTAGCTTTAGTCCCTCCTAGAAGGACAGAGTAAAATGGTGCTGAAGGATTCCTTGACCTATGGGGTCCCTCTGTCTTCTCTCCAAAATATGAAATTACTGAGGAAAAGTTGCCAGATAATGGAGGTTTTGTGTCACTTCCATGAAAGCAGTGTAATTCTAAACCAGCATCTGGTGCCAGTAATAGACTGACTGGATGAGGTAAACATATTGAAGCTTAATCCAGATGAGACAGAGATTTCCTGGTTCTGTTGAAAAGCAATCAGGGTAAGTCAACCTGTGCAGAAAGGAGTTTCAGCATACCTGAAGACAAAGGTATGCAATTTGGTTTGCAACTTCTGGATTCAAGCCTGAACATGAATTCCCATGGCTCAGCAGTGGTCAGGAATGCAATTGCACAGTGGCATCTAGTATCATGAGGTCCCACAAAAGTCTACCCATGCTTTGAGATCTGTGGGACAAGTCCGTCTCTCCCTTCTGCTACCTTCAGAGGTACGTCATATGCAGATACATAAGAAGGTCTACTTAGTGGCTGTTTTCAGAGTATAGAACTCCCTTCCAGGGGAAGGGCTAGCTTCCTTTTACTGACAAGTAAAAACCTTCTCTTCAGACAGGCCTACAGCAGCTGACTAACAGTTACAGTTAGGGATTTTAGATGGATGTGCTAGACTTTTAATATTTTAATTCATATTTATTATTAGTGTAGAGCTTCAAGCTTTTTTAATTTATTTAATTTATTTTAATTATTTTAATTTAATTCTATTTTAACAGTGTGGTTCATTTTATTTGTATTTTAGTATGCATAAATCATTACATATTTACTAGACTTTAAAAAATTATATTGAAGGCTGTCTGAGCATTTGTATCCTAAAAGTATAAATTATATAAATCAATCAACAGCTACCCATTCACTACTCCCTCCCAACCCACAATGCAGCTTTATCTGAGCCTGACCTCAAAGGGATAGAAGAAATACGCACAGCTCCACCATGCCTAGCCCCAGAGGCAGATGAATGGTCCTCCCTGCATTCTTCCTGCCATTGCCTTGGCCTTGGAAGGAGAGAAAAACCAGCAGTATCCACTGGACTTGATCCCTTTCCTGATTGCTATTCCCTTTTCCTTTTGTGTCACGTTTCTTTAGACTGTAAGACTGAGGGCAGGGAACTGTTAAATTAACAATTTATAAGCTGCTTTGAAAGCATTGCTGAAGAGCAGGATATACATTAAAAAATAAAAATAAATAACCTCAGGAAACTTTACAGATGTCTTCTCACTATGGGATCCTCAATTTCTGTGAGTTCTTTACTGCAGTCTATCATTATTTGGTGCATTTACAATGTAGAAATAATGCAGTCTGACACCACTTAAAGGTCTATAGTTCTATCATATGGAATTCTGGCATTTATAATTTTACAAGGTCATTAGCCTTCTCTGCCAAAGAGTGCTACAAATCCCAGGTTTCTGTAGGATGGAACCATGGTAGTTAAAGTGGTATCAAATTGCACTACTTCTACAATGTAGATGCACTTTTTCCTGCCTCTAGTCCTGTGTTGTTTTTTTTAAGTGTCACTGATAGCAGGAGCAATTCTGGTTTTGAACCTCCTTCAGAACTCTACAGGAGAACACTTCTAATGCAGTGGTTCTCAAACTCTGCTCCTCTATGTGTTTGGGACTTCAGCCTCCAGAAGCCCCAGCAATCAAAGGGGTGGTGTCAAGCCACCCCTTTGGGGCTGTCTATTTTGGCCCTTAATTAAATATATTGATGGGCAACTGTTCCATATTCACGGTCACTGCTTAGTCATGACTGTGACTGTATTGCCATGATTGTAACTTCCCCATCTCCAACCTACTTTACAGCCGTCAGCTGCATGGGCAATTCTGCTGATGCTTGGCACATGGGTGATTGACATTTCCATCAGGTTTAGTGGGTCAGGCCAGGAGATGTTACTTATACTTAACTAAGTAGCTCATGTAGAATACTGCCTGTTACTCTTTGAGCAAGCAGCACGTACAATGAGGATTAATAAAGTAGAACAATAGTAGTAAAATATTTTGGCAGGTATGCTACAAGTCAAGTCCAAACTATGAGAAAAGGCCATTAATGCCACAACTACTCATCTCTGAGTCTAGGACAAGCTCCAGATTCTATGCACACACACTCATCTGAGACCCTGCATCACATAAGTCAGGAGGGGGGAAATTCTGGAAGAGTATAAAGCCTGGGCAAAAGATATATATATATATATATATATATATATATATAATCAGCAGAATACTTACTAAACATTTGGTCAACTGTCTAGGGGCTTTAGGAGTGCTGTGGTGATGCCTACACAATTCCAGTCCATATCTTTTGCCTGCTCCAAAACATATACAACTATGGGTTTATGACCACTGGCCTACCTCCACAGGGATCATAGAGTAAGGGTTGGGAATGGGTGGCTTGCAAGTCATACTCAATGCCAGGCAAAACATTTTAATGTTTGAATTTTAATCTTAGAACGGTTTAATTCCTTTTTAAGGGGTGTGTGTGTATATATTTGTATTATTGTTATCTCTGTACATCTGTATTATTTTAATTGTTGGTAGCTGCTTTGATTGTTTCTTACAAATAAGAGGGATATAGATAAAAGTGTTATTATTTATTATTATTTTTAACCATTGTGTGGACCCTGAATCTCCTTCAGGAGACCTCCAAAGCCCCCAACTTCCCCACTTTTTTAAAATAAAAAATTGTCTGAACATCCAGCCAAAAATGTCCCCAAACAACAATAAAAATTTGGCAGTTTTTGTACCTCAGCCCTTCTACCCCAACTAGTGCAGAAGAGCTTTTAAAATCAGCAATTTGTAAGGCAATTCTCAGAACCACAGTGACATGATGTTATTTCTGCCTGTGTCTGGAACAATGGTGTGGCCCACGGTGAAGGTGGAATACACCTGGCAACTGTATTGGTGGCTCACCTGGTAATTTTTAAAAATGTCATTTAGGATGGACACCTTGCAGTTGCATATTTGTTACACCAAGCTGCCACTTGTAAATGTTTCATGTTTTCTTCTCTTTAATTAAAAGCCATGTATTCTCGTCTTTCAATACAGTAGATTCTTTTCACTTTTAAAATTCTATCCTGTGTCACCTCCTTCACTACTATTTTTGCTAAGGTTACCAAGATTTCCCCCAACAGATCACAGATTCCACAAAAGCCAGGAAAAGAAATAAGGCAAGAGAATGTTGCTCAGGAAGTTAAAAGATCTGAAGAAACATTGCTGATAAAATTATACATACAGTATTAACACCTCAGGTAGACTGTTGTTGCTGTTGTCTGACAAAAAGAGAAGTTTAAAGCAGTGGACAAAGGCCCAAATCCTTTTGGTGGCTTACATTTAAGTTTTCCATATTCCATTTATTCAAATTTGGGCATTTAATTTGAATGTCATGTAAATTATTTTAATTATGCATATTATTTTAATTTGTATTCTAACTATGTGAATTCAGTACATTAATTGTTGCATTTTTTATACCACTGTGTTTTCAACCTTGGTTACCACCACCACCCCACCGCACCCCACCCAGTAACCTCTGTTAAAACCATTGTTCTAACAGTAGCATTTATAATGCTGAAACAGGAACCCAAGTTCAAATTTCTGCTTGGCTGTGGAATTTACCGTATGACTTTGGGCTACCACAGTCTCTCAGTAATGCTACTTTATGGGTGATTTGTAGGATTTATAGGGAGAGTGTAACTATGCAAAGAGAACATGCAGATTTCTAATGCAATGAGAAGGAAACTATGAGTGCAGACAATAAAAAAGAAGTGGGTAGTAATTCTGCCATTGCTAGTGTAATGTATCTTCTTGTTTATTAATGCCACAGATTCCTGCTAGCTATGCCACAAGTAGGCTGACTATATAATTGTTATGACAGAACATAGTACTTACAAGAATTCTTGATAAAGTCATTCCTTGCTATCTGTGGGGGATCTGTTCTGGACCTTCCCCAATAGCAAAAAAGCAGGACCTTAAGTCTCATTCTTTTCAATGGGCACATATGTACGCTTGCAGCTGTGTGTGCAGCCACATGCTTGTGTGCCCATTGAAAAAGCCAGGGCTAGCTCTTCGCAGAAGCTCAGATCCACTGATGGCAAGTCCATAGTTGGCATCACCATGCTGTACTAGCAATAGCATTTACATTTATGTACTGCTTAATAGTGAAGTCAGCACTCTCTAAACAGTTTACAATCTGTACTAGTACTCTGAAACAAATACCAACTGATAAAGTGATATGCAGTGGAGTACTGGGCAATCACAATGTGGAGGGGTAAAGTGAGCAATGTCCCTTGAATTAAAAGCCAGTTCCCAAGAAGAAGAAGAAATCCATGCTTTCCAAGACAAAAGATAAAATGTAGTAATTTCTCTTGGCTGCAGAAAAATAATTCTCTAGAACTGGGCAGTAGCCAGTCAAATGACTGGAGTTAATCCAGCATTAGTTTCTCATCAGAGTCTAGATTTTGAAAGTGAGCATTTTCATACAGCATATTTCTCTGTGGGGGACACCTCTGCATGAAGTGATAAAGATTTCCTAGAATCACAACTATTCTATGTCTAAATCCAAATACTTTTTTGAACTACAACTCCCAGAAACTGTGTCTAAAAAGTCTCATTCTGAATGCCATGAAACCTTATGTAAAAATGTACAATTTGCAAATATCATAGGTTGTAAATGGAAGGCTTCAAAGGTTTTCCAGAAAGTACCAAAATAATATCAAAATAAGTTCAATAAGTTTTATTATATAAAACACATTGGCTATGGAGTGTCCAAAAAGGTCTACCATTATAAAAATGTATTTTCCCTTATTTGACACACTAAAACACATAGAACTCAGAAGGCCATCAAACTGAGTGATTGTCAAATTTGTCAGAAAATCATTTGCTTTCTAAAATGATGTGCTGATTCTAGGTTGTCATTACTGTTTCAGTATTTAGCAAATGAATGAACAGAATGACGGTCTGTTATCTTCAGTACACCCAGGAGGAGGATGTGGTGTAGTGGAATGATGATGTAGTCGCATCAGATATTCTGTGCTATGAATATTTTTGGATGTTATTTGTTTATTTAAAGTTATTAGGTAGGCTGCCTTTAAGTGCAGAGCCATCCAAGGGCAGCATGCAAGATAAAAACAAAAAGTGCTATAGATGTTCAATAATAATAAAACAGTTGTTTCCAATAAAATGGTTCAAGAACTAAAGAAAAGCTAGTGAAAACTGAAGAGCCTGTCTATAGAACGTTCTTAAAGAGGTGCAAAGAAGAGGCTTTGAGAGTTGACTAATGCCATTTAGGTGACCGTAGGTCAATCATTCTCTCTTAAACCTATGCTACTGAGTTGTTGTGAGGATAAAAAGGGGTGGGGGACAGTATTATTGCCTGCGTTTCTGGAGGGAGAGAAGGATGGTAGTATGACAACAGCAGCAGCAACAACAACAACAACAACAAACCTTGCAATAACAGCAAAGGTGCAAAACATAATGTAGGAAACAAAGATGAGTATGTTTCATTCCCTTTAAACAGGGTGGTACCTCATCTCTTCCTGAAGCCAAGATTTTATTTAGTCCAGGGGTCACCTGTGTTCAGTTTCAGATTATCTTTTTAATAGCAGGACATGTAAAAAAAAAAAGTACCCCAAAAATGCTTCTGCACTCACAGAGTCATTTTTTCCTTGTCAGTGAGCAATCAATGACTTGTCACCCTCTATCTGGCTTTGAGGCAAAGCTTTCATTTAAGGTCAGATGATTCCTAGAAGGTTTGACCCTTACCATTTTATATAACTGGATGAATTGGAGTTGTTTTATTTGTTTTATATGGCACCCCTTCCACAAGCTTCAAAGTATTAAGAAGATGGGCTGTAACAAATACAGATAAAATCAAATAAAATATAGATTACTAATAAACAAAGGCTCATTGAAACACCATTAAAAGAAGAAATGGAGCAGCAAAAGGTAGATGAATATAATCATAAATACGGCACTGGAAGAAAACTCTTGAACTGAAGGTCACTAAAACTGAGTCCATTTAATAAGCAAAGGTCTTCTTTCAAGAAAATGTCTCTACATTGTTGTGGAAGACCATCTGGGACGGGGCGAGGTAGATCTCTCTGTAGAGCAGGGAATTGCATAGTCTGGGTGTGACCATTGAAAAGGCCCTCTCTCTGGTCCCAGTCAAATGCAATTTTGGACAACATAAGAGGGACTATGCTGAGTTCATGACTTCAGTTTAAGTGATAACAGTCATTTAACCATATTTAACATATTCATCATACACATGAGATTATCAAGTGTGAATCTGCCTGCAGCATGCCTGTCTGATATGATTTTTGAACAGAACCTCATTCAATGCAGAAACTATCCAACATGTTGCCAAACAGAAAGGTCCCTGCAAAATTAATTCACATAGCATATTACAGAATGTGAATGAACTGTAACTGGCAGAGAAGACCTCCAGAATTGTAGAATTACCATGTAATCATTCTTGAAAAAGTAAGAACACTTTGTCAAATAGAGTGGAACACATTACATAATAGCTAATATTGTAATAGCTACATATCATCTCGACAGCTTGCCGTCCATTTTTGTAAGAAACATTGGCATATAAATGCTTCCACATCTAGGATTGCCAGGAGTTCACTGACTCACACACATATTCAGTTACCTTTGGGGGGGAAATAGATTTTTAAAGCATGAAGAGAAATGGAGGAGAAAATTAGAAAAAAAGAAAGAAGGGAAAGAGGCAGGGAAGGAAGGAAAGGGAAACACATATGATACGAACAAGAGCTAGGCATAGGTATTAAGGCTAACCATAAGCTAGCCATATTTCCAAAGATAATTTTTATTGAAGTTGATATCTATAAAATACATATTCGTGTGTAGATAAAGCAGTAAAATATCTTGACCGTTAAACAATAGTTGGTGATTATCTTTCCTACCCTGGAGTATAAGTATTTTTGCAACAGAAAAAATATCCAGAATCCAACAAAGCTGATTCTTAGTTAAATTGCATATTCACAGGAATATAATTTAAATGAACAAGTACATCTACCGATGACAAAGGATTTTCTTACACAAATTAATTTGCTTAACACATTCAACCAAAAAGTAGTAAGCATTAAACATATCTGGAGAACCAGTGTGGTGTAGTAGTTTGAGCATTGGACTATGACTCTGGAGACCAGAGCTTGAATCCCTGCTCAGACATGAAAACCCACTGGGTGACCTTGGGCAAGTCACACTTTCACAGCCTCAAAGGAAGGTAGAGCAAATCTTGTTAAAAATAACCCATGATAGGTTTGCCTGAGTATTTGCATAAGATCTAAACGATTTGAAGGCACACAACAACAACATTGAACATGCCCTCATTTATATGCTACAAGGAAGCATTATGAGCATTATATTGCCAACGTTTAGGCCCAATGGGATCCAATTCACTTGAAGCATCCATTTTTGCTGAACCTAATATAGATTTAGTTCTAGAGAGATTTTAGCTAGGACAATTTTCCATTGCTTAACTTGCAGTGGACAAGCTGCTTCTTTATTTTGCTCAGCTCTTGTTAACATCAAACAGTGCTTTCCAACAAACATTTATAAAGCAAACTTGTTTTTTGAGAATATGAATAACATTTCTAACACAGCAGGGGTGACTGAAAAACTCAGAACTGACTGTCCATATACAGATACTAAAAGATGTTGAAATTGTAAATGTTGCCTAAGTGTTTGTGGGGGTTACTGATAAGTAGACTGCAATATTGAAAATGGCAAAAATAAAAATATAAATCTGGACCAAGCAACTGATCAAAACCATAAATCACACAATCAGTCCATTTCTAAATGGGTTCTCTTTCAATCCTCAAAATTAGGATTGTCCCATGATGCAGTTAATTTATCATGACTATATGGATCAAATTGTGCCTAACAGGACAATGTATGCCAAACCACCCAGATAGGGAGCACCATCCCTTTCTCCCTGAATGAACTGAACCTAAGCTCATCCATCCTAAAAGAGGTGACAAGTACACTGTTTCCAAGATTGCTCAAGAAGCATTGTCTGAATTGGGTCATATTTGCCAGTTATTTGTATGTATGATTTTCACCTTCTGAAAATGACAGTTGTGTTCCTTTGACAGATGCAGTGCTAATATAAATTTCTTTAAAATGGTGGCTGCCATCCTATTCAGCAGTCACGAGACTCTAAACTGAAGTTATAATCTCATAATTCCTGGGGATTCGTGTTTTACGGTTGTTAACAACCAAACATGACTGCCAGAACCTTTCAGCTTGGAAGCACCCAGCCAAAGGGTTTCTGAAGCACTGCAGATCAGTGCTAGGAAATGACACCTGCAACACTTTCCCAGTCGTGGGGTTCATTGAGCCAAGCAGTTATGGCAGGACCTCAAAAGATATCTCCATTTGCCTCTTCTCAGTATGCCCAGCAACAGGGAGAACTGTCATGTACTGTCTGATCTTCGTTCAGAAATCCAAGCCTCAGTGAGAAAACAGGAAACTTTATAAAAACAAAAATTGTGCACAGCATAGCATGTGTTAGGACTAAAGCATTTCAATTACACATTATATTAAAAGCACAAAGCAATTCAAAATTTTTTGCATGCTCAGACCCATTTTTTCCCAAACTAAAGCATCCTTTCCCAGGGACTGCCCATTGTCTCTCTCTGTACCAGGCATTCCATGGAACGGACCTTGACTGCTTGCAATGCAATATTTCCTTCCCTTCACAAACTGCCCATACCCAACTCCAGAAAATAGGAACCCTTCACCCACAACAGCAAAGTTAAGACACATTCCATCATTCAAATATACACAGCAAAGCAAGTACAGCATAACAACTAGCAAGCATGGCAGGAACTCTGAGGGACAACCGATCCTGATAAGAGCACTGCAGGCTTCATTTCCTAGCACCCTGATCTGCAGCACCTAGATACTTTCCATTCAGGTGCTGCCAGGCTGAAAAGGAAGGGTTTTGGAGGGGGCCATCATCAGGTGTAACTATAACAATAGAGCTTCATTGCTGTGGTTGCAGGATTTCTTCCGGTTTGTGATTTTCTGAAAGTAAACTAGACTTGCATTTATTTCAGCTTACAAATTTTACTTCAACTCTGGTGCTGGGATAGCATCCAAATGTATCTCATACTTGAGGCAGCAGATCAGTTTAGGAGCCCAGGACAGGTTGTTTGGCACAGGCAGCTGTGATCTCCATCAGAAGAGAACATTCCGAGAGTTCATAAGGAACATCTAGGAGGCTGGCACTGGTGCCCTTTCAGCATCTCCTGCTGGAGCGCATTGCCCTCCCTTTCCCTGATAGTAGGATTAATCCAAGTCTTCAGCATGAGATGTTAATCACAGCTGAAAGCAACAACAAACCCCCACCTATAATTGGTCTGGTGATGGTCATGCCTCAGGGGAATTGTAAGTTCTAGCAGCGTGAAACCAAGTACTCTCAGTCTATACAACATTATCAGTACAGATTAGGTAGAGAAATAAATGTCAGAAGTCAGGTCATCATCCCCAACGTTACATTCATTTAACACAAGTAATTCCATTACATATAGTATGAAGAGTATGACTCCCCCTATTACAAGTTAGCACTTTTTGGACAAGGTCTGCTTTAAGTGGTGGTCAATGACTACCCACCAGGCAGTGAATCCATTCCAGTTTATGTCTAACATTTTAAGGACTATGCAAGGTGGTGAACTTTATCGATAAAGAGTTTCAACATCTCAAATGCTTCCTTTCACGTTCAATATAAAACTCAGAGTAGATTCATCACTCCACAACACAGAAGCCAATGTGGCTTGGAACCCTAGTACAACTGTGGGTGTGCAGTCTTTAACTTCAGTGCTACTGAAAATGGAACCAGACCTAGCTATATCTGTAGAAAATTTCCTCTAACACAGAGTGAGTCAGTTAGCTGATGGTGTCAGTATAGTTCACATAAATTCAATGAAATGAAGTAAAACTGAGCATTCCTTTTGAAAGACTTATGTTAGATAATGACCGAATAGTTTAAGAATGCCCCCAGAATCATATAATCTCCGGTATAAGTATCATGTATAATCTGTATCATGTATAATAAATAGAGGCCAACTCAAAACATTCTCATGTCTGGAGGTGGGGCTTTGTTTATTTATATTTATTTCATTGGTATGTCACCTTCTCTGGGTTGAGGCTCCAAGGTGACTCACAAAAGGAACCTATAAACTACAATAAAGTTTTTTTTAAAGATAGTTTTAAATCTTTACATTAAAATAGTACAAAATTATTCAAAACATTAAAAGTAAGTCTCTGTGTCTCTGTGTGGATTTATATAGGGCACATACTCCAAAATAATAATAAGAAAATAAAATAATAATATAAGCCTCCTGGCACAGTTACATATTAAAGCCTGTCTAAACATAAACGTTTTTACCTTTAGCAGAAAAGAAAGCACAGAGAGGCCAGCCTAACCTGTGGAAGGGAGTTCCCGAGGGTGGAAGCAGCTACTGGAGAGGCTATCTCTCATTTTCCCACCAAGAGCACCTTTGGTGAGACCAAGGGAAAGCTTCCCCTAAAGATCTTAAGAGTTCTGGGAGTTAGTATAGCGAATACGGTCTTTCAGATACTTTGAACCTAGACTGTGTAGGCTTTAATGTCATGACCAGCACTTTGAATTCTCTGGAAACCAACCAGTGAAGCTGTTTTAACAAGGAATTGCTAGCATATCGTAACACCTGTCAAGATAGAATTTTAGGGTCTAGACTTTAGTGTTAAAAAGAAAGAATGACAACTCCCCTTTTCACTGGCATCTAGGAAAGATTTCAGCCTCAAAATGAAGACATTTCTACAAGGTTACTGCCAATAGACTGCAATATTCAATGCAACCACCAAAGTGTTGAAAGGTTGACATCATCCAAAGACCAGTGGATGGTACAGCCAAATAGAAATGAAGTGTGGAGGGGAGTAAGGGTTGCCAAAAGCAGTTGGTAGCTACAGAAGACAGCACCTGAGATCTCAAAGTCTTGGATGCTTCTGGTTACAATACTTCATAGCATAGTAGTTTATAGACACTTTGTAAACATTTGATTACCAAACATTTTTCAAGTAGTTTGTAACTTGGCGATAAATATCCATATAGGGTGGAACTTGGCAAGTAACTTTCACCCGTGAACACTCAGCAATTCGAAGTTTCAGTTTTTAAAGACCAATTGCAATTAATTCAGATCTAATAAGTCCTAAATCTGGTTTGCTATAATATAGTTTTTAATCTTATGGTTAGATATAAATGCTACGTAAATAATGCTATGAGTCCTTCGAACATCTATGAAATCCAACTACTTATGTGGGTGGACAGCAATTTCAATGATAAACTTTGGTGTGATTGCCACATATACTCCTATAGATACCCATTCTGTTGTCTCTTGTCACAGTGCTATGAACTAGATGCTATCCAGAGCTTGGAAGATCACTTTTTAAAAGTAACTTGTTCCCATTGCTCATACTACTTGTTGCAATATGAAGTAATAAAATATATAATAATAAAATAATAATAATAATAATAATAATTTATATCCCACCTCTCAATTGGATCAAAGCACCTTACAACATTAAGACAGCTTTACAATACATTAAAATTCAAAAATAATATTAATACATTAAAACCCTAACTACTCAAAGACCCACCCCACCTCAAAATTTAAAAGACATTCAAGACAAATGCCAATATCCAAAATCAAGCAGATGGGCCATTGATGGAGCAGTCAAGTTAATCTGGGAAGGCCTGGTGGAAGAGAATCTGTCTTGACCACCTTGAACTGGGTTCAATTTCCTACTCATAGCCATTAGAGCCCTCTGGGTGCTGGAGCAGTCACATTTTCTCACCCTAAAGCAATGCCAAACCACCTCTGAACATTATGGCCAAGAAAACCCCAGGATACTTTACCTTAGGGTCGCCATAAGGCGGAAGTGATTTGAAAGCACACAACACAACAAAAACTGGTATATTTAATAGGAAAGAACTTGCAAAACCATCTCTAAGTAATCCTTGCCTAAGAAAACCCTATGAAACTTCATAGGGTCACCATAAGTCAAAAGGTGACTTGAATCATGTTCATGTGAACACACACACAAACTATTAACCTTGTGTACTCTACGCCATTGCTTTTCTGCTTCTTTCGGCTACGTTTACAGATAGAAAACAAAGAACTGATAAATAATACCATAAACTCAAAATTTCCTGTTCAAATAAGCTCCTAAAAAGTATCATTTGAAAGTAGCTAGAAACCATTGTTCTACATAGTGAAAGTACTGTAGTTCCTTTTAACTCATTAGCTATTTTTAAAAACAGTTGACTCCCTGAGTGTTATTACCTCCAAAATAACTGGTAACAGTAACTATGTTACTCACAACTTATTATTTCAAGCTCTGGTGGTACCCGTGCTTACGTTACTTGCGCTTCTGCTTCGGCCTTTCTATTTTGGTACATAGATTACCAAAAGGGCAATCAAACTTACTGTTGACTCATTGCCACTTTTAAGGATGGTACCCCAGTCCTGATGGAAATATAGGATACTAAGAGATCTGTGTAATTTATTCAGAGCATGAAGGTTGGTTTTCAAAGGTAATTCATTACTCGTTAAGAGTGTTTAAAATGTAACAGTTACATTACTCATTACACGCTTGTTATCTTCTATACTGCTTGTAATTTTTGAGGCAAAAGCCCTGAGAATTGCTAAGAGAATAATATAAAACTTTAAAGTCCTGTTAGAAAAATAATCTAAAAATGACCTTTAAAAATAACTTTTGAAAATATCCAGAAAGACGTTACTCCTTACACAAGGAAAACAATTTTACTCTTACATATTTCATTGTTTTAAGATATGACTTGGCTTTGTACACGTGGTCAGAATACTCGGAGGCACCCCAGAGTTTCTGCCCCCATCCCACGTGCCCTGACCTCCCCGGATGCCTGGCCCTCTGTTACGTTACTGCCTAGCTGTCTTAACACATCCTGCTGAGCCCCTGACACATAGGCCACCGGCATGGATCATTCATTTCTGAGGTCAGAATGAGGCACCCAGTGACAGAGCTGACTTCAGTATATGATTCCACAGCAGCGCTGGACACACTGGGCAGCTCGGAAGGTTACCTAGGAAGATCTGGAGGAAGATTACAGGAAGATCTGGAACCCTCTGTTTCCCATCCTCTGTGGCTGCCTCCACAGGTGACTGCTGAGCTGCCCAGTGTGTCCCTACTGCTGTGGATCACTTGTTCTGAAGTCAGGTGCCCAGCGATGTCTCTGGCACCTCATCTGATCTCAGAATAAGTGATCCATGGTGGCGTACATGCCCTGAAATAGTTCAGAAAAATTTAGGAGATCTTCCATCCCCTGCCCCCCCCAAAAAAATCTAGGTAAAGCTAGTCCAAAAAAGTAACTTTTTTCAAGCCTGATCTTGGATACCTTCCAGTTTATCCAAGATGGATTTGGGAGAACTAACCTCAGCTTTAATTCCGTGTGACTCATTTCATTTCAGGCAGAAAGCCTAAATATAATGCTCCTGGCATTTTAAAAGAATAATACTTTACACTGTATACTGTTCTCTCATCTGTCTTCCTCGGGCCATTCTTCTACAGCAATCTGCAGAGATAATACACAGCATCCAAAAGCTCCAGAGGGTGCATCCCATGACTTTAGCATGCCAAAGGGGATTCTGGAACGTTCTCCTTTGAACAGCAGAACTCAGTTCCATGCAAAACCAAAACTGTCTTTGAAACTCTACCTTCTCTGTCAAAGGGGATTTCCACTGTTTTGGCAATGTCAAAATCTTCCTGTGTGACAATAGAGTATGTCACTCCTTGAGATCAGCTGTACAGTAAATACCCAGGACAAATTTCAAATTAAAATTACTTCCCATCCTAGGATTTCATTTTCACGACAGTCACTGCCTCGGAAAAGAAAATATCTGATTGTTTTAAAATTTGGAGGGATAAATGCATGGTTAAATCCTAGGTGGACTACTGTTGGCAAAACCAGTTCTTAATATTTCTTGCCTAAGAAAACCCTATGAAATTCATTCGGTCACCATCAGTCAACAGGGATTTAATGGCACATAAAGATATAATTAATCTATATCCCACCTTTTCAATAATAACAACAACAAAAGATGCTAAAGGCATGTAACAATACTAAACATTCAAATTCAAATAATGAGAAAAGAATAACAGTAACAGCAATGAATGGGGGATTTAAAATGGATGTTAAACAGTAAAAGTGATATTATTAAAATCTAAAATGGAAGGTTTTTTAAAGTTTCTAATTTTCCATGAAATATTATTTTGCCAGCCTATTGAATTTTTTCCAATAGAAATGACTCGGTATGAGGAAAGATTTTTTTTAGTTGAAGACAAGATAAATAATGCTAGTGAGATAAACAAACTAGAGTACAGTCAACTGGCAAAAAAGAAATAAACGATGCTATCTCAATTTAAAAAATACTCTGTGTGTATGTATGCATTTATTCATTTTTTTTTGGCCTTATGTTATTGATTTCTATCAAGCCTTGGCATCTTTTTGTTACAAATGTTCATATATGATGAAAGTTGTGGTAAATGCCATCAAGTTGAATTCAGTTTACAACAACCAATGAATGAGAGACCTCTAAGTCACCTTATCCTCAACAGCTATGCTCAGATATTGCAGACATAGGGCTGTGGTTTCCTTGATTGAGTCTATCCATCTGCAATGTGGTCTTCTTCTTTTCTTGCTGCCTTCTATCTTACAAGCATTATTATGTGTTCTTGTGAGTCATGTCTTCTCATGATATGTCCAAAGTATGACAGTCTCAGCTTCACTTCTAGGGAAAGTTCAGGCTTCATTTGCTCTAGGACTCATTTATCTTTCTTTTCAGCAATCCGTGATATCTGCAAAAGTCTCCTCCAGCACTGTACCTCAGATTAGACCATTTTCTTCTTTTTGTTTTTTACTGTCCAGCTTTCACAACCATGCATAGAAATCAGAAATACAATGGCACAGACAATCCTGACAATGACATGGACAATCCTGACCAGAAATGATACAAGAGGTGTGTGAGTATTAATCTTTCTCAGGACAAAGGTTTAATTCTTTCAACTGCAAATAAAGTAGTTGTCTTGTGTAGCACAGAGTCTCCCATAAGACTGGTGTTGACCTAAAGCTGTTCCAGCCGAGTACTGCTATTCTTCAAAACTCAAAAAGAGAGAAATCCTTGCTCATTTTTCAGTTTCATAGTTGCTACAGAACTCCATTTCTTCTTATTCATTTAAATTAGACACACACACCCCTTTTAGGATACAACTATTACAAGGCAACTTTTGACATATACTATGGAACCTTCCTATCAGTGGTCTGAGCATCTGTGGATCTCCACAGCCCATATTATTCAGTGGCACAGAATGCATACAGATGCAGGGTTTTCCACATTTTTTATTTTATTTTATTTTATTTTTGCCATCTGTAGTTGCCCGGCACTGAACCCCCAGATGGGAAGAGCCCACTGTAACTTTACAAAATATCAACAAAAATACATCTCAAACCATAGAAATTATAAGAACATTGATAGATAAGAATAACTAGTAACACCATATAAATAACATTCAGACTAGCATTGGTGATAAAAACATGCCCACTTCCTTTTTACCACTGTGTATTGGTTGCATATTTTATAGGATCGCACATGTGTACTGCCTACAGAATATACACATCAAATGGTGAGATACAGGATGACAAGAGACATCTTGGTACTGGGATCTGTCAAGAAAGTGGTACCAGATATTGGGATAAGAAGATGGAAAAATATGAACTGAGATGGGGGGGGGGGAGAGAACTATTGTATATCCTTTTTAGTCTGTTCTTAAATTCCTCATGTTCCAATAAATAACACTCATAAATGTCTAATCTCTTGCTGGCTCATGGTAATAGAGGCCATGATCCAAATGTGCATTCCCATGGGATACTGCTATTTCCACCTATGGAATCAGGAATTTGTTCTCTTCTCTTTAACCTGAAGCACTTCATAGCTTTGAAAACCTGCTGTGATTGTAATCAGTTTCCACATCATATTTTCAGGATGTATGTGGCAGGTTGGAGGGAAAAAAGACTGGATTCTATCTTCCTTATTCTGTTTGCAGAAGCAGCTGAGTCCTCCCAAAACACTGCTATTCAGAGTGGTGATCCTGGACAGGTTACATTTCCCAAAATACTGGATACCAGTCCTTGGTGAGCTTCCAGAAACGAAACAATAGCGGCCAATGGAGCCAGTCCCAGGCACACTGGGGGAAAATTATTGCTGGTCCCCACATCAAATAGCCAAAGAATCACTAAGCCAAAGTTTGAAAAAGCGGCCAGCAACCCTATTTTCCAGCCTTACATCCCCATATGATGGGATCTAGCATAATACTGGGCATGTGTGACTGTTCTTCAAATGAGAAGGGCTCTTATTTATCACAACATGAATGGTGGCTCAGACATCAGAGGCATAGCTTATTATGAGCTGAGCACCTTTCCTTGAAGCATTTCCTCCTTGCCTGTTCTTTTCCAGACCATTGCACTTTATTGTTCCAAAACTAATAACAAAATGGTTTTAAGGTGCTACCACTGCAGGCAATATAGTGCGATTAGTTGCACAGAGATCTGGTTGGTGCCAGTCTGTGACAGAAATTCTTCTTGACTTACTTGGAATGATTGTTCTCTTTGGACTGTGATAGGATTAAATCATAGTATCCATGGGCTACAAATCTACAACAAAGTTTCTTCTGCCAGAAAATTCAATGGCAACAACAGAGTCCAGCATTTTGGGTCCAACCTGCAAATCTATGCCAAGTAACTATTGATGTTATTTTACATAGTTGGGCAGAATATATTTCAAAACTGTGCTATATGGATATTACACAATATATTTACACTTAGGATAAAACATAGAGTAGTGGGGCATTAAACAGTGGGACATGCTGGCTCCAATGTTTGGAGACAGGTCCCAGCACCATGAATAGTTGTTTTAAAATTTGGAGAAATGGTCTACTGCTATCAGAGTCTCCAGCCTCTATTGCCATTTGTTCTTTTGTTAGTCACAATTTTATCTTGTAGGTTAGTTCCCCCATTCTTATTCATGACAAGTAAATTATTGAGTGATATGAGAAAGCACATTGTATTCAGCTCCATCTTATGTAGGTTAGAGTTGCAGAGTGGTAGGGATTTATGGATCATAGGTCTAATGTAAGAAATCCTAAGTTTTGAACTGGCAATAGGACACTTGTGACAAAAAGACTAATAGGAATACTTTCCTAACAATGCACACAGCATCTCCTTCATTACAGCAAACCTACTTCATCTTTGCGTAGTATACTTTAAATATACTGATATTTGTAAAATGAAAAGTAGCCTTTTATTTGTAAGAACTTTCACAACACATTAGGAGAATATTAATGCTTTGCATCTAGGACAAAATTTTAGTCATCTCTTATTTTTCCATATATGTGGATATGCTGGCATAGTTATGCAATGTATCCCAAGTTATTTTTCTAATGCTGGAGAGTGAGCAGTTATTTTTAATTACTTTCTTTCAACATTCAGACCTATCTGGCTCAAAATCCCCTAATTATATATCACTCCCCAGAGCAAATCAAGTCTAGTTGGGCTGATACACAATCAAGCTTACACTGAACATGTGAGGAGTATTTTCAATAAAGCACAAAAGGTAATACACACTTACCTGACACAAAGCTCCTGCTGTAGTTATTGAGGCTGCATAGGGCTGAAGTTAATAAACATGCACAGAATTGTATTATTAGATGTTTATTTCTGAAAAGTGGGTGTTGCTGACTAAAAGAAAAGGGTTTTATATCCAATTGTGACTTTGCATCAACAGAAAATACTCTGCTCCTGCAAGAAAGGGAAACAATTTTCCTCATTGTTCCCTACCAACTGCAATCTTTCCAAAGAGCCTGTGAAACAGTACAGAATGTGGTAGACAGGGATCCTATATAGGTGAAGGGGATCAGCAAAAATCAAGAACCCTTTCTTGCCTGAGACGTACAGAGCCTACTGTAGGATATGCAACCCAGAGATATTTCAGTTTGCTCAAATTAATTTTATACTGCAACTGGTCTAACCTTTTCCACCTCTAATTGGGTTATTCATGTGTGTGGAGAGGGGGTGAAATTTTGTCATAGTCCATTAAGATAGGGGAGAGATTTGCAAGTTGTGTGAGTGTACAGTTTCCTGTTGAACAAACCGAGATGAATGATGATGAAAAAAGAAAAATGATTTACGATCTGGCTGTCTGAAAAATGTGGACATTTGCCTCCACTGACAGTCACCAAAGACATTATTACACAGAGGCACTTACGTGGGTAAAAAGTTGCTGAACTGTTGCAGAAGCGTGAAGGTGGGATTATCTGTTGTGCTTCTAAAAGGTAATTGAGGCTTCCTGCTTTCCTTCCATCAACAAAGCATTCGCAGAGAAGCCTACTGGATAATGGACAATCCCATTATTCAAAAAATGGCTTCTCCGTGAACGCATCATTGACGGAAGGAAAACGGGAAGCCTCAATTACCTTTTAGAAGCACAATGGATGATCCCACCTTCACGCTTGTGCAACAGTTCAGCAACTTTTTACCCATGTAAGTGCCTCCATGTGATAAGGGCTTAAGAGAGGCTCTGTTGCATATCCTCTGCCCATAGCTTATAAACATTGCTTGTTTTGGATTGTAGCACTCATACAAGCTGGAGTAGTATAGTAGCTATTGTCCAAAGTAGTAACTTTAACAAGCTCTGTCTCTGCCCTATGAAGTCTGTTAATATTTCAGAAGTTGGTAATCATTTTCATATGCTGTGAAAGTGTGGCCTGTAGAAATCTGGCTTGTTGTGATACATAACAAACTGCTGTTTGTTAGCAAGCTACCAAACACAATCTAAACCCATAGGTGTTCTTTTTTCGTGACTTACAAAGTCTGGGTTGGTAGTATTCATCACAAAGGAATTATTTATCTGCAAAGTAAACTTCACATTGTGCTGTCATGCCACATAATTAATAAGATGATG